>NC_142890.1:20883000-21197833 GCF_054131105.1 Drosophila navojoa
CAATCACAGATTGCAGAAAGTTGCTTTTTATCGATTCGTCGGTGCTCTCAGAGTTGCTGCCTCTACCGACCACACGGTGCTTCAGCAGCTCTTTGGTAAGAAATTCACGCAAATTAAGTGATCGCCCCATCTGACTGACATCTTGCGGTGTGTCCGAAGCAGACTCTCTGAATGAGGGTTGTTCTACATTGCCGCCAGAAAATCTTTGATGGACCCCTGATGAACCACTGCCGGCGCTAGTGTTCATGGGCTCAGCAGGTTGCGGCTGCTCCCTCTGATTGAGAGTGAGCGCAGCCATGCGCTCTATATCGACCTGCACTTCGATAGTCAACGGCGACCTGGACAATGGTGCTATGCCACTTTCATTGAGCGAATATGTAGCGGCATCCGGCGGGGCACTATCGCGTCGTGTGCTGCTGGCTATCTCCAGGTCAGGCATCTCGCACGGTCGTGTATCCCGCTTAAACGATGACCTGAGTATGCGCCTCTGACGCAGCTCTGCCTCAACATTCATGGAATCGCTGCTGTCCAGGCTGGCGCTGTCAATCAGCTCCCGTTGTTCGGGGGGCTCCCTCTCCAGCAACTGTTGTATGTAGTCACGCCTGTTAGGAAATTCCCGTATACTGATATTATGCACGCGCAGGCGCTGCAAAATCTCTTCGACTTGCAAGGATTGTTGATCCTTTGTGCTGTCCATATACGTCGCTGTTGCGGTAATGTTATGTAAGTAAGCACTGATACTGGGAAACTCACGATAGTCAACATCACGGCCTCGTTTCTTGATGGTTTGAATGAGTTCTTCAAATTCGTGCTGCAGTCGACTAGTTTGATTCGTATCCAGGTTAGCCAGGTCAAGATGTAGCTCCCGTGCATACTGGTAGAAGCTGGGAAACGGAACTGCTGCCGGTGCTGCAGGCACAATATGCGACTGCGCTGGCGTATCCACCTCGGTAATAGTGGACAGCTCGTGCGCCAGCTCCTCAGCGGTCAACTGTGGGCTATAACGACGTATTGTGGCTGGTGGCCCTTTGCAGCGACGTGCTCCACTGCTCGGTGTGGAAGGGGGCAACGACTGTGGCTCGGGCTCTTGGAGATCTACCTGGCCCAGTGCTGTTAGCGGTCGTGAAATAGATATACCGCTGTCCAGACTGGCACCCGTGGGCTTGTTCTTCTGCAACGGCAAAGCTTCAGACTGGGATGTCGTCGTATTATGGCTGTCACTACGCTCTGATGCGGAGCGAGAGCGTTGCTGCCCTGGCAACGGTGGCAAATCGTAATACTCTGTCGAGTGGCGCTCTCCTTCACTGGCCGAAGTTAGTGTGACTTCGACCAGACGCTGCTTTTCCTCACGCACCTTGCTTATTAGTTCCGTTAGCTCTGCAATACGCTGTGTGCAGTTCTCCGTGAGTTTGGCATAACGTTCGATCTGCTGTACTGAACATTTATCCGAAGTCGGAGATTTGCTCTTGGTTGCCTCCGCAGCTTGTGGTCTCTGCGCAGGTTCAGCAATGCGCGTTGTAGTCGTAGCTATTTGATTCTGTGTCGACTGACGCGACGCCATGTCCGCTTCTGCTACCGCACGGTTAGTGGCAGTCGGTCTCTCAAATTGAAGTTGTTGCTGCTGGCGGTGCTGCTGCTGTGATTGCTGCGGCTGTCTCTGCTGCTGCTGTGATTGCTGCGGATGTCTCTGCTGCTGCTGTGGTTGGTTCAGCCGCGGTTGCTGCCTCTGCGCCTGCTGCTGCCTCTGTGCCTGCTGCTGATTCTGCGCCTGCTGCTGATTCTGCGCCTGCTGCTGATTCTGTACCTGCTGCTGCTGCTGCCGACTTTGCTGTTGCTGCGGCAGGTACTGCTGCCTGGACAAGCGTGTTTTCCATTTCTGATGATCTTCGTCCATGTTGCGTTCCCTATTTATTTGCTCTCCCTGTCCCGTCCTGTCTTGATCTTTGTGTTGACTGCGCAACGTGTCCTCAAGCTCAGATACAAAACAACGATTTTCTTGGATGAAGGCTTGCACACGCTCCATACGCTCATTATCTAGTAAAGTGTCATTTCCTAAGGTATCAAGTGGCAGATTGCTAGGATTGTTGATTATCGATTCCGTTGGGGTTGCCATTTCAGAGCCAGGGACACCTAACTGATCTAAGGAGGCGCGCGACATGTCCAGCAAGCGATCGACATAACGAACGAGCATTGGATGCAGAGGCTCAGCAGCTGGTTGACCCGGCAGAGTAGCGCTGACTGCCTCTACAGGATTTGTGTTTTTATAGCTGACTGGCGGCAATTCGCGATACGACGTTGAAGTGGAATCTATCGAGTTCTGCCGATGGACTTGAGCAGTTGTAACTATGGGTGATTTTTCACTGGGCTGGGAAGATGATGTGGTTGGCTTTGAATTGGAGTCGGACTTGCTCTGGAGTTTGTCCAGAGATTTATATTTGGGAATACATTGTTTAACACTGCCGTCACTGGTCACCTTGATTATGATCTCGACAGGGCTATCGTCCTTCTTCTTGCGCTCCTTTTGCCCATCGCTTTGTTTCTGCCGCTTGTATAGCACTCGTATGCGTTGCTCCAATAACTCCTCCTTCTGCCGCAATTCCATTTCTCGCTGGCTTATATTGCTTGCACTGCCTGTGAATATGTCGGCGCGCTCCTTGCGTATCGAATCGATCACTTTCTGTGCATTATTGTCGGACATATCTCCCGCCTGCAACTCGGTTAACAGTTGAGTGCGAATCTTTTCGATACGCTGCAGCAAACTCCTTAGCTTCATTGACTTGGACGAACTGCTCTGCATTCCCTTAAGCTCTGTACGAAGTTGCTTACTCTGATCATCAACGTACTCTAGCAAAATGGAATAGCAGCTGGCCGTGCTAACAGCATCATCCATCTTGCTGGGTGGGTCACCCACATTTATTGCCTCCGGTACGCTCGGTTTGCCACGGACGCTACCTTTGCGAGGTGAAACATGCTTGGTGACGCCCACTTCGGGGCAGGTAACGATGGCCGGACGCAAAAGCATCTCCTCCATAGCTGCGTTCATTTTCTGTTCACGACGTAAAGCTAGATCCGCGTAGCGGTGGCTTGGAACGAAATTTGCCTGATTGGAAAAGGGTTTAAAACTGATTAAGCGAAAAAGGTAAGACAAGTATATAACTAACATCGCTGGGCAACAGTTGCGGTTGCTGCTGTGCTAATGCCTCCAATTTCTGCTCCAGTTCGGCGCAATCGCGACGCACCTGTTCACGTTGCAATGCCTTCTGACCACGTTCATCGGTGACTTGTCTACAAGAAATCATATTAAATACTATTGTCTGATGATTATTAATAACAATTTAGCAATACCGTAGATTATTCAGTTCCAGTTCGCGTAACTGCCGCAGCTGATTCTCAATGCGTGCGTTCTCCATGGCATTCATGTTTGTGCAATCTGGCGGATTCACTTGCACGCTTTGCTCGGGCGCCTTATAGTTGCGACGATACTTATTATTGTGATCATAGAACTGCACGTGCCCAATGTTATTGGCTGCACCGCTCTGCCCTTTAGATGTACTTGTCGATGGATTGGTTATCGTGTTGGAAGGAACACCAGATGCACTAGATGCCGAAGTTGGCAGTGGCTGTGATTTTCCGGGGCACTGCCCCATGGTTGGCATCGTAGGATATGGTGGCATGGGGTAAGGTACCATATTATAAGGTGGCATCATCTGTGGTACGTACATTGGATGCGGAGGCATGTAAGGTGGCAGTGGATGTACACTCATCTGTTGCACTTGCATAGGATCGAGTGGTGGCTGCTGCATGTGAAACAGTTGTACGGGTGGTTGTTGCAAGGGATTCGTACGGGCTTGCTGTGCGTTCTCCAGATTTTCTGTACCAGCAGCATTGGCTGGGGCGGCACTCGCTGGTTTCACTGGTGCTGCACTCGCTGGTTTCACTGGTGCTGAACTGCGCCTTAATCCTGCATCTACGACCTTAACGGAAGGAACGTGCGGCTTATTGGTTCGCAGCGAGGAACGCCTTGGTATCTGCTGAGGATTGTCTGGTGGTAACATCTTAGATTTTTGATTAGGCTCCTTCGCTGTTCGAGTAGGCGAAGCATTAGACGAGCCAGCTTGAGAAGCTTCTTTTGTTGGCTTTCTAGGAGACCGTGATGACGATCTCGAAGGACTTTTTGGGCGATCTTCTCCCTCTTCAGCTGCTTGTTTCTGTGCGCCCTCCAAGTTTGTACTTGTACGCCGCACCAAGTCGCTGATTTGAGTGAAGCGTGGTCGACCAGGCACTGCAGCACCGGTCGATGCTGGTGGTGGCTGCAGTCCTGACGTTTCGCCAGGAGTGGGGCGAACAACGCGACTAAATTTGCGATTGCTCTGCATATACAGATCGTTTATTTCAATTCCATTGTGGGTGCAGATCTCCAGTGAATCCTCACTTTCGGCATCCACATCTAAAATAACTGGTGGTGTCTTTTGCAGCTGTCTTGAGCCACTGCTCGCATCATTGGCAGCTGGTTGAGATTCTTCATCATCGCTGCTGTTGCTATCGGATGTTATTTGGAATATTTCTTCCTCCTTATTTCTCTCATTACGATCGTTACTTGACGAACGTCTTTTATCATGCCTGGCTTTGCACGAATGATGTCTTTTTCCTCCTTTGCAGGCTTCATTATTGCACAATCTGTTCTCTTTGCCACCGGTTTCTCTTTGTCTGTCTACTTGTACTGGTGTTTGTGTGCCTGCAGTGGCGCGTCCCGCCACATTAAGGCCCCGGGTCGCTGTCGAGCGCAGAACATTTGCTGGTTTGTGCTGAGTTACACGCTTTGCTGCGAGTTGGCGACATTGTTGTATCTTTTCGGCTCGCAGTTGCTTTTGCCTTTCGGCGTTTTCGGTTTCAACCTGGGCGGCTCGATGGGCGGCCCCTACCTGAAACATGGAAGTACGGTAGTCCTGACATTTTTTGGCCACAACATGCTCTCGCCATGTATCTAACTCTTGCTGTTTCACTTGTTCCAGTGCTCTTAATTGACGCGCTTGTTCCGTCGCCACTTCTTGGCGTATGTGGCGAGCCAAGGTGCTGGATTTCTCGCGTACCTTCAATTTCGTAATATTATAATGTAAATACATACAATGAAGAAACGTAACTGCGTCTTACCTGTTGTAAACGAGTTATGCGACGCTCGTTTTCGAGATCTTTTTTAACGCGTTCAGGGTCAGCAAATCTATACCGTTGCTTGCAATTTGTATCAAGCTTACTGCTTACTGTCATCTGCATAGTCATTGTCAAATAAAATTTCTACTAAATACTTGAAACATTTACTAACACTTAACAAAAACACTTTTTGACTATAAAATCAAAAGTCAACGTACAAAATTCCACAAGCGAACAAACAGAAGCGCAAGCGCAGATGCAGTGATGTATTTGAGAGTCTATCGATAGTGCAGCTATAAATATATCGACGCATCATCGATATAATTAAAGAAAATCCAGCTGTTGTCACTTTTGTTTTGGTTATGAGATTGTAGACATTCAAATTGATTTATATTTGGAAATCACATTATTAAAATGGCTTTCATGTTGCGTCAGGTGGCGAAACCTGTTCTGCTAAGGTATAAATAGTGATCAGGAAACTATAACTATACAATTAATGGATTTACTTCCAGAACTCTACTCAATGGGAGTCCAATTTCGATGCGCCTAGCCGCCAAAGACGCAACTGCCAGTGCGCCTGCAACAAATACAACACCACAACAGCAATTGTTGGTGAGCGAAAATTGCTTGAAACGTTTGCGTGAGATCTGTACCGATGGCAGCTTTTTGCGCATCACAGTTGAGGGTGGAGGCTGCTCTGGATTTCAGTACAAATTCGATTTGGACACCAAGCTTAACGAAGATGATTTACAATTTGGCGAGGACAAAGCTAAGGTAGTAATTGACACAGTGTCCCTGGACTATTGTACAGGCGCCACCGTGGATTATCATAGTGAGCTAATTCGAGCTGGATTTAGGATGATTGCCAATCCGCTCGCAGAACAAGGCTGCTCATGTGGCTCATCGTTCTCGATTAAATTGTAGTTAATAGTTAAATAATGTACTTTGATTGTTAAACCTTAGAGAAATATTTAAACACACAGATATAAATTTATTTGTTCAGCTATATACACACTGCATCGATTGTAAATTTAAAAAAATATGGTATGCTGTCCCATAGCAGTTAGTTGGTTTTTGGGTATTTGGCTTACGTATTAGGTAAGTCGTTGACCTATCGAAATGAATTGCTTTTTAAAGGCTTTTTCTTAATGTCAAGTTTTGCTTATTAACTCCGTCTCTGTTGATTCCTGATTGCATGAAAACTTCGTTTATGCAATAAGCAACCAGCTTACAAACAGGGCAGAGCTTAGAACGCAGGCCGTATCTAGTCATTTGGACAGTGGCCGGGCCCTTTTATATAATTTACATGTAATATAAAGCAAAGCGACAAGCCGAAATTCATTTGCACGCAGCCAACTGTTCGCTTAAGCTTATCACTTGCTCTGTCAGTACGCTGATTTGCTCCTCGTAGTTATACCGAGTCGTGGACTGTAAGAATAGTCAGTTACTAGAATTTGTTTATTGCATGTGAATCGTATTTGGATTACCAACTCCTCCTCGAGCATTTGCAGGGCACTTCCCACGCTGGACAGTTGATCGTCCTTGGCTTTCAGTTCTTGCGTGGCATTTTCAAGGCAGATCTGCAAATGCAATATCTCTTGCTCAAATGACCGTACACGCGACTCGGCCAGCGCTTTGAGACGTAATAGCTCTTCATATTTTTTGCTAAATGCACTATATATAAGCTGCTCTTTGGTGGGCGGCTCTTGCGGTTCCTGCACCGAATCGCGCGCGCGCTGGCCGCTTTTGTTCTCTAAGCAGCATGGCTTAACGGTGATGCCGGCTGCAGCCGTACTACAGCTGCAAATACTGGTGGCATCCATCAACGTTTTGCTGAGATCCACATTTGTGTTCGAGTTGGTACTCGAGCTCGAGTTTAAGCTCTGGTTAAGTTTAGACACCTCGTACTGGGCTCGCCAATGGGCCGACTCCTTTTCGAGTAGCGCGATGCGTTCTTCGGCAGTTAGTGTTAAGGCTATATTGGTGTTAAGCTGGTGCTGCTGTTGATTGTGGAGCGGCGTACTGTCGCTGCCAGTGGCACTCAAAGCGTCTTCACTGCCAAGCTGTACGAATAATTAGGAAGTTAATATTTCATTAGGAAGTTCTTTGTTAAGCACTTGCCATGCTCGCGGCGTCGACCAGTTTTGTTTCGAGCTCACAGTTCCTCAGCTGCAGCGATTCGACTTCTTTGCGCAACCGCTTCTCCAATTCATTTTGGTCGCCAATTCGCTTCTCTAGCTTCTGTTCCAGTTCCGATATGCGTTCCGTGTGCAGCAACAAGTCGCGTTGCTTGTCATCTATCTGCGAGTGAGAATTTGTTTATATATACATGAATGACGTATGTATTTTGGGAATAATGCTGTCTTCGTTTACCAATGACGTCAGCTGTGCGTTTTCCATTATTTTCTTTTGAAGCTCCTCGAAGATAAGAGCTTCCTGTGCTGCATTTACGTTTGGCGCCTCACTGGGAGGTTCATGTTTGCTGCCCCCTAAAAGCCCGCGTTTGTTTGTCTCCTTTTTCTTCCGAGCCTGCTCATACACTGTTAGTTCCTGCTGCAGTTGGGAGACACGCGACTCTAACTGCTTGTTGCGAAATCCTAGTGAGTCGACTTCTTGCTCTGTTCGCCTCAGCGCTGTGGCGTTCTGTTGCAGTTGCTCACGAAGACTTGCCTCCTTTGCCTGCTCGTCTAACACAGCCTTCTTCAATACTTGCGCTTGGGCACGCAGCTTTGAGCATGGGCGGATGTGGATTAAATTAGATTAAAGCGCTTGCGAATGGGGCGTAAACTGTTGCTGGTTACCTTTGAGTATTCACTCGCCAGTTTTTGATATTTGGCCTCCGGCACTGTGGCATCCATGCTGGTCATTTTTTCTGCCATGCAGGCAGGTGAAACGCCGACTTGTGCACTTTGCACAAATAAAGATATAATTGTTTAAACAAATAGATCTATTTTTGCGCTTAGAAAGTGCCAAAACTGCAATATTAGTTATGGCAAAGCGACCTATTCATCGAACTACACTGATTTCTTAAATATATCGATTAAAAAGAGGCGCCAATAAATTTTGTAACTTCGAATTTTTAAAGTGAGTCCATATCAAAAGAAGATCTGTAGGAGAATAAAATCGTTCAATTAATATTTTAAATTACTTGCCTATAATCCCTTAATTAATTTTAAAAACAAATAAATATTTATATTCTTTGTCATCGATAGCTCTTGACATTCTTATAAGAAAAATCCTATCGAAACTTACCGCCATTAATTCAAACAATAAATTTCGAAATCAATAAACCGTTTTCTATAATTTATTCACTAATTCATAAAATACATAACTTACATACATACTTCCCCATCGAATATTAGTATTAACTTAAAAATATATGATCGAATGGAACTTTTTCGAAAATTTTGTTTGATAGCTCTTTAAAAACCAGACCAAAACTTTTGGAGTAGCCAACCTTCAGTTCATTGAATACCGTCTCCCAGTTCTCGTTTAGAAAACGATTCATGCCTTCAGACAGAGTTTTATCATTGAAAAGGTTCTCAAATTGTAGGTAAACACGTTTGGGTTCCATGTTAACGCGGTACTCCTTAAGTCGCATATATTTCACACCATCCTTTTCGAAGGGTTCTCCAATCAGACGATGTTCGATCTTTGTATTCACAAGGGTTATGTTGGACTTGCCATGCCCTGTAATAGGCAGTAACAAAATGCGACCAGACATTTCGTAATCACCTATCATTTCAATGCGGTCTGTTTTGCTATCACAGATTATTAAATGCTTATCCAAATCGGTTCTGCAGAGAGAGAGAGAGATGAAGAAGAATACAGCATGTTGGAATTTAATCACGATTCCGTTAATTACCTATATCTTTGAATCTTGCTAGTCGAAATCATATCATGCACCTTCACATTTTTCAAGGTTTGACGAAGATTTATGGGTGCGTTACCGGCGTCTATAACAAGTTTCTTCACGGACAGCGGCTCTAGTGGCGGAATGCCGAATTCTTTGTTGCCTGTACATAGTTTAATTAATTAAGTATCCAAGTAGCATAAAAATAGTTTCATTGTACTGTAATGAATTTTCTGTTAGGAATTAATACTTACCACTTTTGAGCAATTGAATCGCGTGATTCACAGCATCCACAAGGCACTTGTCGAAGTTTGCATCGCGCTTACATTTCAGGAAGTTTTCGGCTATAATAAAAATAAATAAATATAAAATACATAAATACATATTAAAATTAATAGGTTTGCTCATGACATTGAAAATAACTTGAGGAAGTCCCGCGCCAAAATATGTAATTGTACCAGCATTAAATCGAAGATCAGTACTTCAGCTAGAGTTCGTTGGCCACAAAACGAGTTCCACACAAAGCCTTAACCGAAGCAACAAAATAACAAATGAGACTGCTATTCGTGGGTCTCAAGGTCAAGTCGCAGCGCAAGGCAATGTATTTATCTTCGAGATGTGGCTAAATAACAAAGCCACTCATGACCTACGGCAACATAGCCATAGCCACCACCACTGCTTGTGCATAATCATTTTGGAAAATATGTGTCATCGCAAGCGGAAGTGGTCCACTGACTGAGTGCAAACCCGTTTGCTGATATCGATATGCTAACCAGTTTCGATTACATAACATTTCCACTGGCGCTTATCGATGCAGTTGTAGTGCACTGTAAGTCGTTGGCTCTCTGAGTTTGGAAGCTCAGCTTGTCCTCCCATAGCGAGCCATTAGAAAATATTACAGCGACCTTCGGGCCGTTAGCCAAAATGTTGCCACAAATAAACTTACCACCTATAAACAATATTGATCACGTTTTGGCCATAAACAGCGTTGGTGGCCCAGAGGCCACAGCCAAAAGCAACCGAAGCAAATGCTTAATATGTAAATAATAAAAACATAGCTAGCGAAATCACAAGCTGCGAACAATTTGCACTTGCTGCTGCTGTGAGAGCTGCAATAAAATTACTTACGCAAATCTTGCGCGACCGTTACACATTTAGCGGTCTCCTGCGCAACCAGAGCGATTAGCAGCAGCAATATAAGTGACGATTGTTTTGACATGTTGACGCTCGAAATCGGATGCTATATGCGAAATCTATTGCCAATATGGACTGTGCCCAATTGAAGATTTTAATTTCAGCACGCACAGACGCCGACACTCAAACACAAACACAAACACACACGCACAAGCGCACGAAAAATCTTTCGACTGTTGTTTGTTGCTTCTGCTGCGGGCTTTGTTTTGAGTGGTTCTGCTCTTCACGACGACTTATCACAACGCAATGGAGGCGGGATGCTTCAAGCGGCTGAGTTATATACCGAGCTTCGGCAAAAGCTTTCTTCCTAAGCATACGAAATATACAAAAAAAAAAAAAAATTCATGTCGAAGCCGAGCTTTAGCCCATAAACCTGCATATATGTTAATATGTATGTATGTATGTGCGTATGTATGTATGTATATTGTGTGTGTAACAACTTTAGCTTTCCGCCTGACCGCTTTGGAAAATGCAACCAATATCCATGTCCATTCGTGATCGTGAAGTTGCTGCAGAGCCGACTTCGCTCTCGTTGCAGTTAAATGCGGTGGAAACGAGTGTCGAACGTTGTCCGGCGATGCATCAACCCTCTGATGCCCTTTCCAATGCCGTGGGGTGGTTCATTGAACTAACATATATGTATATGTATATATACGCAATGCGGTACGCACAGGTTGAGTTACGTCTTAATTGGGGTGTTATTACAGGGTAGCCGGTAGTAAACATATGTTAGTTATATGTTTGATTAAAGCCGCTTACGAGCATCGAAAGGCCATAGGGTTTTTAAAAAACAAAGGTCTTTTGTATTGTATCATGAAAATCAAATATATACTGGTCATATTTTATAAACACATATGTATAGTAGAATAGAAGAGGTATTTCTTTTCATATAAAGTCTAAAACTCTGCAGTCGGGTTGAAAGTACATTTAGTTCATTAAACATTCTGGGACTTTAATTTGACAACTATTACGAATAATTAAATGAATAGAATAATATTAGCATAGCTATAAATTATTATATAAAAAAACCCCCCCATTAACTTCATTTAATTAATATTACTTTATTGCGCAGTTTGCATATTTTTCCTAGCTACATATGTAGAAACCAGTTAAAAATAATGTATGGATTTAGCCGAAAACCTACAGCATTAGATTCCCGTTTTATTTCGACACTTCAAATGCCAGTCAGTTCCCATGGCGATGGAGCTTAGCCAATTAGTTCTAATCGCTTGCGCAAGAGACCACTAAAAACCATAATTGAAGTTTGTTGCCTAAGTCATTTGTTTCAAGCCAAAAAAGTAAAAACTGCCCGAGGACCTCCGGCCGGTCGTTCGGCATGTGTCTATGGAAACTGGCGCAATTGTTGTTCAAACATAAACAAATGCTGTGAGCCGGCAGTTGAGCCAGCTAACGGGAATGCAGGTCGCTGCCGCCGCCGCTACAGCTAGTGTCTGGGCGTTAGTTGTGCGTGCAAACCGGTTGCCCCAAACGCAGAGCAGTCGTAGCTGAACATTCTTTGAGTAGACAGACAATTTTTGGTCATCAGGGCATTGTTAACGAATACGTGTTACGGCGCGGCATCGTCATGAAGAGATGCTATTGTGGCTACAGTGGTGGAAGCAGCATCTTAAAGCCGACGCGCCACGTCGACAAACTGCAGCAGCGCCAGCCACTGCGCAGCGATCGCTTATCGGTGACGTCATCGTCCAGGCAGAGCGCATATCCCACGCAGTTCGTAAAGCGGCCCAGCCTGAAGAGAACCGTGGAACCGCTGGGCTTGGGTCATTCCAAGAGCGAGCTCGCGCGTAACTTCAGCAGACGGAATTCGGCAGCAACCACGCTGAGTCATTGCTCCAGCTGGTGCAGCAGTTGCGGCTGTGCTCCACAGCAAAAGCAGCGCGAGAATCGCGTCAAGGTGCTGAGCTGGGACACCGGAGATCACCAAGGCAACACCAGCAGCGGTCACAACAACACCAATAATACCCACTGTGAGCACACCTACAATCGACGTCTCTATGAGCAACGCGCCTGCGCCGTTAGCCGCGTGGCAACCGAAGGTCAGGGTCAGGTTCATAGTAGTATGTCTGCGACTCCCTCGCCAACGCCCAACTGCACAACGAGCGAAAATACTGAACTGCAGCGCCTGCTACAACTACAGCAGTTCCGGCTACTCAATGCCAGCGAGTGCTTCAGTGACCAGCGGCAGGATGAGTTGCGTCTACAGCAGGCCTATGACAAACTGGGCGTGGCCCACAATGCCAAGCGGGAGAAGAACAAAGCAAATGAGTGCAGGCAACAGAACATGATGGCAACAACAACAACTGCAACGTGTACCACGCCCTATGCGCTGCGTCAAAAGCTGCTGCAGCTGCGCCTACGCGAGGAGCAGGCCACCGGCCGAGGCTCGGGAGCAATGTGCGCGCCCTTGGAGAAAAGCTGCGCCCTCAAATATAATCGCGTAGATTAAAATAGTATTACATAGTAGGAAAATAGCAGTTGGGCTCCTAACTATGCCAGAAGAAAACCGCTTAAAGTATTCCAGAGAGTAGATCTCAAATAATAATAAATATAAAAGTTTACATTATATCATCAAGAGTCTAGCAATGACCTGATTAATTAATTAAACGCCATATTATATACCTCATATTCACAGCTAACTCGACTTTCAGTTAAAACTACGTGGTGCCAATAATTTTTTATTGCTATATGTATTTCATTTTTCATTTTAATAAAACAGTGCTATTTTGTTACAAGTGCTTCATGTTGATTTTATTTTATTTTGTATTTTTTTTTTTTTTTTTTGCTTTTGCCATTTTTCAGCTTTGAATGCGTTTTGGTTTTTCTTAGTTGTCTTTTCAAATTTTCAAAAAATTACAAGTTTTTATTCCTTTTTCCATTCCGAGAGATTTTTTTTTTATATATTTATATATAGCTGTTTGACGCAAGTTTTGATATTACATTATAATTTCTTGATTTTCTCTTTAAATTTTTTTGTTTGTTTTTAAAACAGCCAATATCAACTATAATATTAAATAAGTTTTTTTTTGTTTTGTTTTTGCTTTTGTTTACATATAATTATGCACGTAGAATTCAATACAACATTAAACAGAGTACTAGAGTGAATTCGGTAAGGGTTTAGGCTGCAGCTGGACATTCAAGTTGAAAACTCGGGTTGTATTTGTTTTTTTTTTTTTTTTTTTTTTTTAATATTCATTCTTTGTTAGTTTGTTTGTGGGGCGGGGGGATCATACGAACGAAACCTTTTTGGGGACTATTCACGTCGGGACGTACGTACATGCATAATAAGTATAATACTTGAATGTGGCGGCCTTTTTGCAGTAGAATGTACCGACTCTTGTCGCAAATACAAATAGAACACACACGCACACACACACACACACGAATGTATCTACACAGTGCATGCATCTGTGTGTATGTATATATATATATAATATATATATGTGTGTGTGAACGTCTCAGATGTTTTACAATTTCATGGTTCATTATATATATATTTGTATACGTATATATTGTTTTTATTTTCTTTATTTTTGTGTAATTTGTAGTTGTTGTTTGTAACCTTATCTACTGCGTCGATGACGTCAGCAGAGGGCACATAGTGCCACTCAAAAGTATGCTGCTTTTTTAAGCGCTGTTTAACCTTTTTTTAATTCTATGTGTTTTGTATTTGTTTCTTGCCTTATTAAGCATTTCATTGTTTATGTATATCTTGTTAAACAAATATGTTTGCAATTGATTTCATTTTGGAATTAATTATATTTATTGTTTTGTTTTACTTTCTTTTTAATTTTTATATTTTGTTGTGGATTTCCTTTTGTTTTTTTTTTTTTTAATTTTCGATCATATGCAGCTTTGTGTTACACATACTCTATATTTAATCGTCAACGCATACAATTTAAAAATATACACAACTTTTTGTTTATTTCAATATTTTTGGTTTAAACAATTCAAACTTATGTACCTTCGAGCTAAATTTGCATTTGCTTTAAAACTAAGTAAACATGTAGTAGAGTTTTAATGATGAATAATAGTTAAAAAAATATATATATAAACGCGCTAAGAATACGTACATACTTATACAGGGCATATGCATTCAACTCACACACATATCAAAAGCATTGATTAAAATTCACAAATAATATTATAAAAATAACATTTTACCATTCGCTATATTAAAAACATTAATATATACTCAAAGGGGATAATCCCTTCCCTGGCTGTTGTGCTATGCAAAGAACCGAAAAAAAAAACAAATGCTGTGCGATATTTGAAAATGCAAAAAAATATAATTGGAGTGTGCGTTCACTTTTCGTACCTACTATTGATCTAGCTTTCTGCATGTATGTGTGTGTGCGTGTATGTCTGTATGTGTTTGTGTTGGTGTTTGCATTGCGCAAAGGAAAAAACTATAACAAAATAAAATTAATACATTAAGAGATATTCTTGCTTATGCAGTGTTTAACACTGCAAGTAGTTTGAACTAAAGTGTCTCAATTTGTGTATGTGTATGTATGTGTGTGTGTATGTATGAATTGGCTTTTTAGTATTTCGCTTTTGCGCTTTTCAAATGATAATAGGCTAAGTTTCATATCCTTAATAAAAACGTTGCTCACGATTCGATTACACATATTCGATTAAAAACAAACATTTCTGCGCATTGAATTGATTTTGTGTGTGCTTTGTTGTAAATTATTGTTGCTGTTTTTTGTTTGCCGCTTATTTTTTCTTATTCTTATTGTTTGCGCCGCGTGGCGGTGTTAACGGACGCCCTGAGCTACCAAAGTTTGGATAAACAAATCGTCGCTTGTCGGCGGGTTTCAGAATCTGAAAGGAGCACATTAATGTGTCATCCACGGACATCATGGCACCTTTGAAGTAAACAGAATAAAAACACATATAAATACGATATCATATTATTCTTAAATATACATACTGTAACTGGAGACGCAGGCCTATAATCTGTTTTTCTGTTTGTATTGACTGTGCCAATCACAATTTCTGTTGTCTGTTTGCACTAATTGTCTAAACAAACGTAAACCGCCACATCATAGTTTACTGATATCTGAGCGTGCGATTCCCACTAAAGACATTGTTTATGTACGATGACAGCGATCAAATGATACAGGTCTGTTTTCATATAGTGGAAAATTTTTGCGATTGCCCCCTTCATGGCTGATCAATTTTGAATAATAGTGCCGCATGGAATTTCTTTTATGAAGCTTTCTAAAAATGCATTATGAGACTAACATGTGGCAGCTCAAAGATTTGATATCATATGCAAACATATATAAAATATATAGAGACCATAGGGTCATATACCTTAAGCCTTAAGAAAATATGATTCCTTATCAAAACAGACATCTGACGCATGCCAACATTTTCACATGTAAATTTTCATATTTGAGCGCGCACTGTTTACATTTATTTTCTATTTTCTATAATTGCATTATTCGCTGAGTTTTCCGCCAAACTGCCTCTATCTCAACACTGAACTCTGAGCCTTTTTATTTACTTAACTTCGTAATTGCTGTGCTTTGCCCGCAAGGTTATCTTCAAAATCTGTGCTAATCTAAAAATTATCTACACAAATTATACAGTATATGACAACAGTATTTGCTCGCATTAACAATTCTCTTACAATGAGATAACACCCACGTCGTTTGTTGTTTAAAGTCCGGGATCGATGAGTATACACATACACTATACACATGTATGCATGAGTTGTATAAATATGTATATTTGTATATACATACATATATACAAATATCGTGATCACTCACCCGCATTGTCGAATTCACCGCAATAGTTGGGCGCCGAAAAGAGCGTAACCAGCTGGCGCTTGGCAAAGAACTCATAGCCATCCTCGACAACCTGATGTGCACGACATATAAGATCGAATTCGTGCTTTTGTAGAAATTTGCCGACAACCTTAAAAAGACAACCGTAAAAAGAAATTAAAATTAGTTTATAATCCAATTAGTACACGTAGCTCTATAATTACCTCTGCTCCAAATGTGAAGCTTACGCCACGATCGTTTTCGCCCCAGCCCATGGTATCTTTGTCGGGATCAGACCACAAGAGATCGCATAACAGACCCTGATCGGGCACATCCGTGGGTCGCATAATGCGCCGTATTTGTTCCATCGAGGACAAATCGGGACTCAGGCCGCCGTGACAGCAAAAGATTTTCTCATCAACAATCGCAGCCACGGGCAGACAGTTGAAGCAATCTGTGAATGTTTTCCACAGCTTTATGGTATAGCGTCGCTTGCATTCATCGTAGAACCTGTCAACGGGCGAGATAAATCAGTAAAAAGTAATATCAGGCACACACATGACATTTAAACAAATAATGCGTGATAAACGCTCGAGCGTTTCTCACGAAAGGCCATTTCCACTTAGATTATATCACAATGTACGTATCTACATGAGAATAGCTGTCGCCTGTACGCAATTGGACAATTAAGTATCGAGAATAAGGTGGTTAAAGTAAGCTTTCTAGATTTACGATTTTCAATTAAAATTGATTTCAAGTTTCTTGAAATTTAAATGACAAACTTCGTATGAAACACGAATTCTTTGTGTGCGCAATGTGTAATCCAATAAGAACGTCTAGCAACAACGTTTTCACTTGGATTCCAATAACATTAATCGATGGCAGTTTTAGCTTCTTCATTCCAATAACAACATTCAATATGCAGTTTTCACAAGAATTGCAATATTCAATATCACATATTAATGCAAATACATGACTGACTCTACATTTTATAGATGATCTAGATATTAGCTTATTTATATACATATATTTATTCATTTATCTTCACTTACCCGTAGATGCGATTGATGCTTGCGCATTCGTGATTTCCGCGCAGCAAAAAGAAATTCTCTGAATATTTTATTTTGTAGGCCAATAGAAGACAAATCGTCTCCAGGGATTGCTTGCCACGGTCCACATAGTCGCCAAGGAATAGATAGTTTGATTCTGGCGGGAAACCGCCGTATTCGAACAGACGCAACAGATCGTAATATTGTCCGTGTATATCGCCGCATATTTTTAGCGGAGCCTCCAGTTCCAGTAGTATCGGTTGCGATAGGAATATTTCACGCGACTTTAAGCACAAGTTCCGTATTTCACTCTCCGATAATTGCACATTTTTGCCTGGACGGGCACCACGTACTGGAGAAAAACAAATTTGCATATAGGTGATCTGAGGTGCAAAGTGTATTAAGTTTATTTACCTTCCAACAGACGCGAGATAATGCTGTCAATGTTCATGATGATTTCGGACATGTTTTACACTGTAACTGCTCCTGATATTGTTGTTGTTGATGATGTTGCTGCTGCTGCTTCTGCTAACACCTGCGCCTATTTCTCTGTGTCTCCGTCTGTTTTCTTATCTGTTTACCTGCGTCCGCTCTGATTGCTACTGCTGGCTCCGTTGTTCTAGCTTAAGCTTATGTATTTTCGGTATACGTTATGTATGTTATTTCATCGATGTGTGCGCGGACAACAGGGGGCGGAGGGCCACTTCTGTATATATGTGTATGTGCGTGTGTGTGTGTGTATAATATATCTGTGTGTAGGAGTGTTTGTGTAGTTGTCGTCAGGTAATACACTTTATACAGCGCTGCGTTGAGCTGCGGGTGTGGATTTTTAATGTTTTAGCTGTAACGCCATGTACGTTCAGCGTTTGTCACTGGTTTGCGTATTGTTGGACTGCGTTTTAAAGCATTTATTGCAAGCAATTGTAGATTTTTGCGACGTCAAGAAATTTTTTCGCGCAACCACACTTCGCCGCATCGCAATCTAAATTCGCCGTGGACGCATATCGATTGTATGGTCAAATATCGATATATCATGGGCTGATGGCCACCTGTATAGTGCTGCCATACCGCAAATTGCGGGTGTATGGCAGCATCATTTTATTAAAAAAGATAACGTTTAATTTTGTTTGTATTCAATTTATTCGGCGTTATCTTCACTGCTCCGCCTGCTGCTCCCCGTATTAAACATAACTCGCTTCCGCGGCAGCGGCACAGGCTTTGCTTGTTGTATCTGCACCATCTTGGGCTTGGAAACCACATGAGCCGCCGGTTTAGCCAGCAGTTGTTCCAATTGGGCTTTGAAATTTGGGTGGTGCGCCTTGGAACTTGTTGATGCATTATCAACGTTCTCATCGGCCATCTCCTGTGAAGCCGATGATACATCAGAACCTTCATTAAGATCGTCATCGTCGTCCGTGGTTGTTAGCAAAGGATTTCTACGCTTCGGCACCTCCATTGGCTGCAAAGGTGTCTTATTGTTTAACAAAATCTGAGCACGTTCCGGCATCTTGACAGAGCAAAGATTCTCCACGAATTTTCGTATGCGATTGCGTGTTGTATAGAAATTCGGGTAGTCCTGTAAGAAAATAATTGAAAATGCATATAGCATTATTATTATCATGGCGACGTTTAAGTATGTATGTATGTATGTATGTACATATACATATGTTTAAGTAAATATATGTATTTAGTTCTAAATTCCTTACCAATTTCAGTCTGGCCCTTTGCTGCGCTAGCTCAGCACTCACACGTTTGGCAGATGTGTTGGAGATGGCCTTTGACTTCATATTGAAGCCATGCGGATTCAGTCTTTGGTTGATCAATTTGCGCGCATCTTTGCGTGTCAATGGCTTTGGTGGGAGTCTAAAAACATTCGAAGCTTTTTTGATCACTTCCTGTTGAGTATATTTGCTTACTTACCTATTCTTTAGGACGGATTTGATTTTTGGCGACATGAATACCTGTCGTTCCGGCTCAGAGGTCAAGACTTCACTACCTTCATCGCTGACGCTCTCCTCGCCGCTAAGGCTTTCGCTAATATCCGTGGCTTCCGCCTGCTCTGACTGCTTTATGGCGGCTTTCGGCTTTGGTTCATCTCTAACGGGGGCTGATGCCGGCGCTGGCTTCGTATAAGTCGGATGATTGGTCGAGCTGTTGCCACTGGCCTGCTCTTGCTTTTGTGCCTGTTGTTCCTGCTGTGGTGGCGGCTCTTCAATGGAATAGGTGTCATCATCGCGTTTGGCTTTCAGGAACTCCGTCTCCACCAGACGCTTGATGCGCTCCATGCTTTCCTCCTTTTTGGGCAGAGGCTTGGGTATCTTGGATGCGGATGCTGTTTGTTGCACATCGGCAACGTTTTGCTTACGCAGGCTGAGCCGTTTTAGATCCCGTTCCAGTGCTTCTAGTTTTTCCTTGTAGCCCGTTTCCAGTTGGTGCACTACCTCCTCCAGCTTATTGGCGCTGACCTTTCCGATTTCAGCCACTTTTTCGGTGAGTATGCGCTCCAAATCCTCAAGGCAAGGTGTGGCCACGCGCTCCTCGGCAGTAGCTGGTGCAGCAGCCTTGGACTCTGCGTTTCGTTTGGTCTGCTCCAGAGCTAAGGTTAGGTCCTCTAGCTTCTGGTTGATGCCCCGGATGAAGTCTTCGTTGCTCTGCTTTAGCTGTGCCTGCCAAACTTCAAAACTGCTGAGGCGTTCGGCCAGGCCGTGAAGCTGCTTCTTACGTTCGCTCGCCTCACTCTCAGCCGCCTCGCTGCTGACCTCATCCTTTTCCTTGTATTCTCCCAAATTGCTTTGTATGCCCACGTGGCGCATGCTCACCGTTGATGTTGTCTGATCCTGAAGCTGCACCTGAAGTGGCTGCCCACTTCGCTCCTTTATATTGCGCTCGGCGGCATTCAGACGCTCCTTCAACTGCTTGATTTCCAGCTCCATTTTGATGGTGTTGATGAGCTGCATATCGTTCTCCTTCTCCCGGACAGTCCCACCACCTGCCAAATTGGAGGAGGGCGTACCCACGCGATGCTTGCGTCCGATGTGCACGTTCAGCGCCTCGTTGCTGATGAAATTTTTGGTGCACAGATGACAGGGAAAGACCACCTCGCGTATGGTCTCGATTTGGGTGATCTTCTTGTGCAGCTGCACCACCTCGTTGTTCGATTCGCTCAGAGATTTGCGCAGCTTCGCAATCTCCTGCTGCGATATTTCATGCGCCTCGCGCAGCTCGTCCACGGTTTCGTCCAGGTATGTGCGGCAGCAGAGCAGGTACTGGATCGCATATTGCGACATGACAAAGTACTTGGCTATGCCGCCATCGAGTATGTGCGTCTCCAGCATGGTGCCCAGCGGCGCCTCGGATAAATGCTTCAGTGCTTCGTCCACGACCTCCAAGTTTTGCTCACGCAGAATTCGTTCCGTCTCATAGGAGCCTGGCGAGCATTAAAATTAGCATTAGTCATTCCTTAGGCACAACAACTATCAATATTTACCCATTTGACGCCAGTCCAGTGGCCCATCGCGATACTGGCGCAGCTTGAAGCCCGCCTCTCGCATCACCTGCGGAAAATTGTTTTTGTAGCCCATTTCTGACTCATCGACAGCTGAAATTGAAAGTTCTTATATATTTTTCGACTTGATTCAATTGCTTGCTGCAACCGCTTTCGCTTTTCGTTATTTATTTGTTTTTGTCAGTGGTTGCTGGGCAACCGCCGACAATTTGCTCCACTATTTTTGTTGACGCTGTCAGCTGGTTAGGAACTTGAAAATTGAGGGTTGGATAACCCAGTAGCCCAGCCCTATTAGTTAACTATGATCGTAGTTCAATTTTAGAGAACTTCACTGACTGACTAATATAAAAGTTGTCTCAAATTATTTTCCTTTTAAGGATCAATATGGTTTTCTGTGTGAAATAATTGTCATTTATTGAGTACCTAAAAATGAATAATATTAATTCATTTATTTTTATCATAACTCATTCTTGCCATTACTATGGAATCATTTAAGTCATCCTCATTCCTCTTATTTTAATACTAATTCATATGATAATTTTTTTATGACATTTGTATAATTCCGGTTATTTCTTACTAAATAAGTAATACTAACACTTGTTACTATTTGAACTCACCGTCCCAGTAATCACACCCACATTAAAAGTTCTACAGAATGTAACACTACCTGAAATAAAATGATCATCTATGTATATTCAAAACAATAAACGTATAGTCTACTATGCCTAAGTTGGATAGTTGGAGTATAATATAAAAATAACGCCCACTAATAAAATAAGAACAATACATAAAATAAGGTGTTGTATGAATAACTTTAATTTTTCAATTGTATAAAAAATCCAAAATATTTATAGCATATATTTTTTACATTTTTAAACGCACTTAAATAAGGCAAATGTTTAAATAATTTAAATTTGGCGCCCTTTTGACAGCGCAGATCTTGGTTGACAGTAGCTGCGTCTGGGCAGCAGCATTCGGATAGATTTGCTCAGTTACGATTGGACCCTGGCCGAGTAAGGTTTACATCAAATACAACACGCATAGCAGAATGCAAACGGTTTAATAAACTACTAGAAGAAAAGTATATATAAAGTGCAATACTCTCCGGATTGCTTTGCAATTAAAGGAGAGTTACAATGAGTCGTTGGTTTTGGTTGGGGTTTTTCCTGCTGCTGCCATTGGCAAATACAACACGTAAGTTGAGTAAAGTTCGGTTTGGAAAAATCCATGGAAATTCCGATACTATGTACGAATCGGATGCTGTATCTCCGAGCTGGCCAGCTGTCAAAGAGGCTGCGCCCAGAGGAAGAGCAAGAGAGAGAGAGAGGGAGAGCAAGAGCGAAAGCTCAGCGTCTGCGCATTCCTTTGTTTTGGGAAATTTCTAACAATGTTTGGGATATTTTCATTTGTTTGGGCATTTTCTACTGAGCAGCACCTGTTAGCTTCGAGGCGAACCCGGACACGAAACGTCTCTATGATGATTTATTGAGCAATTACAATCGACTTATTCGGCCTGTGGTAAATAATACGGAGACACTTACCGTCTGGCTGGGCCTCAAGCTGTCCCAGCTAATTGAGGTCAATCTGAAGAATCAGGTGATGACCACCAATTTGTGGGTCAAGCAGGTTGGTGGAACACTTAACCTAAACTAAATTTGAAGAGATTCATAATAATGTTTTGCTCTCAGCGCTGGTTCGATTATAAGTTGCGTTGGGATCCGGAGGAATACGGCGGCGTAGAGCAGTTGTATGTGCCCTCCGAGCACATATGGGTGCCCGACATTGTGCTCTACAATAACTGGGATGGCAACTACGAGGTATTACCACATTGAACCAGCTCGCAAACCCATTCTAACTCAATCTAACTTCCTCTTTAGGTCACCCTCATGACGAAGGCCACGCTGAAGTACACTGGGGAGGTGTTTTGGGAGCCGCCAGCTATTTACAAATCATCCTGTGAAATGAACGTTGAGTATTTCCCTTACGATGAGCAAATTTGCTTCATGAAATTCGGCTCATGGACCTACAACGGCGCCCAAGTGGATCTAAAACATTTGGATCAGGTAAGCCAAACCGCATTTCGATTAGACCACAACCGAAGGATGCAAATTTGCTTTGCGCTCCAATGCACAAAATGCAATTTATGCGGGTACAAGCAGAGGAGGCTGTGTCGGAGCGGGGCTGGGGTAGCGGAAATACATGCTATGCTAACAAATTGCCCAGTCTGGCTTGGGCACCTGGCTGGCTGAGTATATGTATACATATGTATGTGTGTTTGACTGTGTATGTGTTTCATGTACAGGTGCCTGGCAGCAATCTCGTGCAGGTTGGCATCGATTTAAGTGAATTCTACTTGTCTGTGGAGTGGGACATACTCGAGGTGCCGGCCACCAAAAACGAGGAATACTACCCGGACACATTGGAGCCATTTTCAGGTGAGTTGCACAAGAGCTTGTTGCTTTTCTTTTTCTCTCTCATTCTTTTTTTCTGGCTGGCCATTGTAATATGTAAATTTGACGTCTTCTGCAGATATTACGTTCAAGTTGACCATGCGGCGCAAAACGTTGTTTTATACGGTGAATTTGATTGTGCCCTGCGTGGCATTAACTTTTCTTACCGTTTTGGTCTTTTACCTACCAAGCGACTCGGGCGAAAAGGTAAGAGCACAGCTATTACGTATGCAAATAGGCCACTGCAAGAGATATACCTTGACCTTTGACGTTGATTGAGATCCCAGCATGTGGCATGTTGTTTATTTTCAGTAAATTTATTGTAGCTATTAATTATGGTAGTTTACCGTCTGTTTTATTTAGTTAATATATATTTGATTTCACCTACAACTATCTACGAAAAATCTACTAAGAACACTTATGACATCTCTCAATATACATATATCCTTAAGTTTATCTATGCACTTTCAAGATTCTATCATTTACTCAACTTCCACTTCGGCTACATCTAACTGTTGAAAGCTGAGCTCTTTAGTTGTTTCGCTAATACCAATTGGCTCCAAGAGAAAGCATTCTGAAACGAAAAGTTTGAAAATATACCATAAGAGCTCAACTTACATAATTTCCCCAAGAACTATCTACTTCTTTGCTATCGCTCTACATTTCAATCTAATTAACTATAGAATAAACTAACCAATAGCAATTGCAATATATACATACATTTACTAAGTACTGTATCCGTCTTCAAGTCACAGAGTTTCAGGCACTCCAAGCTGACCAATTCAGCCCTCAATCATGCAGCACACATATATTCACGCGCTATAAATTCACATTCATTTCGCGCCGAATATCATTTGTGCTGTTCCAGAGTAGTGAAATCTCATAACGTAATTTTCATCGAATGCATACATAAAATGATTAAATTGAATCGATATACTTCAAATTGATTTCAATTTAAATGCGAAAGTTTCCAACACTCCAAAGTTTTCTTTCCTGCATATCGGGTGTCCTACAATAAAGCGCAGCATTAAATATCTCACACCTCACTCACCTGACACGTAAGACATCGAACACCTACATAAATACATATATTAAACGCACCCAGTAACACGCACCGACATAAACACAGATACACATACACCTATACGCACCCACATACACACACAGTAAAGAGTGATGTTTGTTGTTGTTGTTATATTTGTTACTTGTCTCGTTTGAATCAATCATTTGCTTGGAGTAATAAAGTAGCAATAGTATTTTATAAATTTAAGCAAACTCGGAGAATAAATAAATAAATATTGATATTTGTGGAGGATTAAATGAACAGATCAACTACGATTGGAATAGTAATCGAATTTTAAATTATTGTGGTAAATCAAGAAGATATTCAAATAAATTTGGCCTTTAATTAACACCCAATATTTACAGATTAGTTCAGGTTTTGCTAAAGACTATGTATACATACATATATACTCAAAAATAAATTATGATATGATATAAAATTTTAATGGGTGGGGATATCCTCTTTTTGGAAAAAAATCTTAAGCTCTATTATTATTGTGCGTGGACATAATTTCTATACCTCGATTTAGTCATTTAAGGTCAATTTTAACTTAAAAGAGTAAAGAGTAGAGCACAATTTTGCATCAATGTAAGCCAGTAGGTAATCCATATAGGTCAACTATCTTATATGGTTTATATAATATAATTTGAAGAACAGGGTATACGTACAAGCTATCAATATATTATTTCAAAGCAGTTTTGCTAACTAATTGTGTGGAAAATATTAAGATTTTTGGAAAATGCAAATTAAATTTATTTACAATAATTACTTTTAATTTATTTGTATAAGCCAAACAAAACTTCGGACAAGATTACGTGTTTTAATTTCACTATTACGAAAACGTATAATATTTGTTAGGAGCTCTCAGGCATACGCATAAGTAGAACGCTTTGCTGTTTGTTGTGTTGATTGTTATTGTTTACAGTATGACTCATTTGTTGGGAAGTGAAGCCATTGAGTGCGTGAGTAAAAAGAGATTGGCTGAGTGCTTTGCCTGATTTCACGTTTGTCCTTGAAGAAAGATTGTTGTAATTAATTTACACATGATGATTTTCATTTAAAATGAAGAAGATATGAAAATAATATATATGTTGAAGTTCTCTTATTGTTTCACACGGCGTATACGTAATTTATATGTAATTGGCTATAATTGATAATGATTGGTAAACCGTTTGTCCATGTGTTCGTTTGCGTCTGAGTTTTGTTATTTACTTTATTTTATTTTTGTCATTGTTGTGGTCGTTATTGTTACAAAAGCAGAAGGCTTTGTAAGAGGCAGAAAGAGCCAGATAGTGGGAGAGCGAGAGCGAGCGAGAGAGAGACAGAGAGAGAGAAATTGTGTAAACATTTCGTTGACAGGTTACGTTATGTATTTCAATACTCGTGTCGTTGACCGTGTTCTTCTTGCTGTTGGCCGAAATCATTCCGCCCACATCGTTGGCGGTGCCCCTGCTGGGCAAGTATCTGCTCTTTACCATGATACTCGTCTCGCTGTCCGTTTGGACAACGGTCTGTGTGCTCAACATACACTTCAGGTGAGTGCTGCGACTGAGAGATCTGCAGCTAAATTGCACACTCCACTAATCTCTATGTCTCCTGCTGTAATCACAAATCAATGCGTTAATCAAAATCAACCAAATTGACTAACACCAGATCCCCTTCGACGCACAACATGTCGCCGCTGTGTCGCAAATTGTTCCTGCACCTCATGCCCAAGCTGATGATGATGCGACGCACTCAGTACACTCTGCCCGACTACGACGACTCCACGCCCAGCAATGGCTACACCAACGAGATCGATGTGCGGTAGGTGAACGCCAGTCCTGTATGCACAGTTCGCCTTTTACTAACCTTTGTTTCGTCTGCCTCTGTGTGTGTTCTCTGTGTGTGTGTTCTTTTCAGCGACAGCATCAGCGATTTTCCCAGCGAGTTTAAAGACAGCCAGGACGGCGCTTACGATAATGGCATGCAGCACTCAGTGGGTGAGTTTGAATTTGAGTGGATGTGCCGGAGATTGGGGATAGGGGTTAGCGTGGGGGCAGGGGCATGATTGCTAGCAAAGAACATGGCAGAATAACTGTGTGTGGGGGAAATTGTCTGGCCATAAAAAACACAAATATTTTTGCAACACTCGCGGCTAGCCGCGACCCAAAAGTCGAAATTGAAATCAAATAAAAATAAGCAAATAATGCAATAAAATGGAAGCGAATATGCTGCCGGGCATTCTCAAGGCTGATAGCGTCGCTTTGCTGTCGCCGGACACTCCTGATGGCTGCGACGATGACGATGATGATGTGATGTTTTGATGACAAAAAAAATAAAAGAAAACAAAAAAGAGTATATATAGCACGCCTATGTGGTTCACAAAACGAATGTGGATGGAGTGAGTATGTGTGTGTGGGTGTGTGGGATAATAAAACAAACCATGTGTGAAAACGGCTTAAGTGAAAAGAACGAATTCCATATGACCTAAGCGCACAGTAAAAACTAATCGAGGCCCAGGCACGTTGCCTGGAGTGGCAGCAAATGATTTTCAAGTTGAAAAATCTCCTTAAAGAAAATGCGGTATTATTTTTACTTATTTTAATAAATTTATTTAACATAATTATATGTTTATCATCTGAAGCAGTTCATGTGAATGACTTTTCTGGGAAAATCATTATTTTAAAATGAAAATATATAAGAAATATATTTGAAAGATCTTAGTTTGGACTCAATTGATTATATTTATGCTTGCACAATATAATATAAAATTAATTACATGCAAAAATAAAATGTATATTTTATTTAGTCAGACTTAATAATCCAATCGAAATATTTGCATTCTATAGAATTTTGTCAAAATTTGGAATAATTTATTATTAATTCTTTAGAAATTTGACTAAAAGCATTAATATTCATTTTATTATTTATTTTTATTATTTATCTTAAATTTTAAAATTCTTTTCAATTATTATCAACGAAAATTAGTTGTTAAATAATTTTGTTTATTTTATTACTTATCTTTTTTTTTATTATTATTTTGTTCATTTATTTGTAGTTTTAAAAAAGTTGTTAATTTCCTGTCGCTAATAAACCCAAATGATCCCTTTCAACATCTTATGTCAACGCAGAAAAGGATATTCGATTGCTAAATTAGACATCAATTGATTGCTGTGGCCAGTGAATGTTGCAAAATTCACTGAGGTGCTGGAATGCTAGGCCATAAGGAAGCTGAGAATGAAAATAACTGGCAGCCATAATTCAGTTCGATTGTTGTTGTTGTTGTCGTCGTTGTTGATGTTGGACTTAAAGTTGAGCGTGCTACAGTTGCCTGTGGGGCTTGCTTGTCGCTTAGGCCATAATATTGTATTTTTCTATGCATATACATATGACACACGGGCGCACTCGTACACACACGCGCGTGCACATATTCGATTGCAGATTTGGAGCTGCCATCCGCCTGGGGGGCCAGGCAGGAGGCATCTCCATTTATTTATTATTCCAATATTTTATTTCAATTTCTTGCGATTCCATGCGCTCGCCACGGGTCTTGACAGATTCCGACAATGTGATACCACGCAACTTAACACCCGAAGTGCTGCAGGCATTTCGTGCGGTCAGATTTATTGCGCAGCATATCAAGGATGCCGACAAGGATAACGAGGTGGGTAGACGAGTGCACAGAGCATTCTTACTTACTCTAGCATGGCAAGGCCCAACTCTGCCTTGCCCACTTTTATTGGGCAGCACCAAGGACCATCGCAGATTGAAGCCGAGTGTTGAATTCGTTTACGTATTTGGATTCGTATTCGTATTGCTATTCGAGTTCGAATTATTATGGCTGCTATTGTTGTTATTGTTTAGGCTGGGCTGTCATATTTTTGGCGTCTGGCAGAACTTTGCCTTCCTCCGTGCACATTATCCGCCTGCGATTCTCCCTCATTCCCATTATGGTTTATTGCCAAAAAACTTTGCTTTGAGCACCGCACAGACCCATCCCGAGTGTGGAGTGGGGAGTGTCGAGCGGGAACGGGAATAAGTGGCAAGGCTGTCAAATGTGCAACATGGAATTGTAAAATATTAAATCATAACTTTAGATTTTTATTACACTTGAAGTTTATTGAAAGACAGACGCAAACGAGATTTTATGGCTTCAATTGAAATCAATTTATTTATCAGCGCAATACGAGTATTTCTTTCTCCCTCTCGAGTCTATGTTTTACGAGCACTGAAGTAATCCCAAAATTATTAAAAAGCTAAATTCTACTGCTTGATCGAATAACAGTTCAGTTTTACTTCTGACCTAGTTTTGAGTGCTGCCATTGCGTAAATGATTGATTTATTTCATTTCACAGATTGTCGAGGACTGGAAATTCTTTTCCATGGTATTGGATCGCTTCTTTCTCTGGCTGTTTACGTGCTCTTGTGTGTTCGGCACATTCGCCATCATCTGCCAGTCGCCCTCACTCTACGACACGCGCGCACCCGTCGACCGGCTGTACAGCGAGATACCCCTGCGTAAAAGCAATTTCATGCTGCCGCCGGACATTGTCAGGCAGGTGGTTAATTAGGTGAGGAAAGGTCTTCAAAAGGAGCATAACTCGAGTCATGGGTCCTATTCGAAAAAATTGAAGTAATCTGATAAAGTCAACAAGAAAGAAAAGGACTTGCAGCCAATTGAATTGAAATTGAAAAAAATAGCACAAAACCTTTGAAATCTAACGAACAATTATGTGGGTTTTCAAGTATTGCAGCAATATTATAAATCTAAAATAATTACAATAAATTATTGATAATAAATTAATCAGTTCATGAATTATCTGTCAAGTGGAAAGCATAGCACAAGTATTCATACGAATAAACGAATCGATTTTTAAATAAACACAATAATAATAATAAAAAAACACTTTAAAGAAGTTTCATTGTTTACATAAAGCAAATATATTTTGTTGTGTATTTGAATATTTTATTAATTGGAAATTCTCGAATTTTATTTTGCGTATGCTCATTGAATTCGCCTTTGATGTTCGATTGAATACCTTTACGTGGAATTCCTTGTGGTTGTCATTTATTTCAGACCGCCACATTCATTTCAGTTTTATTCAGCTTATCAATTATTATCGCGCATACGCCCCATCGCACAAGCATTCGTATATCTATTGTCTGCTACGTATTCCTACCCGTTTCTCTCTCTGTTTACATTCAATTAAAAACTCAGTACGCATATAAAGCATTTGGGCACAATAGAGTACAAGTTGTACGAGTTTGATGCCAGGCAGTTATTACGCATACGCCACGTTGCCTTTCTCAGTAATTTGCAATATAATTTATTTTGGTTGTGAGCTCGTTGGTTGAATTCTCGCTTCGTTTACCATTCGCCAGTCGCCTTTGTCTCTGTCATTGAAGTTATCCGTCTGGCTGCCGCATTAAATTAGAAAGTTGAAATCTCTTTGGCCTCGCATTCATCAACATGTGCAGCAAGTAAGCCACCCCATCCAGCCATCCAGCCATCCAGCCACCCAGCTTGGGCGAAAAAACAAAAGACTTTCACTTCTCCACTGTCAACAGACATCATTTGCGAGTTTCTTGACTGAATACTCTTCCAGATGTCAGCTACACTGATAACCAAGCATATGGCTGTATCTAATGCCCCAAATACCCTTTGCACTCCGCACACACATATCATTTATCATTAAAAAGTTTTCGGCGAGATCTCTGAAATATTAATTTGAGTTTCGATTCAACATAGTTTGAATGAACATTTCCACCTACTAAATTACGCAGCTAATATTACCTTTCTTGTGTATATATTTTTTTTAATGTATCGCAGTGTATTTTTGGAATACCATTTTTTGCCAATGCTAATTTAAGCAGAGAAGAGCTTAGCAGCGACATTCTTTGTGCACACATTATGAACAGGGTATAGTAAATGTTATAAAGATTTGCGTATAGTCTTGCACAACTGCCTCGCTCATATTCTTGGCCCTTAGCTGCGTTTTGCTGTTCTTATTTTATTTTTACTTTAGCTTCTCTTTTTTTGTTGGCAGTTTTAAATTAGAAAAGTTTTCGCCAGATTTTTGTTTTACATTTTTCATATTTTCTACGGGACATGCCCTGCATGTTTGTTGTCCTTGTCGTTTTTGGTGTCAGCGCGTCATATGCGTGCCCCAAAATGATGCCACCTCCCTCTCCTTGCCACTGCTCTTGCCCATGTCCCTGTCCCTGCCCTGTCCCCTCCCAGTCTCTGTCCCATCTTCAACTCCATCTACATTTGCAAGCTGAGAGCCGAGCTGAGCTGTGCTAAAAAAAATGCGAGGGATGTCATGTTTATTTCTATTTGTGGCTAAACATGGCGTCTGCTCTGATCCCGCTCACCGCTCTGGACGTGTCCTCCTGCTGGCCGATAATGGCATTTGCATAAGTTGCATAAGTATTGCAAAGTATGCAACACATTTCGCTTTGGGCACAAGTTAAAGTTCAGCCAACACAAAACAATATGCTAATGCCCAGCATGAAGACCATTTTCGGGTCGGCCTAAGCGGTTTTTCATAAGCCCCACTCGAGGACAGCTGGCCGAGCTGTGTTAAGCATCTGTTAAGAGACTTAACTTGTCCAGCACGGACAATTATAAGCTACAGCAATTGTCTTGAACAGCTAATTAGAGAACGACAGTGCAGCGCAGCGGAAATCAAAGCCATAAAATAGGAAAGCTAAAAAAAAGTGTAGAAACGAGAAGTACGAAAGTAAGGAAATGCTTGGGCCGCTGGCCAGGAAATGCAGCAAAGGCAAATCGGTCGAGGATGGAGTGGAGCTGGCCAAGAACGATTCGGGTCAACTTGACCAAGTTGGTTCAAGTGCTCGTTCGAGAGCAACAAAGCACGTGCGACGGAAAGTTTGGTCCGTTAGCTCACACACCAATAGACACACGCACACACACACACACACCCATCTATTCGCAGTGCAGTCGTGCGCTGCTGTCGCATGCCCACTGGCCCACTGGCATGATAGGAAAGAAATCCGAAAATTGCTACATTTGACCAAAGACACGTCAATTAGAACGGGATTCCATTTCAATGCATTATAAAGCCGAGGACAAACTGAGGGCTTGACAGGAAGTGTGGGCATGAGAGTGTGAAAGACTTGACTTTGACGTGTCGGTCCCCTCATCCACCTACTATTTGCCATTTGCCATTTACCAATTGCCAACTGCCAACGGCCTCCTGCCAGGCCATTTGAGCCGGTTATTTATTTAATTTCAAAGCAATGTTTTGTTTGTGTTTTTGTTGCGGCTCTTTGTATCTGCTTTGTAGCACGCTGCAGGCGATTGTGTTACATTTTGTCTTTTTTCCAAACTTGAGTTGTTGCTATTTTCGGCTGTGTTCACTTCAGTCAGTTAACCCACATGTGTGCTAACAGGTTTGTATAGGCCCAGGCCCTATTATATTTAAATAGAAAGCAAGAGTCAATAAGGGAAATGAAATGCAAATAGAGTGATGAAAGAAATTAAAAAAAAATTAAAAATAAACCAACATATTTATTGTTTAAATATTAACTTGTTAATTAGCATTGAAGTGTACAGAAATTATATAAAATAATATAAAATATTTTATTTTTGTTTAACTATTATTATTATTATTTTTTTAATTAGGTGTGTAATTAATGCAGCTATTTTTAATACAGGTATTATTAATAGAGTCATTCCCTTAAGTAATCCTGCACAATATTACTTTGAAGTCCCAGGGTCAGGTTAAATAGTTAAGTCAATTCGGGTTGGCTTTAGCTCTAAAGTTCATTTCAAAAGAACAAACAAATCAACAACAATGCACACACACATACACACATACACACATACAAGTGCAGGTCTGCCTCTGCATGTGTGTATTTGTCTAGGCGTACGGTATGTGTATTTGTGCAATGATAAATTACAAAATTGCTGCCTATGGCAATGTGAGTTGGCCCAGGCGGCCGCAGAAGCCATTTTGTTGTTATTAAGTTTGCCTTTTGCCATTTTTCTGCAACACACACACACATACACAGAGATGGTTACCGTGTGTGCGTGTGTGTGTGTGCCTTTGAGGCTCGACAGTTGTACTGCGTGAAATTAATGATGCGCCGCTTTTTTTGGTTTTGTGCTTGTCATTGTTGTTGTTGTTGTTGTCTGCGTGGTTCCTCTGTATATATTTTTTTTGTTTGTTTATTTGTTGTTGGTGTTGCTGGATTCTGGGCTGCAACAGCGACGTAGGCCAAGATGTCCACAAAATGTAGAGGCTAAAGACGCTTTTATTAATAGTCCTGCTACGTGGTCACGATTAACTGCCATTTTACGCACTCGCACTCGTAGTAACAATCGCCCTCTAGTCCAACCGCTCCGATGGGCGGGCGGTCTTAGCCTTTTTGAAAGCTTTTTGCTGTTGCGTAAGTCAAAAAGTCTTCTCCATGTGTATCTGGTATTGCAAGTGTGTGCCTGTGTGTGTGTGTGTGTGTGTGTGTAGTGCGTGTAAGCTGTGTGGGATTTGGACACGACTTTACTTAAGTTCATAAAATTCTATTAAAGCAAAGTCGTGGCTTAAGTCACGCCCCTCTTTTGCATGCAGCATGCCAATAGCTGCAAAGTGTTACGATCTGCATTTGACAGTTAACACAATTTGAACAACTTTTAGTTAACAAATTAAGCATTGGGATCAATATATTTATGAAGGGATTTCAAATCGAGTCGAGTTTGCAAAGCCAATAATAATAAATGCAATATATATTTTTGTGAAATTTTGCAAAGTAAAATTCAGTATAAATATACATATTTTTATATTTTACTATAAATACACTTCAGATATTTCAATTTAACTTGGATCTTAAATTCCAATAAAAATGTGTTTAGAATTGACAAATACAAAAAATTTGTTATTATTTTCTAAAATATTTGAAAAGTCTAAATTTTTCACCTACAATTTTTCTTGGCACCGGCAATTTTCGATTGAAAAACTGTTGCCCATTTAATGTATAGAAAAGTGTGTTTCCGCTAATCTATAGCTTTAAGTACTGTATATAGATTATGCATTCACTGCTGCATTAAAAGGAAATGCGATAATATGTTATTTGTTTGTTGAGAGCTCTAATGAAAACACTTCAACAATTTATGTATTCAAGATTTAAAGTAGTTGTTTATTATTTAATATGCTAGTCTTTTATTCCGAGCATAACAAGCTTAAATTACTTTCAGCCCATGCAAGGCTCGTATTTGTTCTACTCATGATTATGCTTGTTTCTGAGCTGTTTATTACAAAGAGTTATGTTTCTGAGATAATGCGCAGGTTATCCGATTTCTTTATGTACGGAGTCTTATTTATGGCAAGTGTGCTTGCTTCAGCACTGACTATCGCTCATTTCGTAGCAATAACGATGCGAACGAACATGTCTTAGGCATCTGAGCATACTTGACATGCCAAAATTATATGCACTCGAAATATGAGTGCACAAATCCAATAAAAATAGTTTCATATATTCTCAACTGAGCACATTTCACTCTCTCTCTCTCACTCTCTCATTCCTGAGGTGCTGCTTACTGTGCATGCAGGAGTCGGCAATATTCAACGTTCGTGTTATTTCATAATGCTAGGCGGCATGATATTTCATGAGGTGGAACTTAAAGTGTGGCATGATTGAAGAGCGCCGACTTGCGTTACATTGCAGCTTGTCTGTTCTCATCGCTGTCGCTCCTCGTCGCTCGTCCTTTTGCGCAATCACAGCCAACTGCTTTTAATAACATTTTTCACTGGTTTTCTTTTTATTTCTGTTTGTTTTCTTTTTTTGCTTCTGTGCGATTTCCTTTTTGTTGTTTTTTGTCTTTGCTTGCTTAAGTGGCGCGCGCTGTCAAGTGCCCGGCCATAGCAGTGGCCACGCCCACAAAGCATCACCTCCCACAGCATACAGGCAGCGTTTTACATGACATTTTAAATTTACGATTTACATTAAATGGCGCAATGCGAGCGCAAAAACAACGACAGTTGTAAAATGAAATTGCTCAGCTCTCTCTCCCTCTCTCTTTCTCCATCTCTCTCTCTCTCGCTTTCTCTCCCGAGAGGCCCAGCAAAAGAATCGGTCTGTTGTCTGCTGTCCGGGTGTGGGTCTTGGTCTTGGTCTGGGCCAGACCGTGGCCCTGGGTCCAAGGCGCTGCGTTTGTCCTCGGAAATTCGGTTAAAAACCAATTTCGTGTATGTAAAATATATCAACTATGTATTTAAGTGGCTGTTGTGATACCGCTTTGTATCTCCTACTTGTCGACGCTTGTCAAGAATAAATGCCTTTTGGCTGCACTGCACTTTTCCCCATTAGGGTGTGTGGAGGGGCTGTGCCCAGGGGCGTTCCAGTGACTGGGGTAAAGGTAAACACAACATCATTGAGTGTAATCTAATCGTGCACATTTGGCTCCGTGTATATAAGCCACATTTTATTAGCCAGAACCCCCTGAAGGCGAATGTGATTTCACTAAATGTAAATAATCATATAAATAGCATACTTAACGTTGATAGATGAAAACCCCACGGGACAAGGGTTGCTAATGAGCTGAACAAGGGTTGGCTAAACTACAATGGCTTAAATAGCAGATGCTCTACATCGTGCAAAGCGAAAACAGAATATCTACTTTAATCATACATAGTTGTGCTCTACTGTTTAAAATCCCATACTCGTATCACATACATTTTGCAAGAGTTTACACAAGTTTTTGAAACTCTTCAAATATGCAAGGCGTAAATAAACTGCGAGTGTGCCCGGAACAAGTTTAAGTTCTCAACTAAAATCAATTTATTAAGAGCTAGCATTGATTTTATGTGCACAAATACAGAATGGAGAACACTTTACCGAAGCTACTCTACATAATATAATTATTTCTTATATATAAATATTTATTCTAGGTCTCACCTCTATGAATTCCTCTCTTTTTCCTCCAAGTCTTTCGTCTATGTATTTCCTCCAAGTCTGTAATGCTGAGCAGAACGCACACACACTCCACTTCACTTTACTGCACTGTACTACTGACCCCCACCAGGCCTGGGCGACTGAAAAAATGCCCCAGCTGCTGCTCCTTATATAGGGCGACTTTCATTCAATCACTTAGTCGCTCTCAAATGTTGTGCTCGGCGCCAGGTAGAGGCCTTTGCAGTAAAGCGTTAAGTGACCAATGGGAACGCTCTCTGCTTCGTCGTCTTTCTAGCTTCGTTAGCTTCGTGTGGATCGTTACAGTCGATCGGTAAGTGACCAATACGAACACTCTTTGCTCTCTCTGCTGCTGTGAGCATTATTCTTACTCAAATTTAAATACCTAATGAAGACTGCTGCATACACATAGACAACGAAAATGATCTGCAATGTTTCTTCGTCTCTTGATTTTGCTAGGCAGCCAGACAGAGACAGATGGAAAGTCAGACTGTGAGACAGGGAGATAGACAGAGACACAGATATACAGGCAGACATACGAACTTATATAAAGTCAAGCAAACACTCATAGCTAAATCGAATTACCTCAATACGTTACTTAGGAATATATTTGAATGTTGATATGTACAATTTATATACAGTAATATTTATAATTATTAAATAGCATAATTGTGAAATGCTCTATAGTTTGGTAGATCGCATAACGCATATTCGAGCATACCGACTATAGCTTTCTTATTCGATTTCTTTAATATATGATAGTGAACCCCACGCTAAATTGACAAAAATATTCTATCAAATTATATTGATCCTAAGGGAGCTATAAAATAATGTCTATCAAGGCTGGGTCATTTTTATTTTCAACTAAAATAATTTGTTTAGGGTTTTTATATTAAACATTGATTATAGATATATGTATTTTTATTCACTATATATCAAGTTTTACAACTGCTTAGGCTAGTTCGTATTCATTCTCTTGCTTGTTCTATTCACACTGCTTGTTTGCAGATTTGATAACATTTTTGTTTTCACTTCTTGTTTTTTTTTTGATATTCTGCCACATCGCATATTAAATAGGCGAAAACGTGGCAAATCCGCACCTGCCACTAATTAAAGTTGCGCATCATCTGATGACTCTTGATGACGAGCGCCCAAAATGTTGGCAGTTAAACAAATAGTTGTTTCGAGTTGTTTTTGCTAATGTTGTAGTTGCTGTAGCTGCTGTTGTTGTTGTTGTTGTTGTCTGCTTCTAGTTATGTTGTGAAAAGAAATGAAGCACTCGAAGCACCCAGCGCGAGACACCTATCCGCACACTTGACGTGTATTTCCGTTTCCGTTATGCGAAAAGTTGAGCGAGCTTTGAGCCAACTTCCAAGTTGTTGGCAAAAAAAAAAGAAAAAACACAAACTTTCGCGCTTAGCATTTGCGCTGCGCAAAGCTGAAAAGTTTGCTCCAAAAAACTTACACATGCACACATACGAGCACAGGTAAATACTCACACACCTGCGAGCACACAGATTGCCAGACACCTGGCCAGGCGCTACTACTACACACACAGTTGCTGATTAGCGTGGGCTGTGATTAAGGAAGGTTACGGCTACGTGGCAAAGGCTTAGACAAGCCGAAGCTTAATTAAATTTAACAGCTGCTTAATTGCAGCCTTGCCAAGGCACGCAGTGGGCGTGGCCAAGTTCCCAGGTCCCAGGTACGTAAACGCTGCTGTGTCTGCTATTGCTATTAATAATTTTGACCAGGACGCTAATGAGCCAGCCACGAATGAACTTTTGCTTCGACCTGGCACCACAACTTGGCCGCATCCAAGTTTTTCAATTTTTATATAGTTAAGGCATATTATATAAAGACAGCCGTGAGCCTAATAGCGTTGCCACGAAGTTTGCTCCACTTTGGTTGTCTTCTTCTTAATAATCAATTAGTATTTATGATAAATACTTTTGTACTTCTGCAGATGCCATATAATTATTGAAGCCCAACGAGAGGTCTAAAGGAAGTCAAAGGACATAAACAATTTTTAGGATGAACACTCTATCTTTGATTAAGGAAGGAAACTAGTTAAATGAAAAACTATGCAATAGATTAAAACCCTTACATAAGTACGAAAATACGAAATTATAATAATATTATTATATCATGTTTATATTAAAATAAATATTATATTACATTTTATTAATTAGTATATAAAATATTGAGCAAGCCCGTTTTTCATTATAATTATTGATATTATATATTAGATTATATTCTATTAATTAGTATATAGCATATTGAGTGTGCCCGTTTTTCATTTCAATTTCGTTTGGGCACTGTGGCCAAGCCCCATCGATTCAAGTTCTTTGTGCCTTTTAATTTCAATGGCAACAACATCCAGCTCCCAGCACCCCTCAGAGAGGCAGAGGCTATTAATTTCGCGTCAATTAAAAATTAAGCCAATTATTTGTGCCGTGCCGGGGAGCCATGCCAAACTTGTTACAAGCCTTGGGCTTGGGCAGATCTGGCTCTGGCTCTGGTTCTGGTTCTGGTAGCGCCTCTGGTTCTGGCTTTGGGGCCTGTGCATTCGTAGTCCATTAGGGCTTCATTTGTTTTTAATGCTGTAACCTTTTGGCGAAAATAAAAACCAAATTTCTAAGTTGGCACTTTCACGGCTCGGTCGCCGGGGCGACGCTGCGCAGCACGGACGACAGACGATGGAGAGCGGGCTACAGCTTTTGGGTTCCGCTTTGGGTTCGGGCCACCCGCCGTTTATTGGCTAATTTAATTTGCGTGTCTTGCGTTTGGGCAATTAATCAGCAAAAACAGCTGTCCGACGCTTTAACCCTTTTGCAGTCAGCCAGCCAGCCTGGAAGGCTTTACGTGTTTACGAGTATACCCTCGATGCGCAGGCCATGTAAATTGTGTGTGGGGTCTGTGTTGGTGGGTCAAACTGAAACAGTTGAACGAGTCCTGAGCTTATAGATTACGAGATCAAGCAGTTCTGGTTAGGTTTTAAGCTCCAATGTAATCCAATCGCCACTGCAAATCAATTACAAAGTTAATTATTGTAGTACTATGAGGCGTTGCATAATTTACTCGGTGATATATATTTCATATATATAAAATGGTAGACTTTAATGGACTTGAATTAAAATTTAATGAATATTTAAATGACTATTTGTACACATTTTATTAATTAAGATAAATTTACACATTAATTTTGTGCGTACTTAATATAAATAAATTAAAAGCATATCAACAAGGCAAGTTAATGTGTATTTATATGTAGTTATTATTAGAATATTGAAAATATAAAATTCATAAAGTATAAAGGAAATATTAGAAATAAATATAAAAAATATATATATGTATTGCAATATTTAAAAAACTCCTTTCACAAGTCTTCAGAGTAAACTATAAATATATCAAAGATTATTCCAATTTTGTGTTAATCAACTGTAATCCCACTGATCAGATTAATCTACTAAAAATTAACATAAAATTGTAAAATTTCAAAAATAATTAATAGACTTAGAATTTTTATTAAATTTTATAGTCACATTTTTGGTACTCTATTTTAGTCGCCGGCAAGTCACTTGTTATGCTCTTTGCATTGTGAAATCCTTGTCGTCCTAGTGCTTATTAAATTACTAGCAGTGCGCTGTTGCTCTCTCTCTCTCTCTCTCTCTCTCTCTCAAGGCGTTTGCCACGCCCAGCAGTTGGCAACGTGCTCTTGATGCGCCTTTTAATTGCATTTTCCAGGCGCTCGCAAATGCAACTCAAGTGGCTGTCGTCTGCCTTTTACCTTTGTTGCCCTTTAATAGCAGCCTTTGCACCCGCCGTACTCCAGTCCGCCGTAGTTGCTGTTGCTGTTGCTGTTGCTACAACTGCTTCTGCTTCTGCAATCTGCCTCTGATTCGTCTTGGCCCTCCCCAAGGACATGCCCAGCATCCATTTGATGGTGCCGTGAAACTTCATTTGTTCGCTCGAGTTGAAATTAATGCAGTCATTTGTAATGAGTTTGCCTTTTTGCAAGGCTGCCATTTCTTGGGCTCGGCTGTCAGCGCAATTGCAATTTATTGTTGCATTCTTTCAGCCGCTGCGCGCACTGATTCCTCTCACTCTGGCAGCTCTAATGCAATTGCCCTGGCCAAATATTTGACATTATTATGATAATTTATTTCACTTAGCCTGCCACTAATTATGTGTTGAGTGTGTCTCTCTGTGTGCGTGTGTGTGTGTGTGTGTGTGTCTGTACTTGTGCACAGAGATTATCAAGATTCTGAATATTTCAGTTGAGTATCCTGAATCAAATTATGCCAAGCAACGTCGTCCATTAAGTAAACACTCACTTTGTAGTCCAGTCAATGCCATTTCTGATCCACCAGCTGCCGTTCGACATAAATTTATCAGCGCCTTGGGAGCTCAGCCACAATTCCCAAAATAAATTCATCTAACATTTCCAGCTTGCAATTTAACTTCTTAAATAAAATAAAATTGACCACAATGCAAATCTATTCTTTTATTTGCATTATTTAATAATGTATTTACATTTGTGGGGGATATTTTTCGTTTTAAAGGAGCTGCAAAGGACATCTTGAAACTAAATGGATTTAAGGCGGATTCATTTGCTGGAATGTAATCCAATGTCGAGCTTAGATTTGACACCTCGCAGAGACAGCGAAACCCTTTAGGTTGTCAGGCCATAAATTTGTTTTTGTTTGCGCGCTGTAAATTTTTAACTAAAGCCACAAAAAACCAACTATAGGAGCGTCAAAATTGAAATAAATTGAATAAAAAAACAACGGAGCATGAAAGATAAAAGTTGAAATAAATAAAAATGCTGAAAATATTACACGCTGCTCCGAAATTGGACTCTTGCGCTATACGGCTTCAAACAAACGCCTTTGCCCCTGTGGATATATGTATATGTATGTGTGTGTGTGTGTTTTGTATGGGAGTCCTGTGATGTAAGCTGAATCCTCTGGTCCTGCTTGCCAGTGCTGTGTAGCGTCTGCCGCCTGCTGCCTCTGCCTGTGTGTGCGTGCATATAAATTAAGTTTTAAAAGTTAACGCTTCTCTCTTACTTTTTGTATTAGAAATCAAAATAAATGCAGCAGCTAGTTTTTCGTTCCGCCTCGTCTCGTCTCATTCCCACTCGCCTCTCTCTTTGTTCTCCGATGGCATTTGATTGCGCAAAGCAGGTGAGATAACTTTCCAGCGTCCGAGAGGACTCTGTGAAAACCTTTCAACTAGCCTTCAGCTGGGGCTTTTTCTCCAACGGCCATCGAGTTCCATGTGAAACCTAAACTTGAGCATATCATTCGCATTTCGAAATAGTTTTCGTCTAAATAAAAGCACAGAGCTGACTCTGCTATGTAGCTAAGCATGTGTATTCAAAAATACCTCGCGTCAAAGGGAATCATTTGTCAAGGTTGGACTCAATGGAATCAAATTGAAATAGTTGAAGTGGGCGGTAGCAGCACACACCTGGGATTAGAATATGAAGCAGCTGCCACAAATATAGATGCAAGCAAATTGTATTCTTGAAGCTTAAATAAAATCTAAGGTCTCATATGTAGCAATTATTTACTGCAAATTTTGCATTTATCAAATTGTATCTGAATGTGAAAGAAACTCAAACAATTACGGTAAAAGTTGAAAATAAATATTTGAAATAACTTCTGCCCATATCTATCAAATGGGCAATTATTTGATGGCGAACATATATGAGCTGAGCTGAGCTGTTAAAGCTAGGAACTGTGTCTTATTTAAGCTAAGGTCTATTGAGTCCAGAGCTCTGTAATTAAATTTCACATTTTTCAATGCGGAAAGCTGGTTGACCATTTGCTAATGCTGGCCAAGTGTTGCTAATCCTTTTAGAATAGACATACACACACACACGCACACATGCACACTCCCACTCACACATACAGCTACATTTATCGATGGTGTGACCATTAAATCCAAGTTTGCTTTCCAATTAAACCACTTGATTAGGTTCTCTGCATTACGCTCATCCATATGAAGCGTCAGCTTAGGCTGTGGGGAATAGCAGCTATGGGCGTGGCGCATTGTGCGCTTTGCTGTCGACGTCAGCGCTGTGCGTGGAGCATGTTAATTGCGCTTAATCAGGGACAGCATTATCAGTGGACCCTGAACCCTGCGCCGGCGTGGGTGTGACGCAGTTAGTGCTTAATTACATATGAGAGTCGCAGTCAAATGCGCTGACTGGTCAAAGTAAAAATCTTCAATTGGCTGCCAACGATCCGTGAGAGAGATGACGATGCACTTCAGTCTGATGCCTGATGCCAGATTTCAATGGCAATTAGTTGGCTAATGAAATCCCAGCTGGCTGTGCTGGCCACCTGCAAAGTGCACTCCGCTCTAAGAGCACAATTTGTTTAGCGCTCGGCGCTTTTGACTAACGAGTTCCTGTGGCAAATTTAAAAATAACTCAATAAACGACAGCCCAGCGCCCTCGCCGCGCATCCCTCGCGTGTGACAATGACTGGCACAAGCTGAAGACACTCAACGGGTTATTAGCGTGCGGGGGCGCTATCGTCTATAATGGGCGTGGCAGGTTCCATGATGTCGTCGTACGCCCGACTCCCTCAGTTCGCAGTCACCATGACGCGCAACTCCACCTGTTTTCCATTTACTCCCCCGTCTCGCCGCACCTGCATCAAGCGTCATGCTAAATGGATTTTTAATGTCGTTGGGAAAAATGCAGGGAAATGCGCGTAGTACGCTTCCAAAGGTTCTCGTCATGGCTACCTCTAGGTAAGACTCTATATTTATCTATACAGATGCGGTTGTGTTCGAGCTGTCTATGTGTGTGTGTGTGTGTGTATGTCTGTGTGTGGGCAATAATAACATTTAAGCGCCTTTGTAGGGAAAAGACAACGATTGGCGATGAGCTCGTGTTCTGTTCACGGAGAGAATTTCAAAATTCGTTTCGTATTAAGACTACTTTGTTTTTAAAGCCGATTAATACATAGCTGAAATTCTGATTTAATATTGGAGAGGAGTGTAATGACAGATCACAAGAGAATTTATGAATTGTTAAAGTTAAGCCGAAATCATAGAATAAATAAGACTAAACAGTTTCGACGTACTTTTTGAGTATACAATTCATTTAAGTACAAGAACATAACTTTAGTTTATTTATTTTCGGACTCCAAGCTCCAAGTGCTTTGTCTATATTTATATTGCTTTCACTTATTAAACTCTGATGAGTGAGTGTACTTAAGTTATTGACAATCGCCATAAATGTCAGGGGCAACTCACTCACATCCCTAATTATGGAATGTGTTTTGGCTTGTTGGCTAGTGAAACTTGGTGGCAATGGCTGTTTGTCGCTGCTCTTGTTGGGTACGTGCAACAATCAAGTGCCAGCTTAATGAGCTATCAAGCTGCAAAATATGCAATTTCAGTACAACAAAGAGTGCACACACACACACGCACACATAGACAGCAGTCACAAAGATGCGGGTGGAGAGCGAGAGCAACACCTCGCTATCGCAGCGCTTTGCTAAATTTTGCGTGTAAGTGACAAGGCCCGCATAAAGGGCATAGGAACTGCAAAATGCTTGTCGAGTGTGGTGCGCAGCAAGCATGTGTGTATGTGTGTGTGTGCGTGTGTGTGATATGTGTAATTGTATGTGTATGCTGTGAAAAGTACTCACACTGAGAGACAAAACGACGCCCGACGCTTTTTGTTGCACTCATTAATGAATAAACAACAACAACAACAATAACAAAAGCAACAACAACAACAACAACAATGCCGGCTACGTAATCATCGCTGCCAGCTCAGTGCCATGAAGCGCATAATTATAGCATGGGTAGAGCCTGGTCTACGACTGCGGCCAGAAGGCGCCGAAGGAGACGGCGGAGCAGACGTCGTGGACAGCGGACGGATGTGCTGGCGAACTGGTCTGGTTGCATGGCTACGCCAGTGGCGTAGTTTAATAAAATTGCTAGACTAATTGTGCGAAATATTTAAATAATTATTTTCGGGAAGTCTCCAAGGAAACATGCCAGCAGCTTTGCGACAAAAGATTCCTGCTTGCGCATGTATTTGTAGAGCTTGAGCAACAGCGTAATGTTAATTGGATTTTATTCAAATTCTAATTGCATTTATTTGCATATAAATATACGAAGAAATGACAGAATAAGGTTTGCTAATCCAAAAATAAATAAAAATCACTTTGAGATCATGGGCTTCATACAAATCATGATAGGTAGTTCGTATACTTATATATATTTAAATTAGTAAATCTAAGTTTTATCAGTTTAGTAGAAAATTCTTCATATTTCTCAATTCAAAAATCGATTTATTTATATATATATATATATATATATATATATATATATATACATTCACGTTTATATATCGAGATATATTGATCTGAACGACGCCTTTGTTTTATTTTTCTCTCTGCTCTCTGCCTTCTCAATCTCTCCCTCATCTATCTTGCAGCGTAGAGTGTCCAATCCTTGGAAATTATGGTGACTATAGTTAAGGCGCATTCATTGCTTCGTTTCTTTGGTTTTGTTTTTGTTGGTTTCGGGCGGTTTATGTAATTTTTGTGTTGCACCATAATTTACAATTAAAAACCATGACACTTCAACATAATTAAAATATGAAAACGGTTTTTCCGCCACGCAACAATAAACTGTAATAAAAGTTAATTAGAACGCTTTGCGAAGTAAGAGAAACTGAATAAAAAACAAACCGAAACAAGTTAAAGCATATTCTGCGCTACTCTATCAAGTGAATAGAGTATGTATGACTGCATACAGATAATGAAGAATGATAATGTAGAATAATAAGGATGCATTCCGAACCAGATAGAAATATTATTATAGTGCTGTGAATTCCCATTGAATTTCATCTGACAGGGTATCAGACGGGTCGCTAATAGCCTATTTTTAAGCTGCACTCTAAACGGTTTAATTAGTCATCATTGAGGCATTGCGGCGGGGGGATAAGTATAGAGCGCTGAAACATTGGCAAAGCTTAATGGATTTTTAATCACCAATAACAAATCGTTATATTTGCCGCTTATCGCTGAATGGAACAAGGAAGTTGCCATCGACATAAGTGTGTGTGTGTGTGTGTGTGTGTGTGTGTGTGCGTATCTCTGGGTATGTGTCTGAGCTGTTTATTTGAGTTTATTCTCAAACAATATGCATTAAGTACACATTGATTGAGTAAATGCCCCAAGGACCGAGCTCAGCCAGGGCTGAGAGACCCACAACGACCATCGACCAAACAATGCAGCCAGCGGGGTGTTAAATGGTTTTGTCTTCATGTCAAATTACAGGAAGCATAATTTCAAGCCTGGCTGCGTGCTTTGGTTACCAAAAACCCAAGAAACAACCAAACCAAAAACAATGAAAATACAAAAAAAAAAAAAAAAAAATTGCGAGCATAAAGAAATAAAATAAAATAAAATAATAAAACAAAAGGTGTAAAACGCTTCAATTGTGCATTGTGCTTGTATCGCTAAAGGGTTTCCAGCGCTTTGATATTGCAGCTGAATTGTGCTCCCATTTTGCACTTTAAATATTTGATGCGGCTTGCGAATTCCACTGCACTAACGGCTCGAGCTCAATTTGTAAAAAGCTTAGTTGTTGCTACATTTATGATAGAGTGTAGTTAAGAATATATGTAGATAGATGATAAAGAAAGAGTACATACGGCTAGATATTTGTTAAGTAAATTTATCAAAATTTAAATATGTTTGCGTTAGTTTTAATACTAAATTTGACGACTATAAGCCCCCAATATCTAACAGAGGTATACAAACAATTGCAGTTACTCCTGATTGAGATAAATTAGGGAAATGCATTTCCCAAGGATGCATGAGAGTGCTTAGTCTATGGGAAGTATTATATATTTCTGATAAAATAAAATACATATTAATGAAGTGCTTTGAAATAAATATGTGCTTATTTAGTAGCTTCAGTGTTTGAGCAAGAGATGATTATATTTAATTTAAGATATTTGGGTTTGTTTAATCGGAATTAATGGAGTACTTAAACTCAATTCTATTTAATTATGTTATTTTATATTTTAATGTAAACCATTTGGTTTTTTACACAGCAAACGGTACTTAAAATGCAGTTGTGAAAAATAAGTTTTAGCAGACAGGATATCAGAGCGATTGAGCAATTGAGTGGAGAGATCCTTTGGCTGCAGGTGGAGTGCCATTGCCTAAATTATTCACTCCATTTATTTCGCTTGAAATAATGAATTTGTTTACGGCGCTGGTGGAGGCTCCTTTGTGTTGGGTTGCTATTAATTAGGCTTATTAAAATTGACGCTGACAGCGCTGTGGTTGTGGTTCGGCGGGCGCTTGAAGGTGCCCCAAATGCATTGCTCGGGCTATCAAGGACGCATTAATTAGGGCAATTGCTTGACTCATTTGCATTATGCATGGAACAGGCTGAAAGGATCAACAGCTGCAGCTCATTACAAATGAAAATTAGCACTTAATATTGTTGAATGCATGAGCAATGTGCTGCATTCACGGCTGCACCACCGACAAACCCGAAAATATTGCGGTGATCTGCTGAATGCGGAAATCGTATTCCATGCCCCGTCCGTCATCCATCCGGGCGTCCAAAGCGCTGCAAATGGAAAACGTTAACCCTCTGCGCATAATGAGTCGCCTTTGTGCATGCGGGATGAGACTGATGATTCTGAGGTTTCGATGCGGTTGTGGCGAGCTTAGTTCAGGAAGTGCCACCAAGTCAGGACTTGCCGCTGCTGTTGCAGTTGCTGTGGATGTGGCTGTGGCTGTAGCTGTAGCTGTAGTTGTGCAGCCAAAAAGTTAATTGTAAACATGACCCAGTTTGCTGGCTGCTCAGCCGTTCAGCTGTTCAGCTGTTCGGCCTTATAGTCTCTCAGACAAGGCCTGGCCGCTTTGTCTGCGAGCGTTTTGAGTGAAGGATGCCGTTCGCTTTATTATGTAGCAGCTGCTGCGCGAGAGGATATTTGTTATGCGCCATTGTGCGGTGGCTTTAGATTATATTCCTCGCCTGCCTCCTGTCACCAGAGTTATTTGGGCTCGCTTTGAGCAATGGCGGCGCCTTTAAATATGCAGAAACCAAAAATGTTTATAATATCTGATGCGCGAAACGCGGCGTCAAAGGATTTCCGTCCAAGGCGCTGCCATATTGTTGCAGTTGCCTTGCGTGCAACAATATCCCAGGCGCCCACAACGTATTACTGTTGCTTGTGGGTGTGTGTGTGTGTGTGCATATACGTATGTGTGCGCGTGCATCGTTGACTCGGCAAGCTGCAGTTCAAGTTAATTGGATTTGGCCAAAGTGCTACCAACATTTCAGCCACTGGCGGCCTTTCGAGTGAGCCAGCTCTCCCAGCTTCCAGCTGAAGGCTATTACGAACGGGAGGCCTGCATTATCAAAGTGTGGGTAGGGACAAATGTGGGTTAAGCGATTGCCAAAAGGTATACATATATACGAAATTCATACATTAAACAGTTATTTGGAAATCAATTTTTAAATGAGCTACAATCTCATTTATCCACCTAGTTGTGTTTCTATGCTTAAGCTTCTTTATGAGCTGTAAGCCAAATGAAGCTGTAGAAGAGAGAGTAGAGAGTAGAGTAGAATTTGAACAGTGCTTCATTTACAATCCTCTAAACTCGTGGCTCCTTTTATTTGTCATTTGTTAGATTACCGACAATTTCGGAATCTCATCCTTGATTTGGAATTTAATAAACATTCATGTTGCAGTCGATAGTCTCTTATGCTGGCTGTACGTTAAACTCGCGTCTTGTTCATCTGTCAGCCACGTTAACACCTGCGTTACGTGACAAACCTAGCGCTCAACATTGCTGGAACATTCCGAAACACACACAAATCGTATACGTAATTTTTAATGCATATTACCGCAAAACGCTGTCATCGCAGCAGGAACAGCAGGCATCACCTGCCAGGATATCTCTGCCTTCCTTCACAAAATCCTCAGCTTGCATGTGTGTGTGTGTGTGTGTCTGTGTGTGCTCGTGTATGTCGGTATGTGCACATCACATAAGTCAATTTTCAAGTAGATGTCCAACATGAATGAATAATGTGTAGTGTAGTATAGGTAGTGTAGCCGACACGCACACACACACACTTGTACGCAAATATGCTTACCGTTTTAGGGCGTTCAGCTGTGCCATGGCAGCAACACCAATGAAAACTGAAACACAAAAAAGGGAAAGAGAAGCAAAGAAGGGAAACCTGAAAATGAAACAGAAGGAGGGAAAAAGTCAAGTAGAGCAAAGTAAATTTTGCTTGGAGCAGCCAGCAGCCAGCAAGCAGCAGCTAGCAGCTAGCAGCCACAGCATTCTCTCGGAGGGAGCTATACACAGCAATGTCGCAGAAAGTTATGCCATGGCAAAGACGCTGCACACAGGACTACTAGGATATGCATAAAACTATGCTACATTGGCACTAAAACAAACAGCAAAACCGCCGCATGGGGCGTTTCAACTATGTACATGCAAATATGTGTGCCTGCGTGTCTCCATGTACGTGTGTGTGTGTGTGTGTGTGTGTGGGATGACGAAGTTGATGTAACATGCCAAGGCGAAGGTAACAATGCCAGGGATGCGCTCAATTGGCTGGAGCTGGGGTCACGACAAAGCAAGTAGCTTCAGTTCCTTGAATTCGTAAACTGGTTCTTCAAACTATGCATGAGTACTTTTTAAGGATCAATTTATAGATGTCTTAAGCACTGTTAAGAAATATATAAATATTTTATTGATGAAAAAAAAAAAAGAAAGGGAATAATAATGATGCAGAAATGATAATGAGAAATTAAATAAACTGCAACCTGCATAAATAAGAGATAAATAAGAATTATCATAAATGACATTTGAATAATATTTCAACAAGCTAATTCTAGTGATTGTTTTTCAAGTTTCTGGACTGATTCCGTTATGCAACAATAATAGTCATCACACCGAATAACTGCTTTTGTGATATATTTTAATCAAATTATTAAAATAATCAACATACATAATTGAAAGTTTTCAGAATGCTGAAATATTTGCAGCACGAATGCAGCCTGAGTTTCAAACGAGGGACACCTGAAATTCTGGGCCTTGTTCCGGCCAACGCTTTTCGCTGCTGCCTAAGTAAATGTTTAAAATATTTGAGCTGCCTCTGTCGATGTCGATGTCGATGTCGATGCATGCTGGTAAAGTTTTCCGTCCAAAATTATTAAGATAAGTGGCATAAATTATGAGCAGAGCTCCAGCTGGCGCTGGGGCTGGGCCCAGGCCTCATAAAAGCCGTTGGCAAGTAATCCATAGAGACGGTCGGGTGGTCGGGTGTGGCGTAGGGTTGATGCTTGATGAGTGAATGACTAACTGCATGACAGTCTGTCCATGTGTGCGTGTGTGTGTGTGTGTGTAGTTGATCACTTTAGGTATTGACAGCGCTGGACTGCATGTCGTATACGTAATGTGTGTGTGGCTGAAGGCCAACAGCAGTTAGTTTAATATTTATTTAATTTAATATGCTAATTGGATGTGATCTGCATGTGCGTGCATGTGTGTATGCGTGTGTGTGTGTGTGCGTGTGTGGCAGCAACTTTACGAGCGAGCAATTCATAAATAAATGACAGTCACAAAGTTCTGGCATGTCACAGAATTCAGTTTAAGTTTCAACTCAACTGGGCCACAGCGACGGCTGCAGTAAATGTCGACAGTTGCTGCACAATTCGTTGGCTCTTATTAATCGTTGCAAAATTTGCCACAAAGACGGAAAATGCTGTCAGCAAAAACTTTGCGCGACAAATTGTTTTTGCGATCAAATTAGACAACCGACACGCGCGCCCTAATCGTGTGGGCTTCGCCAGCGGGGCGTGGCCAGCGAACAGCTAACGGCACTTTAAAAGGCTGCCACTCAGCCATCAGCTGCAAAGCAATGTTAATTATATCAAGGCTACCCGAAGAGCTGGCTGTCAACCTAACCGTTGACCGTTGCAGAAATTGCATTAGGACTGTTTGTTGAATACAGTCCATGAAGCGATCCGTTCGCTTTGGGGCGTAAAAAGTGTACCGTTTTGAAAGCAAATTGAATTTGTCGAGCGACATAAATAAATGGTAAATCAAATAGATTGCAGAGCTTCTGCAGTCAGCGGGAAATTAAATTGCACGCCAGAAAGTGTGCCATGAATTATATGTCCGCAAAAATGTGAAACTCAAAAGCTTGACTCTTGCATAGCAATAAATCGAAATGTACACGAAATATATATATATAGGAATATATGAATACAAACAGGAAATGCACCACTGGGAACAGCCAAAAAATATCAATGCACTTGACAGGGTAGAGAGTGCAGCGCCTGGATCGTCGCGACTTTTACGTCCATTTTGTTAGTGACTAAAGAGGTTGTGCGAAATGCACAAGGGATGTAAAAAAGCAAACGGCTTACTTCATAAAGAGTTTTTCTTTTTATAGAAAGATGCGCACTAAAACAAGCAGAATCAGTTAGCGAGTTATCAACTTTACTCGTTTGATATTTTATAGGGATATAATAATAATGATTTTTGCATACAAATACTCAAGTAATATGTACAGCAATATCATTTGTGGTATTATTATAGCATCTGTAAAAATTTAAAATGATGTTATTCTTTCTCTGTTATTGAGATAAATTTAGCTATATCGCAGATATATTTATATTTCATCAAGGAGAAAAACTTTTAAAATTTGATAATCTTTTTACGATTTAATGATCAATAAAATCAATCAAAATACAAAATGATTTAATATTTTATTATTTATCTCAAAGTTAAAGTTCCTAGTTGACTTGATATATGTATACTCTATTTTGTTATTTTATTGATATTACTTATTGTCGCATATGTCGTAACATCTCTATGCTCATTTATTTCATTTAATATTTTATCTAATTCTATTTGAGTCTGCAGTGCATTTGTGTTTTCTTATGACGAAGTGGCAGCATATTTATTGCTTGTGAGTTTCATTCTTAACAGTTTCTGCTCATATGTCTCTGTTTGTGTGTGTGTGTGCGTGTGTGTAAATTTGAAACAGAAATAATATGAATTTAAATTGAAGGCAAGAAGTGAAAATAAAACGAACTGCTGTTCGCTGAACTCGGAAAATCAGACGGGAAGTTGCAAAAATGACGCACACATGCGGCAAGCTGACAAAAGTCAGCCAGCCAGTGAGGGCCTGTGTTAAACAGAGGCGGAGTCGGGGCAGGCACAACAGATTGAACTTGTCAACATGTTGGGAGAGCGGAACCAAGTCGAGGCGTCTTTGAATAAATGACTGAATGAATGAATAAGCGTCAGCGTGTGCGTAAACTGAATGGTGGCAAAAGTATGCGAAATATATGCGCACACTGGGGTGGGAGTGCTCGTTTTTGTTCTCATGGTAGTTTTTGTGTTCGCATTTCTTCAATTTACTTGTTGAGCTAAGTCATAGCCGCCTGGTTTATCAATTTCTGTTTCGCTGTTGTCTCACAGTCTGTGCCATGGAAGAAATTGCAACTGTTGTTCACAAACTGACATTGACAGGCGACGGCTGCTGGCATTGTGAAATAGTTATTGGGTGGCATGCCGCCTGCCTCAACTCAACTCAACTTAGCTCAGCTCGGTTCGGCCGGCCACTCGCTGAGCATCAATTTGAATGACATTCATAGAAATGGAGGAAAAGAAATTGTGACATTTGTATAGAAATAGTTTTGCAGCTCTAACAAATAGTTGTGCAAATATTTTTTGATTGCCGCATACTTTTAGGGGCCGCCTCGGGGCCAACGAGCAACCTGCAACAATGCAAGCGGCATTGCAACAGCAACAGCAGCAGCAAGTGCAAAGTTGCCACAAAGTCTCCACGGATACTAGAAATATGCTTCATAGCTCGACTTGCTTCTGAAATCTTTGACATTGATTTCCTTAGCACCATCAGATAAGCTGGAACAGATAATATGAAGAAATAAAGGGACTGAGTTTATGTATATATATGAGCTATAAATATATAAAAAGGTATATCGAACTTGAAAATACTTTGATAATATTTTAATTTTAGTTAATAGACCTTTAGAATCACTGATACATTTATATAATTTTATTTTTTTATTTATTTATTTAATTTTTTTTTTTATTTTTCTGTTAAAATTTTCATGTTTAAATAAAATTTAATTCACATCTATAAATATGAAAATATACGTATATAAACTGCTAAAGGCACACACTCTAATAAATTGTGATATGAGCAACATTTGAAAATGTTTCAGGCGCTTAACTTTTTGAGACACTGTCAAAGTTGGGCTACGCTGCTGCTGCCGCTTAGAGTCTTTGGCTTTTCCAGTGGCCTTGATAGCTATTTCCACATGGCTGGTCTCGTTTGCTGCGCATTTTCAAAAAGCTTAATTTCGCAGTTATGATATAAAGGCAACGCATAGCAGCCCACATTCCGCGGCAAATCCTTGCCAACGTAAAGTCTGACTTGGATGTTGTCAGCGAATCATATTATTTACTTACCAAAGCGACTTCATCAACGAAATGTGCTCTTAGAGAAATAATTCTGTGTTTGTGTGTGTGTTTTTTATAAAATCTTTATTTTTGAAATACCCGAAAGTTGTGCAAGTGTATGGAAAGTGCGGCAAGCTGTAGAGAATAATTTATTTTTGCATTACTGAAAACATTCCCGGGCAGCATTAGAGTGCGCCAGCTGCTCACCCGTAGCTGGGCAACCACAGGTGCATTTTAGCATATTGCTTGAGTTGTTTTGCTTTGCTTTTTGTTATATTTTTATTAATTTCTTTAAAACACATTTTAAGCTAGGGCTTGCAATCAGGCAGGCTTTACATGTCATGACATAGAGATATACATACGCAATGTTAACTATTTTTGGATTGTATTATTGAATTTAATTCTTCTTCTCGGTTAGATTGTAGATTTGCTTAGCAACATCCGAGAGCTGCACATCGATGGCCTTCGTGTCGTCGTACAGTGACGGCGCCTCGCCCAATATGACGAATGTGCCCACCAGCGAGGCAATCATGAATAGCCAGAGGAACAGCCGATCCATGACCATGGCCACAAAGCCCCAATCTTGATCCTCCTGTTATTGAATAAAAACCAATTACAATTACCGCACATGAGTGCAATCAAAAAACATAAATTTTATGATGCATAAACAGATTATATGTATAATACACATATATGTAGATATTTGTATTCTCATCAGTTGAGTGAGCGAATTGTATGCTTAAATTGCACAAAGGGTCGTATGAGTAATATTGGCAAACTAACTACAGCACGTTTTAAGCCCACACTTTGAGCGATTGCTTTCATTAAGCACTGACGCTTAATCTGCTTACGGCCAGCGCCCAGTTGGTTATCAATCAAAATGAACCTCCAATGGCATGGCAGAAAGAACTGTGTGAACAGCCAAAGTAAAGCAAAGCAAATAAAAATGGATCAAAAAACAAGCGCCTGGCATGGAGAACAAAGCATCGGCTGCTGGATTTGATTGAATCGTGGGATGGAGTCGTTGCCAGCCAATTGCCAGTCAATTGAACAAAAGCAATTAAAAGTGGATTTTGTGTGGTCTTAAAGTGCAAATATAGCAAAGCTTAAATAAGTCGAAAGAAATGAAACCAAAACAGGGACAATCCGACGGAGTCAGAGAGAGAGAAAGAGGGAGAGAGAGAGAGTCCGTCTGGCTGGTGCACTAGTTAAACAGTTGAGCTGATCAGACATCGATAACCACTACAAATGGCAAGAAGAAACGCCCCAAGCGCTCTCTGTGGTTTTTTCGGCTATGGTCAAGCCATATTCACTTCAAGCCCCAGCCTCAGTACCACCAGCACCACCAGCGCCTACTTTTCCAATTGGCTGTCGCTGTCATCGTTGTCGTATGCGTTACTGTGGCTGTCGTTGTCGTTGTCGTTGTCGTTGTCGTCATCGTCCGGCCAAACGGAATTTTCAATTAAAAATTCAATCAGCTGCAGCAGAACTCACCGCATTGAACTCATCCTGCCGTTGCATGTGGTGCTGTATGAACATGACGTTATGTATTGCCTTCTCCAGCTCAAACGGATACTTTTTGCGTGCCGCCACATCACTCATGGAGTCATCCAGGCCGGAAAGGACCGATGGCAGTCCGTTGTAGCCGCTCAGTGTGCTCAGCCCACCGCCCAGAGCACCGACCAAGCCACTGAATCTGCAAGAGAAAGTTAATCCCGACTATATAACCGAAGCACACACTATGAGGGGACGTTTGTCGAATTGTGGCAGGGACTCGGAAATGGACTCCAAGAAGAGTATTAAGTGCGTGACTTTTATTTTTAAATTCCTTTGCTTCATCAAGTCTTGCTTCTTAATATTTCAAAGGCTTCATTTCTGCCCACGCATTTCGCCTGTTTTCTTTTTTTTTATGGTATTGTTTTCATTAGCTGTAATTTTTCTCTTTTTACTGGCTTCTTTCATATAAGTCACAACGGGTATAAATTTTCCTTTATCAACTTGTTTACTCCGAGCAGCCCTTTGTTTATCTTCATTTAATTTTGCATTCTTTTCTCTCCCAGCTTTTTTCTTATATTTGTGTTTTCTAGAAAGCTAGCATTGTTGCCCGTCTATCTAGCATTATTTATTTGTATCCTATTATTAATCAATTTATATAATTTAATGAAAAAATATGCAAAAAACTAATTAAGCTTTGTTTGTATATTTAGTTTAGCTTCTATAGTTGGGTTTAATTGTAATGAAATATTTAGTTTACCCTGATTATGACTCTGTGCTTTTCATAAATGTATTGAGCGACTCTCGAATGGAAAACTCACCTATTTGTTGCCGTAGTCACATGCATGCCATTACAGCCTCCAACGCCAACGCGTCCCTGCATACGGCGTATTGAGTCGGGACTAGAACCGCCGGAGTTCATTTGCATTTCGTCGATGAGGGCCTGGCCGAACTTGGTTTTGCTAAACTTCAATCCGTAGTTGATCTTATTGGCGGCCAAATCACGCAGCAGGTCCTTGGGCACACGCATCAGCAGCAGCTTGGGCAGTCGCTTGATGAAGAACGACCTTATCCAGGGCCGCATCTTGTGTGTGCTGGGCTTTCGATAATGTATATTGAGTATTATGATGGTGATGACAACGCTCAGCCCGACCAGCAACATGGTAAAGAGGAGATATTTTCCCAGCAGCGGCAGAGCGAGCGACGTTGACGGTATAATTTCCGATATGAGCAAGAAGAACATAGTCTGGGAGAGCAGAATGCTGATGCAAAGCGCAATCTTTTCGCCAGAGTCGGCGGGCAGGTAGAAGACCAGCACGGAGAGGTAGGAGATGCCCACGCAGGGGATGATGAGGTTGACCGTGTAGAAGAGGGTCTTTCGTCTCAGCGTTATGTTGAAGAAGATGTCTGAACATTTGATCGAAGCCAGCGACAGCAGCATGATATTCCAAAAAGAAAGACAAAGGGAGAGAGCGAGAGAGAGAGAGAGAGAGAGCGAAAGAGAGACACGATGATGGAATCCACGAAAATTGGATTCGAGTTTGGAGTAAAGATTTTCATAGTGAGTTTGGGTAGAGCTTTCGCGTGCGCTTGTTGGCGAGCAAAGTGTGAGCTTTAAACTCTACGAAACTCACCGGGATAGGGCTCGGCACAGCACGGATAGTACTTCTCGTGGCGCTCAGCGGGCACGCCCAGAATGTCCCATTCGACACTCGGATAATACTCGCGCAAATCAATGCCAATCTCAACTTTATTGTCCTTATCGTTCTTCTGGTTGATGTGCTTTAAATCGATCTGCAAAGAGAGCGCCGTTGAAAGAGTCATAAAACGCATCAAGCTTAAAGGCACTTAAAGCCAGCGGGCGTGACTCTCGTCGACGGACACATCCAACTCATTCTTTCCATCACCTCGTCAGCATTGTAGTCGCCTGGAGGCGACATCTTCGGCTCCGCCTTGAGCTGCCTCGAGTTGAGGCTCAAGTGCAGTCGTTAAAAGAGTAGCAAATTTAAATGCGTTGACAATGACTAAGTCGCACAGTGGAGCAAAAGTAACGTTAAAGCAACTTGAAAATGATTTATTTGAACTTAGTTGTATAGCAAAATGTTTAGCATACTTCCTTAATTATGGTCAATTTACTGAATTCTTAGATAATTATAAAATGCTATAGAGCATTAATTAAATATTGTTTAAATACTTAGGATGGAGTTGAGATTTTTGTTATTAAGCTCTATTAGTTCTTTGTCAGCCACGGGGGAATTGATTAATTTCTGAATAATATTATGATAAAATTTGTTTACTCAACTTTATTACACGTGAAAAATGTCCAAAGGCCATTAACTGAATATTGACATGTATAATTATATATTTAGCTACTTTTTTCCAATAATTTAATATCGTTTAATTTTAACTGAGTTTGATTAGTTCTTTTTTTTTTTCAAAAATAGACCTTAAAAAATGCTGGATAATATCATAAAATAAAATGTATTTTCATTGAGATTTCTATTTTTTGAAAATGTGCTCTGATAATTTAATTTCTAGAGTTTCAACCACTGTGCTATGTCCGGTCAGCGGAAACGGAAGCGGCAATGGTTTGTGGGGAGTCGCACTTTGCTTTAATTTATGGCCGCGCATTTTTATGACAGAGACACAGAGAGTCGAGTGGGTCGGTGTGAGAGTTTCTTTTCTATTTCTAGTTCTGGCTGATGGTGTTGGGTGTGGTGGAAGTGTGCGTAACGGTAACGGTTAGACAAGTTTCAATTACACTTTTACAATTTCTCACATTTTAATCTGCAGCGCAGCCGACGCCCTTTCGATGTTCGCCTGGCATCTTAGGCTTGTAAGCGCACGCTCAGCGCTCATATAAATGGTTGCCCATAAATCCACAATGCCACGCCCCATTGCTCACACACACACAGATATACGCACACAGATAGAATGAAATGGTAGACATACCTGATCGCCGTCGTAGGTCCAGGAGCCGAACTTCATGAAGCACGTCTGCTGATCGAAGGGAAAGTAGCGCACATCAATCTCGCAGGAGGATTTGAAAATGGCCGGCGGGGTCCACACCACCTTGCCCGTGTAATGCAGAATGGCCTTCGTCATGGTGGTCACCACGTACTCACCGTCAGCGCTGCGGCAGTGGAATGCAAACTGCAGTTCAGAGGTTGACTTTAGCTTTGCGTTGGTGTGGGTGCACTCACTTGTTATAGAGGACAATGTCGGGCAGCCAGATGTGCTCGGATGGCACATAGAGCTCGGTGACGCCACCATATTCGGATGGATCCCATTTGAATTTATGATCCTGCCATTCGTGCTCCAGCCACACATTGGTCGTTAGAATTTGATCTTTGAGGTTCTGTGTGCAAGAGAAAATTAAAGCCGGCGCTTTAGATATACAAGCGCACACAGGACGCCCATGCATCAAGCAGGATTTGCATTTTTTCTCTGCTCCTTTCTGGTGCAGCTGCTACGGCTCTACCTCCTACACCGCTTACACTTGCTCTCCGCCACTGCGAGTACTATGTCCTATGTCCCTGGGTCTGTCTCTCTGTCTGTTTGTTTGGCTGACTGTCTGCTTGCGTGCTACCCCTATCGGCCTCCCTTCGCCCCTCTAGCATGAGGCTGAGTGTACTCTGCCCTGCCGCTAATGTGCTTTTTGCTGTCAGTTTACGGTTTTTGGATTTTTGGCTTGTTTTATTACCTTTTAAGCCTCGTGGTAGCGGCACTTTGTGTCTACCGTCGCCCGTCGCCCGCCTCCCACCCAGCCCCCCGCCGCTAACCTAGTAAAGTATTCTGCAGTAATTGCACTGTGTGCTCTAGCTGCTCTGGCTGCTCTGGCTGCTCTGGCTGCGCCGCACGACATTTGACAAATGCTCAGTCGTGAACTTTAAGCTGGCGTTACGAGAACGTACGCAATAGTTTATTTTTGAGCAACTGAAATGAATTTCTGTTGAAATGCTTTATAAATTGAGTGTCAAGCTGCTAAGAAATGTGCATAGCATAATATCACATTAGCACTTAAAAACAAGAAATGGCTTTTAGACATGGGCAGCACAGCTATCGATCGAAATTTTTGCATGAATTCTTTAAAAAACATATAAAATTTTAAGTATTGAGCGAAATGTAATATAAAAATATAAAATTAATATGAAATGTGTTTGGGAGTATACTAGAAGTACTTTCTTATATAATACATAAGACTATTCGCTATTATCGGAATTAAAATTTAAATATATATTTTTATTTAAAAAATAAATTTTATGAATTTGGCAAATCTAATTAAGTTGATTAGGCAATTAGCTAAAAGAACATCTGCAAAAAAATTACTTCACCCTCCCCGCCAAGGCTTTTGACCATTCGGACTTTGGGACATTTGGGGCGTGTCTCATTTAGTGTCTTATTTTTCTATTTTTTCCATGTTTACGATTGAAAGTTAGTGGCACTGTTTGGTCGTCTACATTTTGCGCCACACTCGATAAAGTGACGCTGGCAAATGTGGCGCAACGTCGCCTGCGTGCTCCATTGAAGCGCCTAATTAAAAAAGAATCGGGCCAGAGCTGGGCACTCAGCTCGTACACTAATGTGCTTCCGTCCGAGTTTCGCAATTGCATTAATTATTTGGAGAGTGCTTTCGAGCCTGTACGCTCGAGCATTATTGGCTTACCAAATCGATGAGCTGCGAGAGGCGTAGACCTAGCTTGACTAGCACCGTGTCCGTGTTGTTGCTGACGGGTCGTATGAGCCGATTGTAGTTGCTGAGCAGATCGTCGTAGAGTCGCTTGGCATCCGGATTGGCCTGCACCGTTTCGCAGAAGACCAGCAGGAAGGCCAGCAGCAGGCAGAGCAGCTTGCAGTGCCGCCAAATGTCCAGGAGCACGGTCAGACGTGGCCGAGCCCAGCGCCCCATGACGTCACAGCGACGGTTGCCTTGAAGGCGCTCGGCCGGTGTTTTATTGATACTAAAAACACGCGCACAGGTTTTTGTTTACCTTTCGGTCTTGCCTGGCGTGCGTGACGTAGTTGCGAGAGCAGCCTCCGTGTCGAGTTCTCCTTCTATTCGCCTCGGCTTTTAGTACCTGCGTTGAGCTAAAACACTGCCAATGCAATAACTCTACACTCGACGCACAGCTGCGCAGCGCCAGCGCCGACGCAGATGAGGCGCACTCGCTCCGACGGCGATGCCAGCCTAGGCAGCGGCAGCGACAGCGGCAGTGGCGGCAGCAGCAGCTGAGCGGCAGAGCAGCTGAGCTGGAACAGAGCTCGTGTGCCTAGCTCTGAGCTGCACCCATGCAGCTGATGTTGTCCAAGAGCCGACTATGTATGCAAATAAATGAATTTGGCAGTGGCACAGGGAAACTTGCAAAAATTATGTGTAATTGAATAATAAATAATCAACTAATTCTATTTGAATATTCGTATGCACAGCCTGGCAAATATTTAACTATTCAACTGACTAGATTATTTGTATTTTCACTTGTGGCTCAGGCTTTGCACGCCGTTCGCTCCGTGCTGTCCTGCATAGATATTCACAGAATTCATACTGACGTGCGTTTTGTTTTTGTAGCCTGCCTTGGCCCTCTCAGCCAAACGGTCGCTGCGACTGCGACGCCAGCATCCATTCTCGTGCTGCTTTGTCGCTTTGTCGCCAGCATCGCGCAGATGCTGCGCAGCGCCTGCGCACTGGGCGTCACCCTGTTTTTTGAGTGCTGCCGTCGCGACGGAGGTCCCGGCTGCCAGAGTGAGTGCTGGCTGTGTTTTCATATAATCTTGCCCATTTTGTAGCCTAAGCCAAGCCCTGTGCTGTCAATCCCTCTCTCTTCCACGCTCTCGCTCTCGCTCTCTCACTTCCTCTCTCCCTGGCTGCTCTCTTTGGTTGTTAATCCAGCGACTCCATTACAACTTCAATCGCTCTGTTTGTATGCTCTCCTGCTTGGGAGCGAGCCACAGCCCAAAAAAATGCTCATGCAAGTACTTCAAACTAAACTTGGCCCATACGAAAAAAGCTCTCACGAACACGCACGCACATCCACACCCACACAGATTCGACCGAGCACACATACTCATACGCCCAGTTGTAGCGCATATTCCACATTCGTTTAACCAAAAAACCAAATTTTTCGTAATTGTCAACATTCGTTAAAATGCACGTTAACATGCAGCTAGGACATATCTACAAAGTGCACACCCGCATAGCCACCCCCAGCTCCACAGCCCCACAGCCAGCGCACACACACCTTTTAACAGCATTTTGCATGTTTACCGTTGCAATGTGGGCAACGCTCAGTTTTTGAGTTTTGGTTTTGGTTTTGGTTTGCCGTTTGGTTGAGTCCCGTTCGCATATGTGTCATATTGCTATGTTGAGTTGTGTTTGCGGCTTCATTGTGCCACAGCAATAGCAACTTGCACACACTGCAAACTGTTCGCTTTTCAGTAATCTGCTCCGACTGATGACAGCAACAGCAGCAGCAGCAGCAGCAACATCAACTTCAACAACACCGATGAGAGCTACAACCGCAGGAGACTCCGAGTTGAGGCCTCTGCTTTGACAATGGCACGCAGCAGCTACTGCTCCTGACACAAATACAAACTCTTGAGCTTACATCATTTTTTTTTGAATATCATAAATGAAATTTCAATTCAATTATGACTTATTTAGTATTTATCGAATTTTAGCAATGTATAAAAATAACTAAGAAATATTTACAAAAAATATAATGATTACTATAAAATATTTTCTATTTATAAAAATCATTGAAATGAAATACAATGGTTACTGGAAATTTTTAAAAATATACATTAACATTTTAATGTGATTTTTGTTTAATTATAAATCAAATTTTAAAATACTATAAGTAAATATTAATACTATATATTTATGCAAATATTAGTACCATTTTATTGATAATTATTGAGTTTCATATAAATGCCTTTAGAGTATATAAATTTGCTTTCTATTTAATCCATTTGGTAATCTACATCGATTTCATATCATGAAACATATTGAAAAGTATGGCACATAAATAATACTACATAATGCATGAAATGAATTAATAAATTGATATTTTGATTTTTGATATATTTCATGATTATAATGTTTACAAAATATGAGTATATAAATTGTTATTAATTAATGTTAATTACGCTATTTAGCATATATTAATATTGCATTCAAATACATGAATTCCATAATATTCTTGTTTGTACTTGCAAAACTAATCGATATTTAGTTGCTAGCTAGTTGAACACAATGCAAATAAATTAACAAATAATGGTTAACATTTTTTTCATTTTCACATTTTGTTTATTATTTACTTAAAAAGAAGAAAAAAAAATCGAAAACTTTGTTTACCAGCTCTGTGATTTTCATTAAAATATGGTCGCTCTGACCCCTTGCTTGCTGCTGTCGCTGCTTTTGTGGATGCTGCTGCTGCTGTTGTTGTTGCTGTTGTTGTTGTTGTGATTGTTATTGTTAGTGTCCAGTGCGTTCCGAAAATGCCTTAATGATACATGAACTTTGTCATTGGGGCTGGCATTGAGCCGCGTGTGTTTTATGGCTTACGGTCAATGGCCGTCGTTTGCTTTTTAGCTGCTTTCGGGGCCTACATCGAAATATTTGGTCACATCAGCAATTTTCTTGAGCTTACCATTAACTTAGAGGAACAACAGCAGCAGCAACAACAACAACAAAAGCAATAAGAATAGAGGACTTGGAATCAATTTAATGAGCCAAGCTTGCGCCTGCTGCTGTTTTTGTCACAGCCAGATTAAATCTATGTGGAGTCTATTAGCTGTTTTTATATTTTGAACATTTTGTTTGGCTCTTACCCTTTTAAGCTGATGTTGCCCAGTTTTATAGTAGTTTAGTTTTTTTCTTTCAGTTTTTCATTAGTCATCTAGTGTGCGTGTGTGTGTGTCTGTGTGTGGTTATGCTGTTCTATATGATCCATCGCCGCGCATGTTTTATTGCTGGCAATATAACAAAGCAATCAATAGTACAACAACAACAACACTGCGAGCACTGCGGCACAATAACAAACAACAAGTTTGCTTGTTTGCAACTCGAACTTTGATTCTGCGTTTTTTCTATTATTTGTTTTGTTTTTATTTTTCGCTGTGGCTTCGCCCAACAACAAGAACAACAAAGAGAAGAAAAAAAAAACCTGAAACATTTGTTATATGCAGTCGCCACCAATAGGTCAACAAAAACAAAATAGAACTTGGAAAGTGTGTAGTTGCTCGACTATAAAATACCACTGAAAAGTTGAATATTTGTATTGAAATATATTTATTTAATATTTCATTGGTAAACTATAAATAATTTACGCAAATTCAAGTAATGTGATCCGAAATATTAATATATTTATAGTTATATAGTTCTTAGCATAATCCAAGATAAAGCTCATTGCATTTCGCTTCTAAGTTTCCCGTGAAAGTTGCGCCAAGCTGGAAGCTAAAGGGTATTAGCAAAGTTTACAAAACAATTTCGAGAACTCTGCTTTTATCATGCTCAGATGAAGTGAAGTTGAAGCAAACACCTGGGATAACGCGACTGTGTGGCTCAGTGGGCAACATGTATGGAGGAGATTGGAGGGTCCGACGGCCACCCATTCATAGTTCTCTGACTTTTTGATTTTAACCCGAAAGCCCGGTCACCTCTAACACCGGGGCACGTAGGGCAGCAGAAGCTTTCGCAGAAGCCAGCACAGTGGGTGCTGTGGGAGCAACGACAACAGCAACGACAACAGCAACGACAACAGCAACGACAACAGCAACGGCAACGGCAACAGCAAGAAAACTCAATTAAAATTTAAATTTTCAAACGTAAATGACAAAACTTTCTCAACTATAAATAATCGGCAGTCGCTCCACTTGGTTCGGTTCGGTTGCCTGCCCTTGCAGCCACTTCAAAATCTGACAAGAGCCGCGATGTTGGCTCTCTCGCCTCGCACCTCTCCCGCCAGTGTCGCACATCGTGCTCCACCCTCTCGGAAGACCGTGCGTAGCTGCGTGATCGAAAGTTTTGTCTATGCTCGTACAATTTATCTAACTTTTATAGCAACCACAGCAACGGCAGTGGCAACCAACAGAAAAAAAAGAAAACCAACCATTCGCTGGTTTGGCTAGAAATTAATTGCAAAACTGTATGGCATGTGGGGTAGGTGGGTGAGGGGCGTGTCAGAGGGCGGTCGAGTGTGGCGGGAGGCCAATCACAATGAGCGCTTGCCACTTGAACAACATAAAACTGATTGCTGTAAATCTGGCCCATTGGGTCCGGCCAACCCGCTCCCCTGTAGGCCCCAATCGTGCATTGTTTGGTTCGTCAATTCATGGGCTGTGCTTGTCGTGGCCATTGTTGACACGTTTAAGTGCCGTTTGCTTTTATCAACAGCGTCCACAACAACCACAACAGCAAAGCGAAGCCCAAATTGAGGCCTCAATAGCTTCAGAGCCACTGCCACTGCCAAAGCCAGAGCTGCAGCAGTTTGAGCCAACAGCCAACAGCCAACAGACAGAGACAGACCCAAAAGCGACGTGCACATAACATTTTTACAACGTTTTTAATTGTTTTTGTCAACTGTGAATTTCGTGGCGCTCTTGAATGTGGGACGACCCATCAATTTAATGGCATTTTCGCGTGAGGCACAAAATCAAAGCCGCGCGACAACGCCAGCTGCCAGCCTGTCAATTAATGTAGATAGCATTTTATGATGAGCAGTGACAAGTCGTCTCGAAAATGACAGCGCATTACTCGCCCATTGGCGGCTTGTTTATTGCGTCCTTAAGCCCGATGCGCTGCCACCATAAAAACATAAAACTGATGCATAGTTTTTGGCAGCTCTAAGCGATATCATTAATTGCACGCGCACACTTCACATGTAGCTGGCCAATAGACGCGCGATACAATCACAGACAATTTGCCCGGCACACGAGGCGTATGCGTAATTACAAGTAGATAAATAAATAATATGTCATTTCGTTGGCGGGTGTCATAAAGCTCATTATAGCTCCAAGATATTTATCGAAATGGTTTCTAATTCGAGCAGAAGCTCTTCTAAAGAACACTAAAGTGCGTTTTGGCTCTGGTTGTTTAAGAGTTTGTGCAGGAAGTTCACTATCTATATCCATCCACTTTTTCAAGGATAGTCTTTTGAAGTATTGATACACATATGTATATGAAAAACCATATATCTAATTATTTAATTTTCAGCAGCTCCAATTGAAGACGTATTTTGTCGAGCACATTACAAATTTATTTATACCACGCTGTATGCTCATTCAATTCGGTTTCACGCAATTACTTTACCTTAATTCGATTCGAAAGCGGTTCGCATCCCTGGCGCTTTGGCATAAACTAATCTGATACTAATTTGCTTGCCACATTATGGCCAAGGCATAATAATATAATATTATTTATATTTCGTCTCGTAGCTGCCACGCCCCATCGCTTTCGCACGGCCACGCCCACACTGTTCAGTTGCGAGCTGCGAGTGGAGGCCGCCGTAAAGTCATCAGGCGTCTGACTTAACAACTTTGCAGTGGCAAGTTTCAATGTCTTCTTTTTTTTTTCGCGTGCGCGCGTGGAACTATGAATACTTTGTCAAGTTTTTGCTTTTAGACAAGCTCGTCATCGTAGGCAGCGTCTCCTGCTCGCATCTGTGCCACTGACAGCGGCTTTGGCTTTGCCAGAGCTCGTGCCCGTCTGTAATCCCATTTCTATTCGCAAAAGTCTCCCCAAACGTTTATGGGGCGCCCTGCCCAGACATCGCAGTCGTCGCTGTCGTCGTTGTCGTTGTCGTTGTCCTCGTCATCATCATCCTTGTCGTCATTTCGTTTGTGCCTTGGCTGCGTCTTTGTGTTGCTTGGCTGCATTCGAAAGTTCACTCGACTCAAAAGTGTGATTTACCAAAGTCACCCAAAACACCGAAAGTAAATTAACTGTTACAAATGTGCGTTTGCCTCTATGTATGTGTGTGTCTCTGTGTGTGGCTGGCTAATCATGCGTTTATTGCGCAGCGTCTACGATGCGTATACGTAACGCAATTTTCAGTGCGTCTAATCAAGTTTCATTGAGGCTGCGGGCGCAGCTACTCAATCGGCATATTTAAAATATCAAAAGAGAATAATCAAATTAAGTTCGTGCTAGAGTTCAAGTACAGGCCTACACATGTCGCAGCTGTGGGCATATGCTCACTCATTTCACTCACTAAATTTGCTTTCTGCATAATATTCGTTCGTTCAGCGTTCTCAATAGAATTGGGCACGATTCTATTTATTGTGTGCATTGAAAGTGGAGTATATCTATGTATGATATTTAATCAATTTATTTAATTAATTGCTCTAGATCTGTCTAGCAAATTTATTCTACCGTATTGATATATTTGTAGAAAATTTGATACTTTTGCTAAAGTCTTTGAAATAAAATTGGAGTAAATTGAGGTAATTATTTTCACCTTAAGTAATTTTCAACATAATTTTTCTATTTGTATTAAAAAATAGTTTTAAATATAATAAGACAAAAATTATGGTTGTATAATTATATTATTTATAATATTTATATTTTTCAATAGAATCCACAATTGATATGAAGCTAAATTGGTCAAGATTCCATTATCATTATTGTAAAGGCGGCCAGCATAAATGAATAAATACGATAATTTTGTTAGAAATGTTATTTGTGACACTTCTCGCTGCATTATTCACATGAAAGGTGAGCTCGTCTGATTTGAATCAGTTGGAAAACAATGGAAGCAATGAAGCTTAATTGAGGTCAATTGAGGTAAATTGAAGATAAATATTTGACATTTGCCTCTGAATATGATATTTCTTGTAATTGATTACAGAGGAATTCACACTTAAGAGGCCGATACAAGCAGATAGAGAAAGAGACAGACAGACAGAGAGAGAGAGAGAGAGAGAGAGAGAGAGAGAGAGAGAGAGAGAGAGAGAGAGAGAGAGAGAGAGAGAGAGAGACAGAGAGAAGCTAAACATCATCATCATTAGATTTTGAATTAATAAATACAGAGAAGTAAAGCAATTAATTGAAATAGTACTTAGAGCACTATTCAAGTGAATAGGAATCTAATATCAAATTTTAATTGAATTACGTAGCTCATTCATCCGCTGGATTCCATTTGATTATAAATGCTTATTGTGTAATTCGTAAATTTGTTCAATGCCTTTTATCTAATGAACAAGCGCATATATATTAAAATTATCTTGAACTAGCTCAAGAGTTTATATTTTGCAAATATTTTGCCAACATCATGAATGGCACGACGTCGTCGTCATAATTTTTGTTCCTTTCTTTGGCTTTCTTGGCTGCAGCGAGCTAACAAATCGTCCAACAATTGAAAGGACTTTGGCTATGGCGACTGCGTGAGCCTTGGCACTGCTGCTCGGCATTTCCGGTTTCCGCTCTGTTGTTAGCAACGCCACGTTGTAGCTCTTATGACTCGAAGCGTGTCCCTCTGCTCGTATCGGTGATACCCTGCCTTGTGCAGCGAATAAAAAATATATATGTAATAAAAAGTTGTGATTTATTTGCGCTGGATTAGGAAATGTTATTTGAAATGCTTACATCTGCGCACAAGTGCAGAGCTTAAGGCGAAATTACTTCTGTGCATAAAAGGCCTTGTGGGCAGCTGAAACAAGAGCTTCTTATAGTCGGACAGGCTTTATTTAATTCGCTGTACGTTTTTTTTTTCGTTTCTCCTGTCTTTGTCGCATGCCTCTTGCCGTTTGTTCTTGAAATATTTGTCCTTCATTATCATAAGACTTGTACAAATTGACAGAATGCCGGGCACGAGCAATACAGCGGCTAAAGCACGCTTTAACTTCAACTTTTAATTGCGTGTCTGGAATTCTGCGCTGCTTCCTTAACTCGCCGTCACATGGCTGCCAATCGTTGACGCTCGGCCAGTCATATTTATTGTTATTTTCGTGAAGCTGAGAATAAGGAGACGTGACCTGATTGACTGTCATTTATTTGGCAAATGTGCTCTGGCATCGATTTTGCTTACGACATTGTCTGCAAATGTCGCTTGACATTGATTTCGGCTGTGCCAGCTATGGACTCCATTTGTCACGACACGAGCGTATCGAGTGACATATGATAACCAGATGTGGTTGCAATCGTCTTCCTTCTCAGCGAGCTGGCCCACAAATTCAATGGCGCATTTATCCATTAAATGGCCAGCTAACTACATGACATACCAGGCAAGGGAAGGAAAGAGTCATTCCGAACCGCAAAATATGTTTCGAATTGCATTCGAGTGCTGACACCCATTAGGCACTGCAAAAAACAACAAATCGAAATGACAATGTGCGGGGCTATATGTGGCAAGCATCAAGCTATATTTGCCATCAATTTTTTGTATTTTAAGCCGCAGAATGCCCAACACTCGAGTTGTTGCGAGCCACACAGCAACCACAGCGACATCCACACAAACACACACACACAGAATGGCATCGAGAACAATGCAATTGAAAGTCAGCATGCTAAACGAAAAGCCCAAAACCCAAAATGCAAAATACAAAGTCAATCCAAGAATTTGGCAAATGCAAAATGAAACCAACAAGCCGTTAGCTGCTGCCTGCAAGAGCCCAGAGATACATTTTCAGATCCAGACAGACGCAGATGCATATGCATAGTGAGCCCTCGCTGCGTTATTTCTGTTGGCTCTGCAGAAGTAACCGAATGAAAATCAGTGCGAAACCTTTGAAAATTTTAGCAGCCAGTTCTCATGCTCACACTTGCCAAGCACTTGGCATTTGTATAATCGCCTGCTGATACCGAGCATCCAACACTTTCTTGCCATGCTCTATCTAGTGAGAGGCATAAGCATTAAAGTCTCTTACTTGCGGCGTAAATCTGTTATCTTATTGAAGCTATGCTGGGCTTCGTTCGAGTGAAGCAATTGACTTGAGTTTGATTGAAATGTTGCTATGAGCTGAAGTTTATGGTGAAATTCAGTTTTACTTTGTACTTGACTAAAGTACCGATAAATTAATTTTTTCTAGAAAATACACAGTACAAGATAAAGTCGGCTGTAAATCTATTAAAGGAAAGAAATGGAAAAAAATATATTTTTTAATATAACACAAAATTAATTTTAATAATGATTATTATTTTTTATTAAGTATCGAGTCTATACATCATGATTTTTATTTTATTAACGCATGGATTAATGATTGATTAATTCAATTTAGAAAATATATATATAGAAATCCTTCAAGTGATTGCCTTTAATAAAAAAGTGAATTAAAACTTTGTTGAAATTTCGAATTTCATAAATAAATTCTTAATATGAATTCTTAATATTTATTGTAGTGTATGTTTGAAAGGGTATATTGGCATCAGCATTTAAGTAAGACAGTTAGCTGGCTTCTATTTGAGCTCGCGTTGTTTGTTGTCTACTGTAAACTGGGCTGCTCGATTCTGGATGCGTGCTCTTGGCGTTTATGTCAAATGCAGAATTTCCGTTTTATACTTTCTGCACTTGCTGTTTATTGTTGGCCCTCGCTCGCAGGCAGCCAAGCAACCAGGCTGCTGTGTATCAGCTGCTGTGTATCTGTGTGTGAGTGTGTGTGTATGTGTGAGTGTGAGCACTGGCTTTTATTTTAAAACTTGTTGGCTTTGCTTCTCATATAGTTTTAGGCAGATAGCTGCCTGGTATGCGCGTTGGCTTCTTTATCAGACGTTTGTCTCGAATTTGCGAATTTCTCGCTGGCGGTTATATTTCGCTTGTAAATTGTTTGGCTTCGCTGCCTGCGCTGCAAATTGCTTCAGTTTCGTTGAAGTTTTGTGAGCTTTTTGACTAATGCTGTCGTTAACATATAAACATTTAGCCGGGCAGGTGCTGGCTGACAATTTGAAGAGTATTTCGCGCAGACGTCAACGGAGCGTACGAGTGATAGCCAGAAGCCTTAACTAAAGTGCTTTTGGCTAGAGTTCTTTGAGCTGTTTCCTGGGCTTTTTTTTTTCATATCACACAAACTGCTAAATCATTAAATTTTAATTGGTTTTTATTTGTTTTATTATTTGTATTGTTGTGTGGCGGAAAAGGGCTATAGAAACTTTAGAAAGCGCAAAATCATTATAGAGTATTGATTGCTGTGTTTGTTGTTGCTGTTGTTGTGGCTGGTTTTTGCTATTGTGGCAAATGTTTGGTGGTTGCTGCGGCTTTGGTGTCCTTTGCTTTGAGTGGCCCAACAAAATTTATGGTTGATTAACTCTTGAGCTGCTTCCTCTGCCCTCTGACATCGCTTGCCCTTGGTTGAAGCAGCAATTGTGTGTGAATTTAGCGTGCATAATAAATGAAAATTTATTAAGCGGAAATAGTGGGGACAATATCGTCGTAATGTTTTTTTTTTATGAACTTCAATTATGACAGCTGCACATCAGACATTAAGGCTTTAAAATTTCCCATTGCTTTCTGCTCTTTGTCCCTCAACAGCTGGCCAGAGCATCAAGATGCCATTAGAAATCCACTTAAATGCACTTTAATTTAATACCTTTGAGTGGCTGCTGATAAAATTTCCAGGACTGTATAGTTCTCAAAGCTTTAGATCAGCCGCCCACCTCATCTCGGCATTGAAGGAGCTCGTCTTTGCCGCACTCTGCCAATTAAGTAACTGTAGCTAAGATTCGCTCTTCAGCTTGGGCTTTGCTTGGAGTGCTGGGGGCATTACAGTGCCATGATTGAAATTATTTCTGTGTTCTACACAAACCAACAGACACACACACACACACACACAAACAAACACACACAAGCACTCATTCACTCTTCGAATATTTTCTTTCTGTTTGGTTCATGAGCAAAAAAGGAAAACGCCGTCAGGAGCAGCCACAGCAACAGCAACAGCAACACAAAATGCATTCTGCAGTTGAAAAACAATTTTACACGGGATTATGACAAGGAGCGGAGGGGAGAAGTGGCAAGGTTGAGGGCCGCACTGAAAAGGTGGCTCAAGTTGGGCAGCTAATAAAGCGCAAACATGGAGCTGCATATACCTTGGCCAACTCGTTGCTTACTTGTTGCATAATATTTTGGTTTTATTAGCGTGCAGCCAGCAAGAGCCACTTGGACCAAGAGGACCAGAAGTGCGGCGATCCGTCTAAGGAGTGCTGCAGCATTCTCTTTCAATGTGATTGCTTTAGTTGGGCCAATAACATGTTTTTAGGCTAATACAATTTAATGTCGGCCTGAGCCACAGAGCTGATGAGCTGCCTTGCTGCAGCTACAAGGACACAAGCCAGCGTAAATGTAATTGCAAGCCGAGTTGCAGTTGCTGTTGTTGCAGCTGGAGCTGTAGCTGTTGCCAGCTGGCACTGAGCAAATACCTGTAATACGACTTTGCTAACTCTGTGCACACGTGAGCGATTTGTTGAGGCCAAATATATGTATATTTCTGTATACACGTCTGTATACACACACACATACATACATATATTTGTGCTTAAATGAGTGCTATTCTAGTTAAAGTGAAATTGAAATTGAAAAAAAGTGGGGACGGACAGCTTAAATATTTAGAGCACGATTTACGTACATTTCTATTTGAATTTCATTACAAATTCAGAGAATAACTCTCACACATCCATTGCATGGGCTTTTTACACATTTTCTCGTATGACTGTGCATTCAATTATCAATTGCAAACGTTTGCATAAATTCTGATAAGCGAATTGTTGATTATCAAAAATGTCTGTGTGGGAGTGGGAGTGGGATTGATTGCATGTTGCCTAGCCTAATAGCCGGGAATATTTAATGGATAGGCAAGTGTGAAATATTTTCAATTATTTGCGAATTTTAATCACAAGCTGCAATAATATCTAAAAGAGCTCATTACACTGATAAACTATTTAAAATTAGAATTAATGCAATAATGCAACTAAATAAATTTTCGATAAGTGCAGTAATTATCCATATTTAATTTTGGTCTACTACAAAAGATTCATTTGAGCTGATTTTTCGATACAAAATTTGTGAGCTGTGAATGATATTTAAATTTAATTTGACTCAACAATTTACGTCTAATAGAACTCTAGGTATCTGGTGTCACTGGCTGGAGTTTAAGATAATTTCGCATATCTTGTCACTTGAATTTTTTTTAATTATATTAAAAGTAAGCTTCTTTTATAAATCTTATATCAATTATGCGGATTGTTCTTTGTCAATAGCGTTAAAATCAGCAATCAATTTTCCGCAGCTTGGATACAGCTATAAGCATCGCTTATAAAAGGACCCTCGAACTTTGACATATTGTATTTTATAAATACTGACAGAACAGAAATGGAAGACAAACAGGAAGCCAAGCGCGGACCGCAACTGAAAGGGAATACCGAACCGCGGAAATACGCAAGATGACAACATCAACTACAACAAGGACAACAAATAAGGCAAACGCTGCACGCGGAGAATAAGAAAATAAGTCGAGCAACGGGCGGACCGGTAGAACGGCAGACCGGCAGAGTTGATGACAAGCAGATTACGTTTCCGCTGTCGTTGACAACCGAAACCGGAAGTAAATGAGTAGCATATTAATGTATTTATAATACAAACGAGAGATGAAAACAAGAAAAAATATGCAAAAGCTGGAAGTAACCGACTGAACGATACGCTGAGCACACTGCAGAAAAAATACTTTTAGATATTATCGATTTCTATAGCTAATTATTGATTTCGATACCTAATTATCGACCTCCTTAACTCTGATCAGACTCAGAGAAGAACTGGCTTAAATTACATAAAGAATTTGAAATCTATACCAAAGACTGAATAATAATATATAAATACCCTGAGACTGCATGACAGAAGCTGAATGCTATAACACTCGATAGATAGTACACCTATGAAACTTGAGGCAGTATTGATTAAAATTTGCTTGCTAAATTAAAAAGAAAGCCCTTATGTATGAACGATTATGAAACTGTGCTCAACTCTTCTAGTGAATCTGAAAAATTTAACTTGAAGCCTGAGTTTTGACAGCTGCATGACAAAAGCTGAATGCTATGAGAATCGGTAGAAGGTAGCTGAATGCCAAACAATTGATTAATATTTACATTAAATGCCTTTGAAATGTAGTTCTTCACTAAAACGCCACTAAACAAATACTGTGGAATTTGAGTTAAGACAGGTGCATGACAGAAGCTGAATGCTATAAAACTCGGCGGAAGGCGCATTAATAAAACTTGTGGATGTATGGATGGATCGTAATTGGCTCGTTTAGGGAAGAGCATAACCCCATGAATGCCTCTGAAACTGTGGGCCAACTCGTTTAGTGAATGTCGCAAAAACTAGAGTGACGGCAGCTGCATGACAGAAGCTGAATGCTACGAAACTCTATAGAAGGCGCATTTATAAAACTAATGGATGTATTGATCATTTGTTCGCTCAGGGAAAAACCATGAATGCCTTTGAAACTGCGCTCAACTCTTCTCATGAATATTACAAAAAACAAAACTTGAGGTTTGAGTTAGGGCAGTAGCATGACAAAAGCTAAATGCCACAACACTCGATGTAAGGTATATCAATGCCAAAGACTGAATAATATGAAGCTTGTGGACAAATTTATCCTCATCGCTCACTAAATAGGTACCATAATCACATAACATATCATATAGCTCACAGAAATGCTCTGAGTTTAGGTCTTTAAACGAATATATGCCAGAACTAAATGCCATGAGACTGCATGACAGAAGCTAAATGATATGGCACTCGGCCTGGTATATCCATTAAACTTGTGTGTATGCCAACTTTTCTAGTGAGTTAGTTACGAAAACAAATTTGATTGTTTATAGATTTTTTGAGAAAACCTCAATATCTGATATGTTAGTTTCTATATTTTTCATCCAACAAGTAATGTTCGATCGAAATTTTTAAATTCGTCAACCACGCCTCCTGGTACATTTCAACGAAATCATTGGACCCTAAACTCACATTTAAAGTGCCTTCAGGGTATGTAAATTTACAGAAACTTTATTCCGCATTGTCTTTTTCCTTAAACAATACGAAAAAAAAAAACATAGTAGAACTCAATAAAAGCTTGAAGCAAATAGAAACTTCTTTTCCGCTTGTCAATTCTGATGTGACTGAGGAGTGGACTGTTTGCTTGACACATGGATAGAGAGACAAAGTAAGCAGCTACTAAGAATATATTGTGGATTAAAATAAAAGAGACTTTCTCTTATGCTATATTTGTAAAATGAACGGAAGTAGACCCAGCTCACCTAGTGCCACTAAAGCGTACACATCTCACAAAGGAAACTGGTTGAGAGGGCTCTGCTCGAGACTGCCGGACTTCAAGATGTGCTCAAGTCTGGGCCGAGCTGAGATTCAAATATTTTGCTAGCTTTGGCACAAAACAAACAAGTGAAGAGACTTTTGATGAATTCAACACTTGAAACTTACGAGATATGGTTAAATAAGGGATAGACGGCCAGGCGAGCAGACAGATAGACTACCGGACAGGACTATATTGAATCGCCTGTTGCTCACAATCAAGACACCATATAGTATACACCAAAGTTTCGCAGTGCATAACACCTTCCTCCCTCCTTCCAACTTTTACATATATTTAAAAAAAAACATGCTACCCAGAATTTTCATTTTCAATGGGCTTAGCGTATACAAAAGTACACTGAGAGACTCTGAATTAGCTTTCCGATAGCTCCAGAAAATGCTCTATTCATATTAATCAAAGGGCGGGGGCATTTGTCGCAAATTAACTGACCGATAGAAGCCTTCGAGCGCGACGACCCTTCGGCATACACTAACAAAGCTTCCAAGTCCCACAAATTTCTCATAGCTTTTGGCAAAAGTCTGCAGTTGAACTAAATTTAACTAAAAAATTAAATTATTAAAAATATTAAAACAGGAGTGGAAAAAATAGTTAATAATATATATACATTCCTTTATGTTGTTAGAAAGAAGAGCATTTAATTGTAAAATAAATGTCTTTTTGGTTTTGGTTGTTTGCAATGCCAGATATTTTTTTTTAGTGGAGACCTAAGGCTTAGCAGTGGCAGGTGGGGTAAAAGGTGAACTATCACTTCATTCGAGTTAAGTTCAAGCTATATAGAAGCTATTGACCAAATAAGCACACATATGTGTGTAACGTATGTATATATATTTGAGCCAGCTTATTTGTATGCAGATAAAAGTGGATGAGTGTAGGAAATAAATTCGAAAGTGGTTGAAAGTGGCTGCTGTTTGCCGCAATGCTTGGTTTGTAAGTCAGCGAGGGGTCTACGTTAGATTAAATGGCTTAAGAAGTCAAGCGCACATAGACACATCTATATACAAACACACACACACACACACCAAGTTGAGTAGTAAACGTGAAGCATGAGCAATGTCGCCTTGGCTGAGCGCTCGACACCGTCTTCATGTGTGCATTGGCAGAAAAATTAGTGACCCTGAATTAAATCGTCATTATTTTGAACTCACTCGAAAACAGTCAAGCTTACACACATACAAACACGCATATACACAGTTGAACATAAATAGATATATATGTATATAAATGTACAAGTGTGTATATGTGTGTGTGCTTGTGCGTGTGCCGAGTGTTTGCTGAAAAGCGAATTTAATATGAAAATTCCGCATTACGAACTGTTTGTCGTTTCACTCTATGCAACACATAAGTATGTATGTGTAGACACACTCCCACATGTACACACACGCACCAGCAATCCTTTGTGCCTGTGTGAGTATTGCGATTGAAATTCAATTACTTGTGTCCTTTTTGCTCAAATCAAAAAAAGAAAAAAAAAAAAAAAAAAAACGAAGCATAAAAAACGGCCAGCAAAACTTTTTGCCAAAGCGCCGCCGTCTCTTTGAGCGGTATTTTAGCGCATCTGTGCGTGTGGGTGTGTGCGTGTGACTGGATATATGTGTATGCGTTGAGCTTTATATCTGGTAAATGTCATCTCGCAGCAGAGCTGAGCAGCAACAACCAAACAATCGACTACGCTGCAAACAATGGGCCCCACATTACCCGAGCGCAACTTTGAACAACTATACGGAGCGCGGGCGGAGATAAGGTCTGGCGGGTGGGGGCGGTGTTGATGTGGGCGTGTGGTGTGGTGTGAGCCAAGTGTGGCAGAGGTTGTTTAACTGTCCACCATTTACAGCTACCCAGCTTTGGTATTTGCTCTTTGAATTTTTATCGCACGCTTTTGTGTAATTTAGGTAAAGGCAACAAGGGCCAAAAGCCAACAAAACGTTAACAACAGATACGGAACAGAAATCGGGCCGGAATCGGCTTAACGTGGGAGCCCACCATAGCAAATGCAGAAAAACTAAACAAATGTAAGTGCTGCATATGCGCACAGCAGTTAAAATTAACAATAACTATTTATGATTAATAATAAGGTAGACTAACAAATATACTATGTATTGCTCTTAGTTTTCAAAAATCGTAGTGAAAATGCCTGCTGCATGCTGGGTATCTTTGAGTCGCATATTTTCGACTCGATCATCCGCTTGTTATTTATTTGTACATTTCATGAATTGTCCGCCAGCGGCTCTAATTGGAGTGACATGCATTTCATAGCCTGCGCTGAGTAAATATTCAATCAACTGTTTGTCTTTGTGGCTCACATGGCCGTTTACAGTTACGTATGTGGATATGTGGTTGCACGAGCCCCAACTGCTATTATTTGATATGCGGCTAAGCCACACGCTCTTCATATATTATATTTATATAATAAATGTAATATTTACATGTAACATTCATAATTATATAAATATACCGTTATGCGCATTGATAAAATCACAGTCATGCCAATTTACCCATATACATATATTTCCTGGGGCGAAGCTACAGCAAATCAAATAATGTCGAATAATATATTTAATTGGAGTCATGACATAAGTCGATTTGGCTTCTGTTATAATTAAGAAAAAAATAATAATAATAATAATAATAGTTATAATAATAAAATAAAAAAAAATAAATAAATAATTGAATAAATAAATAAACAAACTAAATAAATAAATAAATAAATAGATAAATAAATAAAAAAAAAAAATAAATATATAAATAAATAAATAAATAAACAAAAGAAATAAATAAAACATTTGAAAAGAGATTTGATCATATCAATATTTCATTTCCAATTATATCGACTCATATATAGAAATATTATTAATATACATACATACATATACATACTCATACATACATTTATGTGTGATCCATTTGGTTTATAGTCTACGCCTGCAGTAGGTTATAAAATCTTAGAGACTTTGATTATAAGCTCTAAATGGTCCCTCGCTCTCTCTGTTGTTTTTTATGTGCCGCATAATCTTATTTGGTTTATTGCTATGCACGGCAGCGCAGGTGCGCCAAATAAATAAATGTAAAGGAAAACAACATATTTTGATTTGTATGAAGCTAATGAGCGAAACCCTTAGCTGCGCCGCAAAAGTCTAGCGGCATATCATGTAAATGCTGTGCAAATAGACAGACGTAGAATCCTCCCACCAGTCAGTGGAATGGCCGCAGGACTCCTAATAAGGCTACTGGGCATGGACCCGTGCAGTTGGTCAAGCGTCTGGCAATGTTTCCCACTTGTCAGCTGTTTGGCCGCCGGCTTCTCGCAGCTCCCGATTGGGTTTATCCGTGGAGCCAGCGCCAATTTAGTTTTCGGTGCGTGCCCATCATCATCAGCATTAGCCGGACCCTGTCCGCACGGGTGTTTGGCCGTGGCAATAACCATTGTTTCTGTTATAAGACAAATATACGACTGGCGGGTGAGTAACTGTGTTCGCATAATGACGCTAATTTGGCGTGGTCCGGTTCCATGGAAGCTGAATAAAGGCAGCATTCCCACCACAAATAACTTATGATATCTATTTTTCAAGTCTGCGCACTGTTTCCTAATGACTGGTGATTTAACAATGGCATTTATTAATTAAAACATATGTCGTTCGCACACACACACACACACACACACAATCAACCAACCACCCACCCTCACAAACAGAGACTTGCCCTCACAGAGGACAATCTATTGATTTGCCATTACGCATACGCCAGGTGGGCAGATGAGGAGTTGCTATAAAATGCCAATCTCAAATAAATTGTGTGGTTATTGCGGCTACCGAGACGCGTATTTCCTTGTAGGTGATAATTGCTAATCGATTGTTAAATTTACTTTTGCATTACATTTCGGCTTTTCATATCTCTATTGTGATACAAATGAGCAACAGATTTAAGCTGGCATTCCTTATCGAAGACAATGCTAATAAAGTTTATTTATGTTTACATTTAGAGTTGTATTTATCATTAGGCCCTAATGCAATTGGCCAATAGTTATTCACATTTCGTGTCCTAGGCACTGTAAGAGGCAACTCTGGCTACATCATTATCGCTGCTGGCAACACTGGTTGGCACAATATCTGAAATATGGAGGGGAAAGTTTGAGTGCGGCATAAAGGGGGGAAAGGCAACAACAATGGCTCAACAGCAAATGAAGTCACGTACGTGCGATTTTTCTTCTGCTTTGGGGGCACATATTAAAATACGTGCGTCTTGCTTTTACTATAACTTTTACCCACACACACGCACATATATATTTCCAGCACACACACACAAATGCACATTAATGGTGGCATGATGAGGCAGCTAAGTTTCTTGCTGTTGGGGCTATCTCACAAAAGGGCTACAAATGGCTTTAGGCTTGTTGGTTTTTTATGCGAATGCGTGTGTGCGTACGTGTGTGTCGCTGCATGTGTGTGAGTGTGTATGTATATTTGTTTCAATTTCAATGACTGCAAATAACATTTGCACTTAGTAAATAAAATATAACAAACGCAACTTAAATTTACTCGACGCGCCTCTTGCGTTCATATTACAAAATTTTACTTTTCCTTCGCTTAAAGCTCATATTTCTCGCTTGCTCTATCAGACTTCTCATTCTCTGCTCCTCTCGCTTCTAGTGGACCAGCAGACAGTTTGCGCTCATTTGCATTTGGCATTGTTGTCGTTGTTGTTGTTCGTGTTGGGCAAACAAATGCAAAAACCAAAATAAAAATAAAAATATATGTGCAAAGGCACACAATAGCCACTGCGACTGCGGCAGGACATAGGGCACACAGCTTGGCACATTTTCATTCTATCCCAACACACACACACACACACACACACACACATGCATACATACACATGTAGAACAAAGCGCAGCATTACGGCGCAGAGTCCAAAAGGCCATTGCACGATCAGCAGCCCAACTTGCTTTAAACTAACACAGAGAACAACGAGACCAACAACAAGGAAGGCAACAACAACAACAGCAATAGTCAGCCCGGTTTTATTTTTTTCGTAATGTTTGCCGGCAAAAGTGTTTGCCCGACTGCAGTTGAGTTTCTCCCATGGAATGGAGCCTGGCCTGACATGTGGATGCCCGGGCCGTGCTTTGTCACCGTTAGGCTGCGCTCCAGCACGATTCCCTCGACTCGACTGGGATGTGACCGTGTCTCTGGCCTGCAGTCGTTGTTGTTGTTGTTATTGTTGTTGCTGGTGCTGGTGCTGGCAATGCTCGTCGTCTTGATTTGTATGCGCCTTGGCTCTGTGCAACGGCCACTTTTGTTTTGGTTTGCGCCAAGCACTTGGCATTCCCCCGTCGGGCTTTATTGAATTTGCTGTGAATATGCAAAATGGCCAAGATATCTTGAGATTTCCTTCTGGCTGCATTTAGATTGGTATTATGTGTGCTTATGTCAGCTCAGCTCTAGCTGAATATATTCCTTCCAATTTGTAACAACACAACAATGGAAAATGAGCTCCTCATGTGGGGCCCGAACGAACGAATGTTAATTAATAATTTTACCCGGAATACCTGTCACTAATTCATATTTAGTTAAATATTAAATTACAATATAAATCTGGGCACTGATAATGCATATTACATCGGGCCAATAAGCCATCTGTGAATGTGAGCAACCTACTTTGGGCTTACGAAATTTGTCTCTATACTAAATAAAATAATAAATATATAAAATCCTCAGCATATCTACATATTTTCTTAAATTGAAGCTCTAAAATTTACCTAGAATTTTATTCGCTACATAAAAATCCCCAGATGCACAATATTATCTAACTTAAAACGAAAGCTGCCTTAAAGCAGATTGAATTTTAATATTCCTGGAGAAACATGAAATTTCCATTTTCATATAAATAGGAAATTTTATGCAAGAGCTGCAAGTGCATAAAATATTCAGTTTCGAAAATGTTACCTAGTCTAAAATTGAATCTGATATATACAACTAATTAAAGTACATCAGTGGCGACTTAACATTAATCTTTTTATAATGAGACTCAACTAGCATTTGCTTAATGACTTTCAGAACCAGGTCCATTAATAAAAGAACTTGTTATGCTTATCGCTGTCAGGTTCTGAATTATTTACCTGTTGGGCAACAGGCAGCAGCAGCAGTAGCAGGAAGAGTATCACAACTGTTTGGTTGAACCTGCATAAACTTGATGCCCGTCTACTCCTGATTTCCGACTCTAAATAATGTTTGACCATTTGATGTTTGCACCTTTTCTGAGGGGGGTGCCTGCCTTTTGTCGGTTCATTTTTTAACCTGTGGTGCGGTTTTCAATTTCATACTTCATTCGTTTTGAGCACCACATCCTGTGCTCTGCTCTGGCCTGTCCTTTGTCCTTTGTCGCTTGCGTTGATTTCACTCTGTCGTATCCCGACGCGCTTGTATTAATGGCATTTATTATTTTCTCGTTACACGTTGACTTTTGTGCCGCAATTTCTCAAGAGAAACGCTTTGTCTTCGGCTCTCCTCTGTTCTCCGTCTCGCTGCCTCTGGCCCTGCCCCTCGTCTATGTCCTATGTCTTGTCGTCGTCATCGTAGAACGAAAAATGGCGCAACAGCACAAACGATAACAAGTGACAAGGATAAAGTGCAAATGTTGTCAACAGCGGCAAGCTAAATAGTTGAGGGCCTGCCTTGCACTTGGCCCAGCTGGCCCACCTCGCTTACCTGGCGCACCTGCCCCACCCTAGTCTCACCCTGGCCCACCTGGCTGAAAGTGGCCTCAATGTCTGCGCCTGGCAGTTTTTCTTAATTTCCAGCCCTAGCCAAGCTGCGAGTCGTACGATAAAACGCTCGACTTCGTCTCCAATTCCAAATGCGACTCACCTCATCTGCTCGGACGTGCTTCTTGCCGGATTTGTTTACCTTTTAAATTTGAATTTATTACAACCAAAGAGCAGATGAGAATGAGCAGCGCTTTGTTAATTGGAGGTGCCATTCCCTAACCCAGAACTCGGCGGCCGAACCCTCGTCACTTCGGACAGCAAAGTTTCGGAGCTACCAATTAAGCTAGAGTGTTAGTAAAAACATTGAGCAGAGAACTTTTACCAGCCGTATGGCATTAGTTCATTATACTTGCTCACAAAACAAAGAAAGCATATTGGCTGTGTTAAATTATCATCTGCGTGACACTAAAAATGAAATGAAAAATATATATTTCATGTTTTTTCCTCTACTCAACTTTGATTTGATTTATTGTAAATATTAATAGCTCAAATAGTGAGAAAAAACAATATATGTATATGCCTATTGGCTAATAGTCATCTAGCCTACTGTTACCTACATCAGTATATATATTGCACTGCTGTTTCAACTCATGAAGTAAGTAAGTGCTCTATTTATAATATATTTTTGTATGCATATATTTACCTTGAGGCAAGTATTGAGTGCGTTTTTTGGGTACTCTGCACAACCTTGAATATTCCAAATGCTTGCCGAATATGCTGTGCTCATAGTTGAGTACTTAATAAAAATGACTTTTAATTCTCTCGATGGATGCTCTTGGGTATTTGGTTTCTTAAACGCTCTTGAGGAATGCAGCTTGTACTGAAGCCTAATGCTCATCTAATGTAAAAGACTTTCTCTCTATGTATGTGTGTGTGCGTGTGTGGAGTGTGTGTTGCGTGCCTTACGGTCAGGTGACGATTGTCACGCAATGACGGCGCCTAAATGCAGGAAACGCTGTTTATTTTTATTGACAAACCCGAGGAGAATGTGTGCGAAATGTGCGTGCACGACTTGGACCGGTTATCCTTTATCCTTTGAGTGTTTTAAAAAACAAGCTATGTGTTCGAGTGTGTGGGGGTGTGTGTGTGTGTGTGTGTGTGTGTGCAAACACACGTCTGTGTTGGGCGTGGCTGGGCAAGTTTGCTGGCGTTGTTGCTGCTGCTGCATTTATAACTACAACAGCTTCGCCCATTTGACATGGCTTGCGGTTTGTTAGCTGCCTGCAAACTCCGCTCGGCGACAATCTCGTACGGGAAATTTTGTTATTCAAAACACGACGGATTACCGTTCATTCCGTTTACACACCAACACACACACACACACATACGACTGCGCAGGCAGAGATACTGGCAAAGGCAAGGCCAGGCAACCGCAGGCAGCACCTCTAGCCCGCCCATGTAGCTCCGATTTGCCACCCTCCCCGTCCACCCGCGGCCGCTGTTGTCGTTGTCACACGGCGCACATTTGTTAGACACTAAGCCCGTGCATACTTCTGCCAGACTGCTTGCCAGCCTAGAGAGCATACATGGACAAGGATAAGAATGTTTATCACATACACACACACACACAGACACACACATACACAGACCTGTAATGTACTGGAAGCCAAGCCTCAAAGCAACCGCACGTGCAAAACTTGAGCGAGCGACGGCAATGACAACAAAATGAGCTGCGCAACCAACTTTAAGTTGCGGCCATTGTCTTGAAAGCCAGGCTCTTGCCGTCACGCGATTATAGCCAGCTGCCCACTCAGCTGCCACACCCACATTTAGCGCGTCCTCAGTGGGGGTCGCCTGTCGTTTCAATTTGTTGCGCTTTTCATTTGATTTCATCAAATGCTTCAGGTAGCTACTTAAACACGTTTTCGATTAGCTCAGCTGCTGACATCGCTCAAGTGCGAGTCGCAGCAGGATTCGCCCGGCAGGACACTCGACACCTGCAGTCGGCGCATTTGCCGCGGCGCAGTTTTGAATTTAATATATATTTTAATCAGGAGAAAATGTGCACAAAATTGTTGATATAGCTGGAATGTTTATTGGGGTGTGCTGATAAGCCTTTAAAGCAGCTCACAAATGAAAAGGAAGAACAAGAAAAGTCCAGAAGTGAAACTTTTAAATTCTGTCAAGATTGCAGTTTTCATTGTGAAAGGTAAGTGTGAATAACTGTGCAGAGAGTTACAAAGTTACAATATTTCTGTTGAAAGTTGAGAATGTGAAACTTCTATTAAAAAGGTATTTAACTAAATAAGTATCAGGACTAAAGTATTTGTAAGTTATAAATCGAATGGTTGTTACAATTTATTTAATAATTTCCAAATATGTAAAGAGAATTACTGCACACTACGTATACGTAATATAGCTGAAGGAGGATACAAATCGATTCAAAATAAATTTTCAGTATGGCATCCAGCATAAGCTGAACACTCTAAACGAGATCTTTAAGCTGCTGTGCTGACTGCCATGGCTGCTCCATCCAATCGACCCGCCCAGAGACATTAACCAAACGCCCCGTTCAAAGCAGCCACAAGCTGTCATAATTTTATATTTTAAGCTGCCGAACAACGAACAGAGCGAACATCAACGAAACGAACCCAGCAGTGAGATAAGGCGAAGTGTAAAAAGATGGGCGCCAAGTGAAGTGAGAAATCTTTTAAAATAAATCTCAAAGTACTCTAATGCTGTAGCCCGTTGTCGCTGGCAACGTGCAGCTGGCCCTATTAGCGTCAGCCTGACCCGAGCAGCTTCTCATTGTGTGTGTGTGTGAGAGGAAGAAGGAGATTCTTGAAATACGAACGGCCTCAACGGCACATCCATCCATCCATAATACAGCCTGAAGTTAGGTTGGCGCTGGCAGCGCCTGATGCGGCGTGTTGACAGGATATTTACTGGATTTCTATCAATATAGCAGCATTAACACGTACGCTTGAAATGAACGAAGAACGTGAACGTAACTAATGTCTATCCCCAAGTAATATACAAAGCAAAACAAAAACAGACAACCAAAAAAAAAAACAAAAAAAAAAAAATCTGAATGAGGGCAGCAGAGAGAAACAATGCCTTCGAAATTGGAAATATTGCCTGGGGCGTGCTGACTTCCTGTCTAATCATATTTTAATAATGTTCATGTTGTCCATGGCAGCAAAATGCCAAATAAATATCAAATAGATACTACAGATCTTTAGCTGCTGCCGTCACTGCTGACAAAAAGGCAAAGGCAAAGGCAATGGCAAAACTGTTGCCACAATTTATTTATAAACTCATTCATTTTCAACAGTTGCCAGCCCAACTGAGAAATGAGAAATGAGATCCCATGCCCAGAAAGGACATAAGCCCAATAAGGGTATCAAGTGTTTTGACAATGGAGAATGCGTTAGCTTAAAATAGAATTTCATGAGCTCACCTTCTCGTTTGCCTTATTAATATTTTTCCGCATTTATTCACTCAAATGCAAATGTTCAATTTACTCTTGTCAACAATTTAATGAATATCATTTATTTTCCATTGAGGCTATAAAATGCTATGAATGTATTTAAATGAAGGCACTCTGATAAGATTTGTATACGAATTTTCTAAGATTTATTCAAATTTTATTTATAATAATTATTATAAAATATATTCAATAATATATAAAATATATTCAATAATAAAAAACACCTTTTTTTAATTTGAACTAGAAATATAAAATTTATAAAAATTTAAGAAATATAGGAGCTCGAAAAAAAATGTATTGTCGTTTTTCTCAAGTTCTTAAAAATATTTTTTATTTATAAATATAAACGAAAAATTAACTGTGTTTCTTTTTAATTTCTTAAAAATATTTCCATTATTTTAGTAGTTTTTAATTTCTTAGAAATATCTTTTATTTATAAATTTAATAGATTTAAGTGTCATTATTAAATGAAGTTTTCTATATTATTGAGTCCTTAACAAAAAGAGAATATTTTCGATGGGTGCAGGGTATAAAATATGTATATGTATATATAGACTGTACATGGTGTTTTTGTATATGCTATAAGAATTCTGTTAAAATATACAAGAGTTAAAAAAAGAAGCTTACAAGTCTTTAAGCCTTCCACAGACTGGTATTTTCTTAAAAAATAATAATAGAGGGCAGTGAATGGGGTATTTCGGAGCACACAGCAATGGAGTAAGTTCTTTGAAGTATTTTCTAGGTATTTTAAACCAGTTACGGGGAGGCAAACTTGATTGTTGGAGGCCACACAGAATTGGCACACAGCAACAGTAAAAGCTACAACAACAGCATATAATAACAATAACAATATGAGTATTTGTGCTATTTAAAATTTGCTTTCACAAAACGTCAAGTGGCCGAGCACAGCAGCCGACAAAGTGCCACTCGGTCGAACTTAACCCCAGCGCGGGCTTTCACAGTTTTGCGGGCACTCGGAAGACTGACCGGGGACCCAAAGTAAAAGTAGGGTTTATAGTGTAGTGCAGTGCTATTGTTGCTGTTGCCGGCTTTGTCCGGGTTCTGATGACCATAAATAATTAATGATTACTAGGCCAAAATTACAGTTAGCTCACTTATTTGCTCATTTGCAAATGAAGGCCAATTGCTGCCGCTGGCAAGGGTGAATTTTGGGCAACAGTTTCATTTATTTTATCCACAAAGTGTACACAAGTATATTATATATATTTAGCTATATATATATGTATATATATATAGCTAAAACGCTGGTGGCCGGGCAGCTAATTGTGGCTGCTGCTATTGCTCGAGCGGTTTTTTGTTTAAATATTAATTTTGATTGTTAAAATTGCGTATCGCATCAATCTCTGCCATCTCGCTCGCCGCTCGCCGGTCGCCGGTCGCGTCGCCTCATTTCAAATTCATGAGAGCTTGGGCCGAAAACTTTTGTTATTTATATTTTATACAATTTCATGCTGGCTGCACATAAACAAAATTATCATAGCATATCAAATTATGAATACCATCAACATCCAGGACGACCAATTGACGAATCAATCCTCATATTGTTGTTGTTTTATTTTTTCGATACATAATTCAGAGCAGCCAGCCAACGTCTGAGGAGGTTAAACATATATCTATATATATATACATTTTTGTTTTTTAGAAATTACACTTCCGCTCAAATGGCGGCCAAGCATGCGCTTCATTGGTTTTGATTCTGTTTGCTTGTTTTCTATTTGCTCCAGCCATAAGCTCAATCAGAGCTCAATGAATGCAGCTCAATTTTTGAATAATTTGCTGATTGTCCCAATGAGTGAGTAATAACTCCTCAGTGCCATCTACAATTGAGCAGGAAAATTAGCTGTTTACCTTGTTCATAAATTCAGTTCGAGATCATCAAGTACAAGCGAAGGAACTCTTAAAAATTTGAATTTTTTTGCCTGTCGTATAGTAGTGTTCAGTCAACCGAGAACTATTTTGTTTGTGAATTGAATTGTCTATGAATTATATATATAGAGTGGCTTGAAGCAAGTCAGCCTGCCTAATGCAAATTCTTAGGTATTTATATAGTTCTTGGCCAATTCCAGTGGAAATGTTTAACGTCAGTGAATAATCACCGATTGAAGTTTGTTGTGGTTGACGCATTCCGTTGAGCTGCCATTGAGGCATGATCATAGTTTCATAGTTATATATTGTATAGCCCTATGGCAAGCCGCATTGAGTTGCCAGCTGGCATCGAGTTGAATACGAGTTTAATTAAAAACTTAACAAATTGCCGTTGCCCAATGGCAACGCCTCGTCAATGGGGAGCTCCAAAACTTCCAGTCACTTCGCCTTAAGAGTGTTGACGACAAACTATTGAAGAACTATTGAAAAGTATTCAAGCGCAAGTTTGGGTCTTGTACGCGCAGATAGAATTCGCAGTAATAGGTGTGTGGGCAGGGCTTTGGTATCTGCCAGCGATGCCTAACTGAATGCTGGGCACAAAAACTGAAAAACTGAAATGTAAGAAGCGAAAGGCGCACAAGTAGAGAAAACGAAATTCTTTCTAAAGCACTCAAAGCCCCAAAAGCGTGCAGCAGCAGCTCACATCCACATACATATACGCACACCCACACACACACACACACATGTAGAGTGACATACCCTCTTTCAGTTTGTTGCGCTGAAAAGAGGATAAACTGCATTTTTATCTTTAAACACACTTCAAGTGCTGAGCAGGCGCGAGGCATGGGACGCCGTTTTCAGAACGTCACGAAAAACAAACACAAGTGCACAAGAGTGTGCGTGTGTGTGGGTGAGTGTCTGCGTCCGTGTGTGTTGGCAGGTGTGCTTTTGTTCTCTGCCATGTCCTTGTTATTATTATGATTATTATTCCAGTCATCAACAGCGACGTCGGCGACGTCCATAAAGCAAGCAGCAAGAGGAGCCATAGTTGCAGTTGTTGTTGCATTTGTTGGGCTCGACGCGCAGCACTTAAGCGCAATAAGAAGCGCAGCGAACGATTATGAAGTATGCAGCATCGTTGAGTATGCAGCGAATGCGCGACGCCACCTGATGGCTGCCTATTAAATTTATCTGCACGAATTGCAGGCCAAACAAACGTTAATCACCATGGCCGCCTAATGGGAGCGGCCTTCGCTGAGCAGCGCGCTGCTGCTTAAAGGAGCTGTCTGCGTTTTGCCAATAAACCGATATGATGCAACTGGCAACTATTGATGTCATTGTCGTTGCATTATGCATTGCATGCAGTTGTTGTTGCGGCTTAAGTATATTGCGATAAGCACTTGCCAGCCATTTGCACGCCCACAGCCGTGCAGGAAATTCATGAAGACATTATAGAGCTGGCAGGCAGAGTCTATGATAAGTTCAGCCGGTGTAGGAGATTCAAGGTAACGACGACATTGCTGACTTTTTCGACAATTTATTGCCAGCCTTCATGGTTTACGTCGGAAAGAATGGGCGAAACTATGGCAATCTCAGCCGAGACTTTTACCTTTTGCCTGCCGTAATGTGCCTTTTGCATGGCTGCAAAAATTAATTTTTTAACACGCACAGGAAACTGAGAGATCGAGAGCGAGAGTGAGAGTGAATTTGAGAGAGGGAGCTGGAACGAGTTGAAGACGTGGGCCAGAGAGTGTGGCGCAACGCAAATGGGGGCCAGGGCGGCCAGGGCGGCCGCTGCGCGTTGACACTGATTTTGACGCATTGCTCCCAGAGGATGTGACCCAAAAACTCAGTGCGGCAAATGAGCAAATGTAGGAGGTGGTAACCCGAAACCGGTTAAGCGTTCATCCTGGCGTCGAAATCCGAGCGCTACTCCTGCCAGCCGCCTCCTGCAAAAATATGAGACATGTCAGACCGCACGGCGGGCAACCCAGTAACCCGGCAACCAAGCAACCAAGCAGTTAGGCAACCCTGCAACTGAAGTCCTATCGAGACGAAGAAGACGCTGCAAACTTGCGAATGTGACTATGTTTTTCTAGACGTTTTATTTTTAATTTGCAGCGGTTAGGGCAAGTGGAGGCACTTCCCAGCTTGTGGCCGCGGGGCGAGACGTTGACAAAGTAAAATGTAGACAGCCTGACAGCCATGTGGCAGCGGCAATCACACATAACGAATCCGGAGTCGAGGCATTTTAATATGCAAATTGCGAAAAAGAAGTGATAACTTTTCCTCTGGCTGCACACCGCAAGCAAAGGTCGCTGTCGCCGTCGCCGTCGCCGTCTCCGTCGCTCCACACAGATAGACCGTAAAAGGTGCGGATGCGAGTAATACTAGCTCCATGAGGGTAGCGATTCACTTAATCATTAATGATTATCCCAATTCTGAATGTACGTCATAAATCTACGCCGTTTCTTATATTCAACGCGAGCACAGAGCACACTTCAAGCCGTTTGTAACTTATCTTATCTGCTTATATTCCAATCATATTCTGCAAATGCAGTTCGCATTTAAATTTAAAAAAATTATCCTCGCAAAGTCGCATTTTTCCAGAGTAAATAAATATATTTCCCAGCAAGAATACATTATATATTTTAATATTATTTAGATTCTTTTAATTGTATTTTTAATTGTGGTTATCTACTTAAATTTATATTTTATATTTTACATACAATAATAGGTTTAAGCCTTACATTTTTCCTTGGAATGTATTTTAACTAGATAAAGTTAAATTTAATTTTCTTTTTTCTGTTAGTCTGTAACAGCATATTCATGTTATTAAAGGGTATTCCCTAAGCAGCTCTACTAGGCTTCTTATTTGCTTAAATTTTTGCTTGGGTACATATTCCATAAATATCTTATTAGAGTATGCTGAATTGAATTGAATTTATTTAGAAAACACTTATGTTAATATGACTTGTATCATATATATAAAGTCTCTTGAACAATGTTTAAATTTATTCCTATTTTAGGTTCAAGCCTTTAACTAAATTTAAACGCTATATTTGTAGACAGTCAGGCAGCACGCGCCTTAGTTCAATGCCAAATCGACTCAGCAAAAAAAAAAAAATAAAATAAAAAAAAAGAAAAGTTTTAGATGGGGAACCACAAAGTGTGGATATGCTATAAATACACATTGTAAATGCTAAAAATGTATGATATGTTAAATAAATACCCTTTAAAGCTCAAACATAAATCCATGTACAGCACTTTTTCTGTTTGTCCACGAAATAAAAAATGTAATTTACTAATGGCATTGCAAACACAAATAGAGTTTGTGTTTGACGAAATAAAAAATTTTTGAAGTTAGGCAATTTTTGCAGCGCCGGTATTAAAAGAATCTAACCAACTGCAAATCCAATCCTTTCGCCTGCAATGTAAAGTAATCCAGCCCCAAAAGAGCTGCGAGCGTCACGCGAGTGGTTCGTTGAGCACCAAAAGCAGAAAGCAGAAAGCAGAGCCCAGAAAGCAAAAGCAATAGCAAACTACAAGGAAAACTGAAAAGCATGTCAGTTTCATGCTCGCGGCCACACTTAACATTATTTCTGATGCAGCTACAGCAACAGCAACAGCAGCAGCAGCAACAGCAGCCGTAGAAACAGCAAGAACAACATACTTCTTTTGTGCAATATCGTAAACAACAACTACATCAAGTACAACGGCCACGAGCGAGTCTCTCAAAAAAAAAAAAAAAAAAAAAGAGAAAAAAAAAACACTTTCGTAATGCACCTCGTTGCTGTTGCCCCACTATAAGCAGTACGCATACGCAACGCAGTCCAAGGCAGCGGCAGCGGCAGCAGGTCAAACTTAAATATTTAATGAAGCGCTTAATGCGCAATAGCTGCGACCCGCCTCCGCGCCGGCTTAATTGCCGCGCCCAGGCTGCTTGGTCAAGGAGCTGGCCTGCAAATATTTTCAACAAATTTTTGCTTAATGCAAAAAATATTTCATTGCTTCGAGGTTGAGGAGTCAGCAGTAGTAGCCTGCTTACTGGCCATAAATTTCCAGAGCGGGCCGTGCACATAAGCAGCCCCGAAAATGTTTGTGGCGGGCCTCTAAGCCCAGGCATGCGGTCGCCCAGGCATGTGCAGCATTTCAAGCACCGCACCACACAACAGCAGCAACAACAACAACAACAACAAAAGCACACAAAAGAATTGAAAGCCATTGCCATACAATTTGGATGGCCAACGGTGGGCAGCAGGTGTTAGCCGAAAGTGATGTCAGCTAGTAAATTCCAAGTTTTTAGCTAAATTCAAATGTGTATCTGATATCTATACATTGTATAAATATTAATCAAGCCATATCAATCAGTCAGCACATAGTAAATTAAACTGAATGGTCTTTTTATTTTTCATTTAAACTTAAAATTCATATTTTGGGCAAATAAAATGAACTGTAAATCAAATTTAGCACATCAAAAATGTTGTTTGTAGCCATTGGGCGAATTAAAATTTTATTTACAGTTTAAATTATTATAAAATGACAGCTCAAATGGCTGAAAATTAGTCGAAAATATTAAATTACATTAGCTGCCAATTAGCACATGCTGAGAATTATTTGAATCGGGTCAAGGGAGCATTTGTGTTGAGCTTTGCTTGATTACTAATTGGCATAGCTCTTCACACAATTGGCTTGAAGTCTTTTATACATTTTAATTAATACATGTTTTATTTGATAAATATATATATTTTTCATAGCTTTGTGGAAAAAAGCCTTTTATGTTATAATTTAGCTTAAGGTTATTTGTAAGAGCTTTTAGCGTGAAAATTGCTGCCAGCTCTGACATGCTGTTGTCGCTGCACGAAGCCGCTAGCAAGCATTCTTTGCAGCAGCAGCAGCAACAACAACAACAACAACAATAACATCAACTCACAACAATGGTCGAGGCTGCTTAACATTTAAAGTGAACAATGAAATATGCTTGGCTGTTCCAGCGCTCTGATGTTGCTCATACGCCCTCGCTGCCGCCGCTTGGCGACCGCCGAGGTATTCGCTTTACTTATTTACACCAATCAAAGGTGTTGTAGTTTTTGTTTGTGTCTGCATGTGTGAATGTGTGTGTATGTGTGTGTCTGCGTTTGGTGTGTTTATTTGTTGTGTTCCCCGTTGATGCGTCGTCGTAGCAGAGAACGACGCGAGTCGCTTACAAATTACCAACCCACACACATACATATACAGACTCACACACAGCTACCACACAGCCAACGAAGAGGGCAAAACCTTGCGGCGCCTGCACTTCTGCGGCCCATTGCGCACGATAAACTTGCAGCGAGTGTAACGAAATTCGGTCAACATTTTGGCCATGAGCACGACCAGGGGCCAGTGGCCAATGGGCAGCTGCCATTTGCTGCCCACATGTGGCCATAATTTTTAAGCGCCAAATGAGAAGCAATTCATTGACCATGATGTCTGCTAGTTGCCTTTGCTGTTGCTCCTGCTCCTGCTCCTGCTCCTGCTCTTGCTCCTGCTCGTGCTCTTGCTATTGCCGTTGCGATATTCCCAGTCACAGCATTTACATCTATACATTGTTATGCTCGTTGCTGTTTGTACGCTTGTAGCTCTGGGACCGAGTCCAAAATCCTATTTCGGAGACGTTAGTTTAAGTTTCACCCCGAATGCTGCGTTTTCTAATTGCTATTTGTGGGCGTTTCGGGGGCGTGCGAACTTTCATTTGTGTGTTGGCACATGACTCTGAAGTACGACATTGCCAGCATAAAATCGTAAAGGTAAATTAGAGCCAACGATAACGAACGTAGCAAGAAAATACGAAAAAAAAAAAAAAAACATGGAAGTGGGGTAAACAAATCTTGAAGCTTAGCCAGTGCAACAATTTAAATTGCCAAACGCAATGTGAACTGCTTCAATTGCTAGACAAAATGAAGTTGAATTCTCGCAAATCTAAGTATTACCCACTTAGTAAGTCATTCCTCTTATAATATAGACGTGATAACACTAAGGTAAAGAAAAATACCAACATTCCTTATATATTATATGATCCAGAATTATATTTCTGGACTATGGTTACACAATCTCTGTTGTCCAGTGAAATTTGTTGCCCAGAGTGAGCTTTAATCATTGCCAGAGTTGATGTATGTTGCTTTGGCTCGGAATAGCATCTGCGCTTTCTTTGGGCCAACAAAACCACAAGTTCCTGAATGAGCACAGTGTGTGTTTTATATAAATTGTATTTGCAGTCTTGTTTCAAGGATTTCATTCCATTTGATTTGAAACAGGCAATAGTATATGCAAGCAGCCCCTTTCAATTATACAGATTTTTATAAATGGCTAGGAAATGTTTTAAAATGAAATTGCTTTTGTAAATCAATTGTTGGGTCTTCAGCATAAGTAACTTATTTCACTTATCCGCAAACAAAACAAGTCGAGCAAAAGTTCGTTTGTTCAAATTGATTTTGGCTTAAATAAATATGCAGCTTAGAGTAGAATTTAAAATGGTAGTCAGGCATATAAAATGCGACAGATATATTGTTGTCAGGACGACTAAGTAACATTGATTTAGGGGATCTTTGCATCTTGAGTTGTTCTCTGTAATTTGATTCATTTGCTTTCAGTGCACGCCGAGCCTTTTTCGTCGCCTAATCACAGCCGAGATGTAATAACCCTTTTTGACTTATAGGAAATTGTTTTGTTCTTCTGCTGGAAAAAGCTCTGGGCTAGAAAACGAAATTTACTTTTGCCACCAATATATACATGCAGTATATCCCGTATCCGGCGAGCATTGCACAAATAAAATAAAGTTAGCTTAGGACATTCTCTCAATTGTAAATATTGTCACGAACCGTCACACCCACACGCACATGCACAGGCGTATATAAATGTTGTTTATGTATAAATGTCAGCAAAATTTACCTACAGATACGCTGCTTGAATTTCGAAGAACGAATAATACATCGTGGCATGCAACTTGAACGGGCTGTAAAGTATGCCATGCTCTTTGTCAAAGCCCCTTTAATACTCACATGCACACACGCACACAAACACAATACGCACGTCGAAATAAAAGCAAAACAAAGACACCGAAAACAAAAACACCAACGACATCAGCACAAAACCACAATCGAGATCATTATCAATTACACGCACAGTAGGACACGACTCCGGGACACGGCGACAGAAAATAAAAAAAAAAGTGTAAAAACTCACACACATACACAGAGAGCACAGAAAACAAAAAAGAGCGAACGTGACGGCAATAGTGTGAGAGCGGGACGCATAGGCACCGAGGGGCAACGAAAACGCAAAGAAAATACGCATGAAATTGCAATTTACATCAAATTCATTTGCACCCATATGCACACACACACACACGTACACACAGACTGAATTTCGTACGCACATATAGCAGAGTTACAAATAAAATTCATTCATACGCATAATGAAACAAGGCTCGCTTGGTCCCAAGTAACATGCGGCCAGAAAGGATAACAAAGGCATGGCCGAAAATAAGGACAACAATGTTTAGAAATAAACAAACAATTGTAGCCAGTAGCCCAGTAGCCCCCCTTTTCGGCCCCTCAGCCCCACAGCCTATGCGGCGCCTCGCCCCCGGCCACCCCCCGTTCTTCCGCACAGGAGCTGCACATAGTGATGGGGAGAGGGTGAAGGGTTGGCGGCTGTCACATGAGGGAGCATAACAACAGCAACAAGAGCACAAGAGCAGATTCAAAAATTCTTGTTTTGGGCTCGGGGTCGAGCTATGGCTCACGCATTCATTGTCGCTGGCTGGCCCTTTTATCTCAGTTGGGAATTCACATGAGCACACACACACACACACACAGAGAGATAGCTGAAGAGAAATACAGCCAGAGGGAGAGGGCATTAAGAGAGAGAGAGAGACAGATAAACAGACAGAGAGAGATAGGGAGAGAGAGAGAGGATTTGCGCCAGAGGTAGCGAAAATCCACGCCCTGTATGTAAATTATTAGCTAGGCACTTTTTGTGCGGGCGCCTCCTGGAGTTGTCGTCAAAGCCAGAACAATTTTCGGGTGGCAGCCGCAGCATGGGCGGCAGCAGCTGAAAAATGGTCATATGCACACACATACACGAGCACCCACACACACACGCACGCCGATAAAAACAGACACAGATGTAAGAGAGCAGCAAACACTGAGAGCGAGAGAGCGACGGCGAACGTAAAACGCCCTTTTGTCGCTTGGTCTGAGCGGTTTGTGTAGAGTTGTTGAGCGCTGCTAAGAGAGCGGGCGTCTCGCATTTAAGCGTAAGCGCACGATGCCGACCTCAGATAAGAAGCCAAGCACAAGTCGTGGAGCACTTCAAGGCGGAGAGTAAGGCCAGTCGAGTTGAGAAACACGTCTAGGCGCTGTTCAGGCCCAACACAGTGGGAGAGCACGAAGAGAGCGCAGCGAGCTCTTTGTCGCTTTGTGGCGCGCAGCATGCGCACAGCATCCAGGAGAGCCGACTGGCGACAGCAGCAGCAGCAGAGGCGTCACGAGCGGCAGCAGCAGCAGCAGCAACGGCAGCAGCAATGCGACTCAACAGCGGCAGCATCAGCGCCAGCTGCGAAAACTCTGCCATGCAGAAGCGGCCAACAGTAGTTGCCTCAGAGCCCGCGGGTTGAAGAAAACGTACGCATCGAGCGAGCCGAGCCGCGTCGCGTGTTACCAAACAAAGAAAAGCCAGAGAATAGAAAAAAAAAAAAAACAAAAAGAATATATACACATATATACAAAAAATAAAAATACAAAAATATACGAAAAAAGAAAAACAAACAGTAGGAAAGCAAAGATAACAAAATTACATTAATCAAAGCCAAATACGAATCAATTGATATTCGGACACTGGCCAAACCGAAGCTAACCGTTGTGTTCATAAGCGGCAACGAAAATGCCTCCTCTAATGTCACGCAAATGAGCAAACAAACACTCGATTGTCACACGTTGCCGCTGCTGCGACTGCTGCTGCGGAACAGCGAGTCTGCGACCGAAACCGAATCCGATACCGATACCGATACCGCTACCGCTACCGCTACCGACACCGTGTCTGAGCCTGTGGCCGAGTCATCGCCACTACTGCGAACGGCAGCACACTCTGAGATTTCAGCACCGGCCCGTGCCACGTTTCACGCAGGGCGTGTGCTGCTTCAATATAAACACTGGCGACACCAGCAACCGCAGCAGCGCCATAGCCAACAACAGCAACAGCTAAATCAGCAGCAGCAACATCAGCGTTATTTGTGTGCCTGTCCCTATCGAAACATATATTCGCCTTTACATTCGCAGTCGCAGTCGCATTCGCATTTGCATTCGCATCCGCATCCGCATTTAGAAACATGTGCGCGCTCGCGTGTGAGTGTGTGTTTAATTGAAAAGCCATCGCCTTGCCACAGCACAAATCCCTGGCAAATGCAACTCAATGCGGCTGTCTCTGAAATCTCTGTAAACTAAAACGTCGAGTGTTGTTCAATTCTCGTTCTCGTAATAGCCGTCGCCGTCTCCGTCGCCGTCGCCGTCACGTCTGCCTCAGCCTTTGAATCTCTGTCGCCGTTTCGGTCTCTCTCTCTCCCACTCTCCGCCTCTGTCGCTCTCTTTCACCCACGCCGTGTGTTTTCTTTGCCGTGTTGTTGGCTGCCTGTCAGCAGGTCTCGAATTTCATTTCGTTTCCGGTCTCGTACGTCGCTCGCTGGTTATCTGGTCCCTGGTCCCTGGTCCTTGGTCCCTGGACCAGTGGCTGGCTGCCTGTTGGTCGCCCAGTCTGGCTGTCTGGGCAGCAGTTGGACTTATTCTAACCTTTGCGGCGCGTTGACTTTTGTGCGCAAATTGATGTCAGCAATGTAAGTGTGCCACAAATACAAACACAACCTACACATGCACACATACACACACCTATGCAATTTGCCTTGGTTTATGCCTTTCACGAACTCGCGTAACTGTTGCGTCAACTGTCAGCGCTTAATTTGCCCGTCACTGAAACGCTCAACATAATGAAAACGTCTCACACCTCCCAGCGAAACGCAACTCAGTGATACACATATGTTATATATGTTTTGGTTGTAATTATTAATTTAGTTAAATTGATATGTACAAGATAATCAAAGGCTAAGCACTTTACTAATATGTTTTATTTATTCTAAGTTTTATTTATTTTTTAATAAAAACTCTATTCTTTTTACTCTTGCATAATTAAATTAATTTCTTATATATTTTCGCATCAAATATTATCCTAACCTTATGCATATATTTGAGCATAAAATATCGACCCACATGTGCCTTTGCCTTTTCTTCTGATTTCTATTATTTTTTTTTATTATTGCCTCAGAGTTTGTTCTCGTTTTCTCTAATTAATACGATTTACTTTGCTGCGGAGTGCCTAGAGGCTTTGTGCTTTGTGTATATATTTATATACATATATGTTTTTCTCGTTGTTTTATGCTCATTTACCACTGCGAATGGCTTCATCCCCACGCATTACTCATACGCCACGTCTGACCTGTCTGTCAATCTGTCATTCAGTTAGTCACTCAGTCAGTCAGTCAGTCAGTCAATCATTTACCCAGCCCGTTTTCCCTACTGCCAGCAACTGTTTTTTGTCTTCCTTTTCTGTTCTGTTATTGTTTTGCTTTTGCTTTTGCCTTTGTTGTTGTTGTTGCTGTTGTTGTTGATTTTAACGTAAATTCCCACTTGTTTAGTTACCGGGCTGTCTTGTTTTTGTGTATAGGCTTCCTTTGTCTTTGGCTTTGTCCTGACAGCAGCAACCATAAACATGCACACAGAGGCACACTTACACGCACACGGTCTGCCGATGTCTGTGTGTGTGTGTGTGTCTGTGTGAGCTTTAGGTGACGCCAGCTTGAAGGACGTTGTCGATTCTTGCTATTGCTCGACAAATATTTTCGTTTTTGAAGTTGATTTTTGGTCTTCAGCCGAACGCCTTTTGTTATTAGCTCAACCCCCGCCTCGCACCTCACAGCACTTCAGCAATATGCATTGAATCGTCTCTAAATTGAATGCCAAGTGTTTATTTACATTGGCCAGCTCTTGCCACGCCCACAGCTTCCGGTGACCCAGACGCTGCTGACTATGAATTTATTATGTGAGACTGAGGAATATTATTCCTCACTGAGCGTTGCATGTCTCCACTGATCTATCACGGCACTCGAGTGAGCCATTTGAGCAGCGCAAACAAAATTAAACAAGTTGAAACTTTGTGTTCACAAAAGTTGCACTCGTTTTGGCCATTGTCGTCGTTGTCGCTGCTGCCGCTGCTTAAGAGTGGAGCAAACAACAATCAACAAACAACTTATACTAAGAATGTATATGTGTTAGTAAAGTTTATGTCTGTGAGTTGATTAATTGTGGAAATTAGATTTTCAGTCAAGCTCTTAAATCACATTGCAAAAGTTTCGTTTAGATAATTAATTATAATTATATTAATCAAATTAATATTTCAATAGGCATTCCAGAATAATATAGAGAATATTTCTAGTGACCTAAAATCTCTCTGCAAAACGTATTATATGGAAATGGAAATGGAAATTTTCATTTATATAGAAATATTGTTGCTTTTTTAAATACACTTATATTATATATATTGAGATGGGCAAACATTGTACTTGCAGTTAGTGTCTGAAATATTTAATTTTATTATTTTCATTTATTTTTTTTATTTTTTTTTATATAGTTCTTGCGTGTTTATTTATAAATAAAATTTTAATATCACATTTTTGGATAGACTATGTATTTAATAGTAAATAAATTTAAATAATCTCTATTTTATAGTATTGAAATTTTAATAACACTTTGAATTACCTAGAATTTTATTTTATATATTGTTAAACACATTTTTTATGTCTTTAGGTCATGGGCTTTTACCACTTTACCATCATGTACTTGTATAAAATCATTTACTGATATATTTTTCTGAAATACCAGAAAATATGAGTATATTTGTGCAAAGTCAAGTGACTATCAAGCATTTAAATCCGCTTCGATTGCGGTCTCAGTTCAGCAACTGCTGTTGCCATCAAATAGTTTTAACTTACTGCTCATAAAAATCTATTGCATACTTTTGTGCACAACGGGAGTTTATTCGTCTGGCAGAACTGTCTGTGTGTCTGTCTGTCTGACTGCCTCTACAGCTGCAATCGAAATGGATACTGAAGATATTATTGATTGGGTTGGCTTGCAAGATTTATTATTCGCAATCTTTATGTCACGTTATTAGCCTGCCAGCTTGCAGCATGCCATGTGCTGCCTTAAGGTTGCGCTTTAAGAATTATCTGAATGCACTCTGAACGAGGCTTTACGTCTTCCAGTGCATTATGCGCCATTTGTTTAAGTCTCGAAGTGCTTGGGCTGTGGCATTGTTGCTGCCGCTGCACTTAGCTGACCCGCAGTCGCAGACGTTGTTGCTTAAAAAGCAGTCAGTCCCACAATACCAGCACCAGTTTGCAACTGTCCAACAATTCTGAGGCGAAGCCATGCCACTGCCAGAGTTCGTCTGGCTGGCTGTTCGACTATGTCTCTCTCGGTTAGTTGCTGTCCTTTTATGCTGCCTGCATACAGACATGCATGCATACAATACATACATATGTATATATGTATAAATGGCATTTGCTGTAGTTGCTGATGGACATTTGCTGGCAGCTCCTCGGCTGCCTTTTTATGCGCCACAAATGAAAATGCAGACAGACAACGGGCGCCAGCCAACAACGACGGGTATGAGGACGTCGACCAGCACCAGGACAACGACGTCTGACGATGACGTCGCATTACTGAAGACAATGGAACCAACTAAACTAAAGCCGGCACAGATCTCGCCGGGTTCGTTGGCAACTACTCTGCAGTATCCACTTCCTACATGCATTTGAATTATGAGTTATGGTTGGGTCCGAAAAAAAAAAGAAGAAAATATACATAAAATACAGAAAACTAGTGGAAGAGTGAAAAAAAAATATATATAACTAAACAACTTGGGTTTTAATTCATAATTATTTTTATGTCAGTGCACTCATTAGAGTTGCTGTTGTTGTTGATATTTAAAAACATTTCCTAGCAGCTCCCATTTTTATTCAGCATTTTCATATCCATTTTCCATTCTCAGGCTTTGTCATTTGCATTTCGCATTTGGTTTGCTTTTTCACATTTCAAATTCGCAGCTGCACATTTTCGTGTTTCATATTCAACTAGTCCAGTCCCAACCCGCCGTTTTTTCTACTTCGTTGTGCATTATGCGGCTCTATAATTGCAGGCCTTAGTGCATACTGTGGGACTGCATTTGTGGTGTATAAGCGTTTGGCAGGTGCTGAATAATAAGCTAAATTTTCATATATCTGTGCAATATTTTGACTAAGAAAGAAAGTTATTATAGAGCTTTGTGATTTAAAGTTGATAGACAGAGAAAATATTATGTTCATCAGAGCCGATGTCAAAGCATTTTAATTTGAGAAAGAGTAAAGCTAGAAAAAAAAATATATATATAAAAATGAAATTTTAAAATGTGATATACTTCACAAATAAATAAGCACGATAGAAGAGCATAATGAAGAATTCAATACAATTCTAAAGTTTGTCAATATGTATATTCCATATTTATTTGAAAATAATTTTTAACTTATTCCTAAAAGTTTTTTAAGCATGCGAAAATAAACTGAATCTAGTAGCTTATATACAAATAATTTATATAAAATCAATTACATACTTCATACACATTCTCCACATATTACGCTTTATACATTGCCAATGCAACGCCATTTACACGATTTTCCGCATTAAGTTCGAATTTAAAATACTGTTTAAATTTCTCTATTATTCTTTTTTTTGTTACTTTTTGGCAATTTGTCAATTGGGCGTGGCGCAGACCCGGCGTGGCCAGGTCAATGCAGCAGACATACACTCGCACACACACACACACACACACACACATACACAAACATGAATTATCATTGTCAGCCAAAAACTTGAATGCGATAAATTGCCAGCAGCAGATGCATTGGGGAAAAAATCTATAATTTACAGAAAATTTGCTTCCGAATGCGAGCGGATTGCAATATAAATTGTTCCACTGTCAATGCGCTCAAATGGCCGAGTTGCACAAGTGCAAATATGCCCATGTAAAAATATGTGTATATGGATGTAACAATGTGCATGCATGCATGTATGTGTAGGCACGTGAGTGTATGCAAGTAATACACATTCATATTAATGCCGCCAGATATGACAGGCACACACAGAGCGCTGCCTTAGCCAGGCACTGGCAGCCAAATATTTGGCCAGATAGGAGAGCTGCCAAAAAACGGTTGAGAAAAAAGGCGGCGAAAAAAGATTTTCAGTTAATTTGCTTTGTGTTGGGGCAGTCGGCAAAAAGTAAAGCTTGCCTTTTGGCACGCTTCTGTTTGCGAAGTGATTGTGTAATTTTTATCTTTTTATAGTATTTTTTTTTTTCATTTACGAATATTATTAATTCACATAATTATTTTGAATGTGTTTTGCAGCCATGCCAACGCTCAAGACTGCAAACAGGAATTGTTAAAACCTTCGACAACAAAGTGCTGCCAGCAACAAGAAATCAACAAAATAAAGAACAACAACAACAAATAATCACACTATACAACTAGAAATTAGCTACGAGCGCCAGGAATTTAGCGAAACGTGATCATGGAATTGTCATTAATCAGGCACTAGATACGACAGCAGCAGAGTGCAACAGAGAGCATCAATCGCGCTAGCAACAACAAGAACAATGATATGTGGCACTAATTGAGGCGAGAGAGCACACGCAACACCTGGGGTCGCAGTAGAGGCTTTAGCTACGACAACTAGTAGACCTACCTAACCCGTGCGAAGGCTGCGTGCTGCTTTAAAGCGGCACCATTGCTGCCATTAAAATAGACGCCGCAGCGCAACAGCAACGCTGCCGTCGTCACAATCAACGCCAGCGCCAGCATCATCCGCACCATCGTCATCGCAGACGACGACGGCGCTTCCCAAGATCGGGACTCGGCGCGGGCGAGCGCCTCGTTACGAGCGTTGGCGTTGCCCTTGGCTCATGCAGCCCGCTGCTGGCAGCTCGGCCCAGAGACGACAGCAGCGACGACGACGGCATAGCGATACCATCAACATCCACATCCACATCCACTGGGGCAGCCGCCTTCACGCAGCTGCAGCCCGTCGACCAGCAGCGACGAAGGCGCCCTCACAACGGCCTGTCACTTGTAGGCAATGCAACGCTCTGTGCAGCAACGGTGAGTAGATCGAGTTGTTTCATGTCACTCTCTTCAATTAATGCTAGACAAACATGATGAAGTATAATTGCGCTAGAATGAAGCAAAGTTGTGATGTATCGATGCGTATATCGAAGGGAAAGCTCTCAACAGTCTCTTGAATATCTCTTATAAAATCTAACTAAATGAAGACTCTAATGAATCGTTTGCAGTGCACAGGTCACCCAAATGAACAAAGTAAAGCTAGTATAACTAAAGTTAAGCTACATATACAAATACATACATGTATATGCATTAAAGACTCTGCACATAGCGTTCGTACTGTTCTTGCGAGGGAAATTCTGGTCCCTAGACAAAATTATATGAGTAAATTGATATGACTATGGCGTCTTTCGTATATAACGACGGTCCCTTGAGTGTAGCTGTAACCGTATTCTACTGTACTGTACATCTTTATATAAAAATAAATTAATTTTTCGGATACGCTTAAGGTAATATAACCTCAAGAACAAAATGTTATCAAAAGAAAAAATTTGTTTTGTTTGTTTGTTTTGTTTATTGTAATGAAACAAATAAAATCAAAAAGCTGACTCCAGCTTATTCTGTTTAATAATGCTATAGAGTTAGTTTTGTTTTATTCGAAATCGAAATTTTTACAAATCCACAGTTTGATATATACATTGAGTCATCCTGCTCTTCTGTAAAGAACAAATCGGTTACATAGTTTCCGAAAAAAAGTCAACAGAGAATATTGCAAGAGCAAGATAAAGTTACAGAAAAAATTCATGCGCAATATTTACATTTATGCAAATTATATTTAATTTATATCGCATGTTTCACGTCTAGAGCTATTCTATTTTGATTGCCATCGTACAAGCCAAGTGCTAATTTAGTCTTGTGGCTTCGCGCTGCAGCTTCAGTTTAGCCAAAATTCTGAAATCTGACTAGTCCAAGTGACAGTGGGGAAATCAGATTGTCAGGTTAATGCACTCAAAATGTTAATGAAGCACATACACATCACATTTGAATATATGATAAGCATACGCATGGGGCATGGACTATTCGCTGGCCTCCTTCGGATGGATGCGGGCGTGTCAGGCACTTTAAAGCTGCCACCGTGCGACTCTAGTGTGGGGCAAACTTTCAACAGGAGCACATTTGAGCTGTGCTAATGAATTCCCCAGCAGACGCACATAAACACAGCACAGTGAGACACTTTTTCTGTATGTGTGGGTGGGTGTGTGGGTGGGTGTGTTTGTGCGCTTGTGTGCTTGTGCCACTGACAGTCATATAATTTCTAATGTGCTGCTTTTATGATCGTCATATACAAGAGACACTCACACAATCACACACACGATGCGGTCGCGAAATACACCCACGGGTGCAGCCACAGTCAGCGCAGGCATCGGCGCACGTGCCCGAGCCTATGTGACTGTGAGTGTATGTGTGTGTGTGTGTATGTATATCTTACTGTAAGTGTGTGCAAATTAAAATGCATAAAAGGATAACAGCGACGCGGCTGTTGTTGCTGACAAACCGCAGCAGCATCGAGGCGCGCCGCGACGAGGCGAGGTGAGGTGAGGTGTGCGCTGTGCCTATGCCTGTCAGCAAGATTGTCATTGTGGGCAAATTTCGCGAAACTGCAGCTGAAACTAAAGCAACAACAACAACAGCAGCAGCAGCATGGTAATATGAGCTGAGCTGAGCAGAGCCCTGGCAAATTGTACTGCAGGGAAAATTGTGATTTTCGCGCTCATCAACAACAACAGCAGCTACAGCAACAGCAACAGCAGCAACTACAACAACTACAACAACAACAACGGTGAGCTGCACGTGTTGCTGCGGTGCTCGGTGCTTAGACGAAAGCCTCGTCTGGTTTAATTTTAGCACTGGGGATGCGGCTCAGAGCAGTGCCTACTCATTCAGCGCCTTGACACTACTATGCCAATGTGTTTGCTTGTGTATGTGTGTGTGTGTGTGTGTTTGGGTTTGGGTTCGTGTGTATGTATGCGTGTACTTTGTACATATTGCATACTGTTAGGCGCTCATAAAAAAACCTTTACGTTACGACATAAAAATAGATGCCTGCTTGTATGTTGTTTGTGGCTGATATTGTTGTTGTTGTTGCTGTTGTTGTTATGCCGCTGTGATGTGGAAAAAGTAGTTAGAGCCGCGCATATTGTACGGCCACAACGTCATAATCATCAAGAACATTTCAGTTATAAAGTTTTATATGATTTAAGTTCTTCAGACCCATAATTATTTGGAGCACAGTAAAATGTGGAAGTTTTTATGGCAGCCTCTGTTTGACTCGTGTTTACATATGAATAAGTATCATGTACGTATACATATACGTATAACTATGTACGATTCTCTGTATTCTCAGTCTGTCGTATTTTATTCTGCATTGACATGACCTGCGGCAGGGCAATTGCCTAGGACGACACTGAGCGAACTGAGCGAATATTATTGGCAATCAAATGGAGTGCCATAAGCCCGCGAGCAACTTTCTGTTTCCTGCTGATTGCAGGAAGCACTTCATCAGAATAAATCAAAACACTGCACAAGTCTCCGGGCAAACTTAATAAAGTGCAGGCGAGTAATGAAACGGAGACAAACAATGGCAAATATGTATATTGGCTATATATTGCATATATATTGAATTAAGGCGCAAAAAGAGAAGGAGAACCGTAGAGCAAATACATATCTATCCGAATTTCTTTGTGTTAAAGCAGCAACTACGCTTTTACTTTTTCACAATATATTTATAAATATGAATAGATATTCAATTGTTTTCTAATGTCCGTGTATACAGCGCGGATATAGAGTTTTTCTCAAAAAATCGATAACTCATCCCGTTACTTTATTATCGATTAAAACTTTATCAAAATTCAGTAATAAAATTATATCTGCTACATCTTTGGAGCTAGTGTCGCCAAATCTGACATGTAGATTTAGATGTACTTAATAGAATTTCGATTTTTATTATAATTCACCTTATTGCAAATACTAGACACTTGTGCTCTTTCAGAGGCATGCATTTCAACGTAATATCACTATCTGAATGTTTAATCAATATACCATCCGTCGAGTGACATAGCATTCAGCTTCTGTCATGCAGTCGCCTCGCATTTATCTTCTGACATAAATTCACTAGAAGACCCAAAATAATAGCATTTATATTTCTGTGAATCATATGATTATTTTCTATTTCGTGAGCAATGATACATTTTTCCACAAGGTTCATATCATTCAATTTTTGGCATTGATGTACCTCACACTGAGTCTTGTAGCATTCAGCTTTTGTCATGCAGCTATCCTAACTCAAGGCTTAGGTTTTGTTTTTGCCACATTCACTAAATGAGTTGGTCCATAGTTTCAGATTCATTCATGGGGCTATGCTTCTTCCCTGAACGAGTAACTGATGATTAATAATTCCACAAGTTTTATTAATGCACTTTCCATAGAGTGTCATAGCATTCAGCTTTTGTCATGCATCTGCCTCAACTCGAGTTTCAAGTTTTGTCTTTGTAACATTCACGAGAAGAGTTGAGTACAGTTTCTTAATCACTCATAAGATTATGCCTTTTATTTAGCGAGCACATGCTGACCAATATTTCCACAAGTTTCATAGGTGTACCATCCATCGAGTGTCATATCATTCAGCTTCTGTCATGCAGTCTCAGAGTATTTCGGTCCTACAGTAAATGCGCAGGGAGATATAAACTAAGAGCATTTATATTACTTAGAATCATGAATATGTTTACTATTTCATGAGAAAAGAAATAATATAATTTAATTTTTGGCATTGATGTACCTTACACTGAGTCTTGTAGCATTCAGCTTTTGTCATGCAGCTTCCTGAACTCAAGTTTCAAGTTTTTTTTAGTCACATTCACTAGAAGAGTGGCCTGCCCACAGCTTAAGAGGCATTAATGGGCTATGCCATTTTCCTGAACGAGCAAATTATGATCGATATTTCCACAATTTTATCAATGCACCTTCCATCGAGTTTCGTAGCATTCAGCTTTTGTCAGGCAGCTGCCTTAATAACTCTGTGGATTTATATATACTTTATAGAATTTCGATTATTATAAAATTTCATTGAAATTTATACAAAATTTTAAATTTATATGTAATTTATTCATTTGCATACCCTAGTTCATTCACTTATTGGTTGCACGATTTGATTCCAGTGCCCATCTGTCAAATATTAATTCGGCCTGCGCTCCACCCATTTTATCCATCTATAAAAATTGTGGTGCTCATCATATTCGAGTAATTTCTAAGTCACTCAAGCGTTCAAGTCCAATTTGAAGATAGACCGCATTTTTGGCGAATTTCTCTCTATCTGAGAAAATGTAATGTGCTTTCGATAACATTTTGCTCAAGTGACAAATTTTTGTCGCCCACACAAACGAGGAAAACAGAAAAAAGTTCCCAAAAAATAAGAAAAAATGGGGATGGGTCTGGCAGGCGAATAGAGCAAGTGTTAAATGTTGACATGTCATGACATTGCAGAGAGCAGCAGCAGCAGCAGCAGGAGCACCAAGCAGCTGTGCCTGGGCGGGTGAAGCAGCAGCGAGCAGCGGCAGAAGTAGAATATTGGTCAACAAGGAGTAGGGAGCAAAGCCCAAAGCGTTCCAGGAAGCGGCTTACGTCCTGACAGCTGACAGGCGAATCAATGAACTACGTTATGATGGGCCAGCAAGGCTCTTGGCCCCAGCTCGGCTCTCGCCCCGCTCGCTCATACATGAAATAACATTTGCTCTTTGCTCCAAGAATGTGTGGGTCTGTATATGTGTCGATATCTGTGCCTGTATACGTGTGTATGCGTGTGTATGTGTGTGCTAATACACAGCGCAACATCAACAAATATTGTCAACGCAACATTCAACTTGTTATCCCTTCCGCTTGCTTGCTTTGCTTCCGTCGCTGTCTTTGGCAGCGTCTCTGCTTAATTTCGATTTGAACTCCATGATGGCCGCCATTTTGTCTTTCGCTCGTTCCGTCACTCTCGTTCACACTTGTTTAGGCAGTGCCTCATGCCATCTCGCTCACTTATTTGCAGAAATTTATTGAAATTGTTTGTCAAATTCCGTTTACTTGTTTTGCGCATTTTGGCCAAATTTTCTTTTGCTGACGACGTCGACGAACCAACGACGACGACGACGACGACGACGACGTCGAGGATGGGGACTTGGACGAGGACAGGCTTCCACTCAACTTCCGTTGATGTCCTTTACGCCATTTTGTCGTTTTTTCTCATTTTGGCAAGGCAGTTAATCTAAAAACTCGCTGTATACTCACTATATGACCGCTTCGTGCCATATCAAGCACAAGTTTCGAGGCCGCCGTCGCATTTTTTTTTTTTTTTTTTATATATGTATATATAAGTTTCAGCTATATAATTTTTTTGCTGCTTTCTTTCTACCATTTGCCATACACTCCTCTATAAATGTAAAAGCATTAGTATCCTCTGCTGGCTGCTATATGCCAATGTTTGTTATTCATTTTGCATTCATGCAATTTGCTGTCCTCGTTGTTGTTGGGCAAGTAGCTATCGGAGTTGGTTTACATTTCGGGTTTGGTTTGATGGAAGCTACTGCTACATGCTCTTTCTCATCCTTGAAAGGAACTCAACAAAATACCAAAATATTGAAGGGCGTCGCAGAGGGAGCCTGGACTTGGCCTAAAGCAAAGACTTTGAAGTTTTTATTGATGTTGTTTGAATTTGAATGACGTTGTAAAATTATACGCAAAAATATGCAGCCAGCAAAAATACGAGTGCTTCAATGCTGACAGCAGAAAAAAAAGAGCATAGAAAAAAAAAAAAATGGAAAAAGCACAGATCCCAAAGACACAGAAATGTTGCAAAGAATTTTTTTGCTCCGCATTTACTACCATCTTTTAGCCATTTTACCCATTGTGTATGTGTGTGTGCATGTGTGTGTGTGTGTGGGTTTTTTGTTTGCTGGTAAACGACATATGAAAAGTTTCATGTGCATATTTTTCTTAGTTCTATGTACAGCTTGGCTCACTTTCTTATATGTACATATGTGATATATGATCATATATATTATTTTTGAATAAATTGTTTTTTTGTGTTGAAGGAAGAGACTCGAGTGCGTTTCATATGCTGAGTGTGAAAATAGTTTTAGTTGTATTTTTGTTATTCTTTTTTTCTATAAAAAGCCAACAAACGAGCTCCCAAAGTCTAAAGTGAATCAAGTCATATTTGCAACTATTTTAGAATGGTAAGTCATTAGAAAAAGTAAAAATACAAAAGACAATAGTAGCTTGATGATGCATGTTAAATACGTTATTTCATTTTATATATTTGCAATGCAGGAATCTACTTATAAATGCAATGTATGCATTCATTTAATTTGGTAATTGGTAGAAGAAGTATTTTTCTTTATGCTCATCTGCTTAAGAAATGGCAGCCAAGTCTATCCAAAAATTCAACTGATTGCAATTGATGTGAGTGTATATGTATGTTAAAGAGAATTTTCGTGTAGGTCTTCATTTGGATTGATACACTTTCAATTACTTAAATGTGCGTCTCTATATTTGCTGCTATGAAAAAGAACTGCGATTTCATCACTTAAAAGATTTGCCTGTTACTCGTGCAAATTAGCCAACGTCAAGTAAATCAGAGTTCCGTATATAATTTGTGTGTGTCAGGATCTCTCAATCTCCATGAACATCAACGAAGGACGATTTTTTTTTTGTCATGCTAAACAAATCAAAGGCGGGGCAAGTGCTTAAGTGGCAGGCAAGCAGAAATATAGGCTGAAAGCGACAGAGAGAGAGATACATATATAGAGAGAGGGAGGGAGAAAGAGAGGGAGAGTGTGTAAGAAACTGAAGTGAATGAGTGAAAGGAAAATTGCACAATAACGCTAGAACGCACTTGTACTGGCTTATTTATGCCAGGACAAATACACACACACCCACACACACACACGCGCACACATAAGACTATAATAGGCTCAAGACGCTTTCATTCAACACTTTTTAGGTAGCCAAAATGGCGCCAGCATAAAAAGCACGACATCAACGACAAGGACCAAAAACAACTACAACAACAGCAGCAGCAGCAACAGCAACAGCACAAAATAAAGAGAATGAAACAGGGATTGGAATGAATGGCGTAAAGAGCAGCGTAATAGACATACGCACGAAAGACAAAACTAACGGAAAAGAAAATGCCCCAGAAAAAAAATAAGAAAAGCGAAACGAGGAAAAGAAGCCAGTAAAAAAGAGTGAGCAATGCGTCTGATTCTCACTTTTAGCATAGCTTTCAAATTCCCAGTTGCCTGGCTCGCACTGATTTGAGCCGCAAAAAAGGCAAGCAAGCCGGCTGGCAGGCTGGCAGGTGGGCGGGCAGGTGGGAGGGCAGCGAAAATGTAGTGGTCGGATACACCTTTGGAACTGGACAAAAGGGGACCGTATAACATTCACCCATACATTCGCAGGGTGCTTTATGAGTGTTTTTCTTCTTCTTCTTGTGTTATTATTTGCCTTTTTCCTTTAGCAGCAGGGCGCGGCCTTGCAGCAGTCGTTGGCATACCAAAAGTATTGTGCAAAAAACCAAAAATGTGAAAAAAAATGAAAAAAAGGGAAACGAAAAAAAAGTAAAAAGTAAAAATGTCAATTTGCCAAATGCCGGCAAACGGATGCTGGAAGCTGACAGCAGCCGTAGCAGCAGCAGCGACAGCAGCGACAACAGTACACCTTATAAAGGTGCAAATTGTTAAGCTGCTTGATGCTTACTGCTTGCTGCCTGCTGCTTGCCTGTAGATTGCGTGTCAACTGTGGCTGAAACTGAAACTTCAAAGCCAGTGCTCCAATACGAGTATTAGGAGCGGGTTTCCAGGCATGACGGTGTCAAAGTTGCCGAAGCAACCACCAACAGTAGCGCAAAGTAATTTCCGAGATATTGTACACACACACACACACACACACACTGGAAACGAGTTATACAGACATTCATACAAAAGCCAAAGCAATCTTCAGCCACCGCCCCGCATGAATCTGCCTAAGCCGAAACCACTTTAATTTCCTCAGGCTCCGGCTGCGACTCGGGCAACCCTCGTTACACGCGTATAAAATATATCTCCTGCCTCCGTTTCCAGTCATTCACAGCGTTGGGCCTTCAGATTTGGCTCAGTCGCTCCCTCGCCCTTGCCCAACGTCTGCCTGTGCATGATATCCTCGCACAACGCACCTCGGCCGAGCGGCTCGTCTCGGAGCATAAGAGTTTTACGTTTACATTTTGTCGTCCATTGCCAATTGCTATGATTTCAGTTGACTTCTGTGTGGCCAAGGCCCATACAGTTTAAAGTGTGTTTAATTTAAATGGCTCAAGGGGTTGTTAACGCCCCGGGGGCGGCCGACTGTGTGGTTGCCCGCCGAGGGTAGCAGCCGAAAGTTTTCCCAGCAACTTTGCAAGCCCATCTGAATGCCAGCAAGTTCCGTGCGAAGCCAAACTGTCAAAATGTATGTGCTCAACCATTTTCCACTGTAACCAAAACCCTTCTTAACCAGTTTGTAGTGCGCTCTACGTAAAGCGTTCTGAAACTGCTTCTTAATTAAATGACCGAGCGATAGTTACGCACAAAAATAAACTGCGCTCTTGGCCAACATCTCCTCATATATTAACAACTTCATTTTCAACAAATTTTCAGAAATTTTCCAAAAGGCTAATTTTCCGTTGAGCTTAAGGCGACTTTCAAGCTATTTACATCTTCAATATATTTCCAAGTGCATTGAAATTCCTCGCATAATGAAGGCAGAACTCTGTTTATTTGTTATTTACATGGATAAATGAAATTTAATTTTCGTTTCAATCGATTTTTGGATAATCGTTGACTTCACAACTCTGCTTCGGCTCTCAGCTCTCATCTGCTGCTGGCTTTGGCTCTGGGCAGCTGACAAAAGCCGAACGCCCTTTTTTAACACCAGCATCCGATATGACTTACATTACACCCACACACACCCACATGAACACTGTATTGAATTCCAAGCGAATTGTGCGACTCACAATATTCGATTCTTATTGTAATCATATGAATATATTCCTCGCATTATAATGCTCAATGCTGAGCTTCAGTGGCTTTTTCCTTGCGCAGTCGTTGACTTTTTGCATTTTTAATGTGTGTAAATGTGACTCTCCCTGACTTGCCCGGCTCTCCACAGCACTCCACAGCCCGGCACAGCCTGTCCTTTTCTCTGTCTCTTCATGTGAGTGCGTTCAATAATTTCCGCCACGCCATTTTGAGTTGGGTAACGTGCGTGGTGCCTCGTTGCCGCTGCCAAATAGAGTGTAACGTTTGTATATATGAGTATGAGTTAGTGTGCATGTGTGTGTGTGTGTGCGTGTGTGTGGCGCCATCAACTTGAAAAAGCGTCAGTGGGCAAAACCTTAAATCTCTGTTGGCACTTTTGTGTGTTTTTTGTGTATGTGCTTGTGCGTGTGTGAGTGTGTATAATACACACCTCTTCAGCCTTCCGTCTTCCGTCCTCTGTCCTCTGCCTTCCACATTCCTCCATCCACCGTCCACCGTTCGCCGCCAGCAAATCGCATTTGTATCACTGCACTCGGCTGCTCTCACTTGGCGCAGCTTAACAGGCCTGGCTAGGGCCAGCCTGGGCTGGGCTTGACTGGGTATTTCTGCAACGTTTCGCCGCCTAACAAACCGGAAGGAAGTAAGTTTTTAAACGCAGTCACTGCCAGATTCAGTTCAGGTATTGGAATTCTTCACTGCAGCCACAAATCGCCTTCGGACGTGGACGTGACTCTGCGGCCGAAGTCGGCTGCGCGGGGGGCAGGGACAGTTTATTACGCTGCACGCGCGAATTGCAATGCTTCCGCTTAACGAAGCGAAGTCGCCATTCGCCAAAGTAAATGCAACGAAATTGCCCAGCCAAAAAAAAAAAAGGTTGATGTAAGGCGTAACTCATTGAGTTGCCAATAAAAAAAAAGTGAAACAGTTCACTACGAAATCCATTTTAAAACAAGTAATCAGCTCTGGGGTCTTTGCTGCCAGGCAACGGATATTTTAAGACTTTAATATTACAATTTGTGATTTTTAAATTAGATCGGCGTTTGCTTAAATTTAAGCTATCAAAGCTCAAATATTTCTATATTTAAATCTAAAGTCAGATAGGTTTAGATTCGCATTTTTCTTACGAAACTTTCCCAAGTTATAATTTATATTTTAATAAATAATTTCCCTTATATTATTTTATTAAATTTATCTTTTTGTTTCCCAAAATCAATTGTAACGAGAACGAGTTAAAGTCAATGGACAGATCATCCTTAATTTAAAATGTATTTATTATTAGCTCATTGCTGTAATTTTGTTTCAACTTACCTTATTGTTGCCTTGGATAAAGCGCTTTGCGGCTTAAGTGTAATTTATTTACATTGTACATAATGGAGCTCTTTTTAGAAAGTTATCCAATAATAATAAATGGCTTTGTTTGTGTCTGCATTACGTATACGCCACGTGTCGTCTGCTTGAAGTAAAATCGATTTTCAGCCATTTTGATTTCGTTTATTTGGTCGAGAACGGCATTGGCCATAACAAAATATTTATGCGACGTCATTGGGGCATCATTTAAGTCGTTTGCTGGCATCCACAAATCTTTGCCCATCTGTTTGGGCTTAGGGCCAGTCTTAATTTGAATTTAATTGAAGCGCTGGACGCGCTAGTCCCACTCAATGTTGTTCCACTCTACGACTACAGTCACATGCCAACCAGCCCGACCCCCTTTCCCCCACTCAGCCGCACTCTGCCGCTTTCCGTTTCAATGTAACTGGCACATCCGCATCCAATTAATGGTGCCGAAACTAGCGTGGAATGTATGTCGAGTGCCAGGGTACGTAGTACGACGAGCTGTTAAATAAAATATGGAGCCAGTATGCGAGCCACCCGCTGCCGACGTTGCTGACGCTGACGCTGATGCTGATGCTGACGAGGATTGCTGAGAGCCGGGTGCTTGGCCCTTTTTTTCCGGCGTGCTTGTTTACTGCTACTGCGGGGAGGGCGACGAGGAGGAAAGTCAGCGAAAGCATCTGGAAATGGTTAAGGGGGAAAGTGCGAGCTTGTGTGTGTGTGTGCATTTACATGTTTGTGTATGTGTGTGCCACTTAATTTTACATTTTCATTTGCCAGCTCCGATGACTTTTGGCCATTTACAATCATTTTTTGTTGTTTCTTTTTAAGCTTGCGGCAAACTTGCAATGGAAATTGCGTATTAAATTAATTTTCAGCTTGTTTGAAGTTTGACCTGCAGCAGCAGCAGCAGCAGCCACAACAACAACAACGACTGTAGAAACAGCAGCAGAAGCAGCAGCAACAACATTGCCAAACAGCAAATAAAACCATGTAGTTTATGTTGACATGCCGCAGTGTGGTGCAATTTGGGTGCGTCGTCAGTTTATGGCCCACACAAGAGCCCGTATGTATGTATGTATGTATGTAGCAGCAATACGACAAAGCCAAATTGTAGCTGTTGCCAGTTACCAGTTGCCTCCTGCCTGCTGCCCGCCGTCTCCTGGCAGTTGGTAACTTCCATTTGGTAGTTGGGCTGCTATTAGCTTTGCTTTTTTACTGCGCGCCCATCCAAAAATGAAAAGCCAGCGAGGCAAACGCAGGAAATAGTAAAATGTCAGCGTAAAACTGTAATTTATGTGCATGTGCGAGCAGTCGCTTGAGACGCCCGCACAGACACTGTGGGGGACAGACACATGGACAGAGCGAGATGCAGCGAGATGTAGCTGATCCGAGCGTGTTTGGCTAGCTGCTTGCCTTTTTATGCGCATTTTATTTGGCTGTTGCCTTTTGATGCCGTTGAAGACATTTTTCGCTACTCGCTCAACATTTTCTAACTACTTATTGTTGCTGCTGCTTCTGCTGCTGCTGTTGGCCATAAACGTAACCAAGCACACATCAATCAATTCATCGACTGTGCTTAAGGCCCCACGAAAACCTACAGCCAAAACTGAATACGACCCGTACGTCTTTCTGATGGCCTTGCCAACAGCCGCTGCAGCGGCAGCAGGCGTTTGTCAGCTATCCCTAGCCCTAATTATTCTACATATATCTGTGCACACGTCAATGTGTGTGTAGCTGTGAGTGTGTGCGTATTACGAGCCCACCTTTTGGCTTGGATCGATATGTGTATGATTTTATGCGTCTGATAAAAGAGTGTTATATGATGGCTTTGAGCACTAACAAATTTTTCACTCTCAGATAACAATTTAATGTTGATTACATGCGAAAATGATGGCATTCTAATATTAAATTGAATCAATATATTAGTAATTTCCAGAATTAAGCCAGATATGAAATTTAAGTTATTTTAATATACAAGTTTTGTGGTAAAAGTTTATATAATTTTTTATTAAAAACAAATGTTAATTGGAAAGCTAATTAAAAACATAATTATAAATTTATTTTAATAAAATATAAAAATTAAAAGAAAATATATTTTTATTAGACTACAAATATATAAATATAAAAAATTGTATAACCAAATACTTCAAAATATAAATTTGCAGATATGTACATAAGTATATAGAAGACTTACATTTTACATAAATAAAATTGACTTTTTGCTTAAGTTCTAATCTCATAGCTGATTTGTTCATTTGGAGTGAATTCAAAGAAATCTTTCAACTTCAGATGGCCTTCGACTGCACGTGTTTATCCTAAAAAAGTTAGTCCACATTTCCTTTTTTCCTGCTGCCAACCTTCACTATTAATATTGCGTATTCTTTTTTTTTTTTTTATAAAGGGCATTTTATTTTTGTATGAGAATTTATTCGCTTGTAGCCATTTCACCTTTTCCACTGTCTACGTTCTGCTTATTTAGTAAGCTGTGTGCCATCATAAATATTATGTCTCTCTGCAAAAAAAAAGACACAACTCCTGAAATTTATGTGACCACAGCTTACACACACAAACATACATACATATACATGTTTACATGTATAAATATGTAGGGGTAGAGATATTGGACCCGAAAGGCAATGCTTCTGTCCTTTTGGCATTGAACTTTGCGGCAATCGTTTGGTATCAGTTTAAGCCGCTGTTGTTGCTGCTGCTGTTGCCATTGGTCAAATGTGACATAACTTTGATTGAGCTGCCGGCAACGAGATGTATCGTGCGCTGCGATTAGAGCAGCTGCGAAAAATCCTGCAGACAAACGAACAACTTAAGAAGCCGGCAAAATGAGATGTTAGACAGGCATTGAAATCACTCAGCAGACGCGAACGAACACACTCCACTTGAGATGACAAGTTAATCATTAATTTTGGCTGACATGTCACAATTTCAAGTATTCAATTTCATTTACTTCAAAGTCGGAAGCAGGGCGCGCGTGTGCGCTTAGCAGATTATAATTTGAATATGAATGTGTTCCCAAGCTCACATTCTACAACGAAATCGCGCGATAGTTTCGACTACGTTACAATGCCATTTAAATTAGTTGGCGAATTGCGAGCGATATCATTAACTGGAATTCACAAAGAGCCCTTCAGACCGTCGTCCAAAGAGCAGCTGCAAAATTATTTATAATAAACACAATAAGCATGAAGCAGCTGCTGCCAATGGCTGACAAAAGGGCGTGGCTGTGGCAACGGCGGTGGCTGTGGCTGCGGCTGTGGCAGATGGCAGATGGCGGTTGGGTGACGGTTTGCGGATGACAGGCGTAAAAGGCATGCAAAATGTTTAATTCTCGAGACGTTTTGCAGTTTAATTACGTGTTTACCACGCACTTAGCAGTGGCTGATGTGTGCGTGTGTATCAGGTGTTTACTATCTAAAGTCTAATGTCAATCCAGTGGAGCTCCGTCAGGCACGCTGCCAACGAAGCCTGCCACGACGACCTAGACTCAGTGCTGGCCCCGAAAAGTATGCTACACATTTTACATTTTCTAACATATTTGCCACAAATATCTCGCATTTCTGTCGGTTTTCGTGTGGCAAAAATGCAAAATATTTTATGGCCTGCCCTTGATAAAGCGGGCACATGAAAGGCATGAGCAGAACAAAAAAGAAACCAACAACAACAACAACAACAACAAAATGAAAATACCAATCAGCGCGCCTGTCAGTTTGCAGCCCAACTCGTGCTTATCGGCAAGTTTTTGATTTGCTTTAAACTTTTCTCTCTGCAACATAAAATATGGCAACAAAGCTGACGAGCGCCTGAGCACCGTTTCCTTTGAGGCAGGCTCATCGAGTCGCCCTTTTTCGTGCCTTGGCATCTCTTTTAGTTGTTGCTGTTGTCAGCCGCCTGCTGTGCGCGCAGCTCAATTATATACATTTTTATAGCTGAGGTAAAGTTATGCGCGCGTTCGTTTCTTGTGTTTACCCAGTAAAAGTAAAAGCTGTGATGGCAGCCCAGCCCCCCGCCTTGGGGCGATTCCACCTGCCAGGCGTTTAAGCTTGTTCTTTGGCAGCTTCGTCTTTTCTTTTCGTTTCCTTTATGTTTGGGGAAAAAGAGGTCAAATTGTTTGTACAAATGTTTTCCATACTCAACATTAGTAATGAGAGTGTTTTTATTAATCAAATCACAAAGTTATGGTATGTATGTATAGATCTTTGATAAGGGTTAGCCAGCCCCTTCAAAGGCGCTGTTCGCAGCGATTCTTATGAATATTTTACTTCTTTGTTTTCTCTGTATCTCACATCACAATTTTCAACAGCTGTTTGCATACCTGAATGGATTCCCATGAACTCGAAGAACTCACCTGAGGCAGTCACATCTGCCTCGTGTCTGAAATCTAACGCTTCACACGAGCTGTAATGGCGACTTTGCATACAAATAAAAGACAAAGGCCATAAACCTTTTCGCAATTCATTAATTAATGCGCTGGCTATTATCTGGCCAAGAGCAACGGGTCATTAGGCCGACTTTCACTTGTTGTGGCGCTATTTGTCCTCGTTCATTCACCTGGCCCAGGCGAAACTTTCTTAATTTGTTCTGTTTTATTGTTGACGTTACTATTATTATTATTATGGCTGCTTTTAGTTCTGTTTGCTGTTTGGGACGTGCATAAATCTCACGCACAATACCAAATCACGTCGCAAACGATTGACAATGAGGAGAGCCCTGTATGTCTGTACTGCTCTCCTTATAACGACCCTGTTTACAAAAATTATAGCCTCATTTTGTACGCAAGACAATGCCACAATCTGAAAGACATATTGAAGAGATATATGTATGCATATAACTCTTTAATCAGCTTAATGCAATAGAAATTTGAAAAGATAATATTAATTGCGGCTCTTATTGTTATTTAAGCTTTTCATTTCCTTTGCATAAAAACCTAATGCATTTAAATAGACATTTTTCGGCGTGAGATTAGCACGGAAAAAAAGGAAAGAAGAATCTAATTTGAAAAGAAATGCGAACTTGGAAATAAATCAATGCATTGTTACTTGACTTTTGTGTCCGAAATTTAGCTCTGACTTATATTGAAACTGGGTGTGGGATGCAAACAAAGGGGAGAAAGAGAGGTGCTCAGCGGAAATTGATTAAGCAGGTGAGTTACGGCTGCGACTGATATATGGCCTGCACGTAGTCGGTTTTAATTGAAAACCAAAATGGCGCTGGCCAAACACAAATGAGTGGAGCAGAAGTCAAAGTCGGGGCGTGCTCGCTGTTGATTTTATGCTAATCTATGCAGCTAAGCTGGCGCATCAAAGACGCAGCTTGGAGCGACTCTGCGATAGAGCGGGACCGGCCCGAACGCTGTCAAGTCCTTTGATATTCTGCATAAAATTAAATGACAGCAGCCGCTACTGCTTCCTTCGCGGAATATGTCTAAGTAAAGTAAACAGCTTTCTTTTTATAATTATGCGCAGGTATGCGCTGGCGGCTAAGCTTGTCATATCCATTATACTTCATAGGATCTCCCTGGACGCTCTGTGCATTTTATCAGCCGACGCAGCTGCTGGGCTGCACTGTTAACAATTCAATTAATATTCCTTCTCTCGCACGGGCTTATTATTTTTATGATAATTAGTTGGAGCCCGACTTTTTGCCGCTTACGTAATGTGGCTCGGCCACCCTGTGAGTGCAGGTCGAAAAATTCCGTACGGCAGCTTGGCCAAGTGCAACCCAAAATGCCACAACAATGCCAGAACTTTGGCTATGCGGTTGGGCTATGCAGTCAAAGCTGACGTCGGAGTAGCCATCGGGCAGCTGGCCTTCGACTTGACGCTTAATTGGCTTTGGACCAAAATCAATTATTACGCACAAACAAAGAGGAGCTCGGGCCGGCTATCCATTAGCTCGCCTCAACAGCTGTTTAGACCAACTTTCGACTGGCAGCCATCTTTCCTCTCAATTGATTTTTCGGGCCATGGCTGGCCGGGGCAGGCTCTCGATTTAAAGGGTAGCCGCTTCTCATTTATGAATATCAATCAATTTGTTTACTCCCTAGAACGTAAACGTTTTATTCATAAGAATTTGCCTTTCATTAATGAAAAAAAAAAAAAAAAAGAATCTCTTGCTCGCTCGGTTCTAAGAATTCATTATCATTTGCGATTTGCATTTTCTAGCTTTTTAATCAGCGCTTTGAAAAGTTTTCTTTCTTAGAATAATTTGTGCACTTTATACATTGTGCTTGACAGCAGAAACTATTTAACTTTGCTTAATTAAAAATTTAAATTGCATTAATGTAATAAATCTGAAATTATTTATCACGCGGTCACTCTCGTTCTACTCATTGACTTTGTGGGCATAGTCGATGCAGGACGATGCCGGAACTTTGGCGAAACTTGGTGCCTTCTTCTGTATATTGTATGCAAGTCTCTTTTGATTTTTCTTTCTGTAATTTTTTAGCCTACTTTCTATTTGGAACGAAATTATTTTGCTCTCTAACTTTGCGCAACCGAACGAAATATTTTGATTTGCTGCTGCCTGTGGCAAAAGTTCGTTAAAATATTCATAATTACTTGGCGTGTGATGCGGCGGCACTTGAAGCACCATCCTCACCCTCCCTTCCCCTTTGACCCGTATGCCCAGCGTCCCCTTCACCTCGTGCCCCTTAGCCGATGGAACATTGCTGAGCAAAACAGAAATTTCGCCACTTAATGAGCGAGGGCGAAACTTTGGCCAAACTTTTGGAGCAGCGCATAAAATGTATAAGAAAGACGGCCAGAAGGGGCGGGGCGGGGTGGTAGCCGGGGCACGTTTAAAATAATTACGAATTTATTTAAGCTCCTTTACGGCGAAAAAATAATTTACAATAGATGCTTGATGTCTAAGTGGGCGGTGCACTTAACAGGCGAACCAACGAGCCAGCCAACGCAAGTTTCTTGGCCAGTGATTGTGGCTGACAGCTTCCCTTTAAGCCCCGAATGTCAAAGGCGACAACCAAACTAAAGAATTTATGCTTATGTCATGGATTTTGCAAATTTACACAACGCTTAGTCGTAAAAAAAAAGCAAGAAAAGAATAAGAAAGCAAACGTAGTTGCCTACTCTCCATTTTTAATGGCTGCCATTGCCATTGCCATTTCATGGCCACAAGACAAGGCACTGGCAGTGCCACAAAAAGGCTGACAGTCTGTCGCCCCGACATGTGACACTCGCACACACACACACACACACACACACGCACACAAAGGCGCAATTATCCTGTGTGCCCCCGAACAAGAAAAGAAATTGCCAAAACTATGCTTTCAGTGTCCAGAGCCCAACTCTGTTAACAACAAGCAAACCATCAGCCAGTCCCACTCACCCATCTCGCAGCTCAGTCAACTCAGCAACTCATCCAACTCATCCAACTCACATGTGTAAGCGCACACAAAGGACATGTTTCGGGCCGAGTTGTTGAGTCCATTTGCAAATTTTTTGGTCATGCTGCGACTCCTGAAAGCGGGTTAAAGCCACCTCAGACCAGTGAAAGTATTTTCTGTATATAATATGTATAGTACTTACATTCAACTGGCATTGCTGTTGCTTTTGCCTTTGCCGTTGCCTTTGCCTTTGCCTTTGCCTTTGCCTTTTATGTTCGTCAGTTGCTCGGGCAGAGCCACAGCAACCAGCCGTTGGCCCGTCAATCCCTCGTATCTCTGTGTAGTTGTGCGTAAAAGCCTTATAAATAAGTTATACACGTGGTAGATGGGCATTGGCCTCGTCGTCAGCCAGACGCCAGATAGAACACGCAAGGGCTGCTGCAGCATCCAAGTGGAGGAGTGGGCGTGATGCTGTAGCTAATATTATAGAACTGCACCATAAACTCATTTTTAAGCAACAAATATGCTTGTAATAGACATAGTTCCGTTAAGCAATACAAATATGAGAGGGAAGGGTAGATTTAGATTTTAGATTACTCCACATAATTTATTAATAATTTTCATATTTCTTAATTATTTCTTGTTGAATTACTCAGAAAGGGTATTAAACATTTTGATATAAAAATATAAGTTTTGCCAAGTCTCTAATAGGAAATTCTCTAATATGTAAGTCGTCATTCATTATGCAGCAAATTTTCCTCTTCGTTAATTTTCAACAGTTTCTTTTTTCAGAAATGTGTAAAGTTTTATTATTATGGTTGTTCTTTTTTATACACAAATCGACAAAAGCGAAAGCAGAAAATTAAAAATTAAATAAAATTGGGCACACTCCGGATTGAAACCCACTAGTAAAGAGAGGTGGAAAAAAGATGGAGAGAGAGGTAGTAGGAGAGCGCAAAAAAGCTCACGAATGGAGAGATTTGAAAAAAAAAAAAATATATATACTCGTATATAAGTGTTACATATGAATTAATGAAGCTGTATATTATGAATTATGAATTTAATACACGGTAGTAGAAGATTTAATTGTAATTAAGTAAATTAATTATTATTTATGCTTGTCTGGGATGAATCGAGGGATTTAATATAGAAATTATCATTGAGCATTATTGAATATTTAAATATATAAATAATTCGACTATTTGACATTGAGGACACTGATAAATACTGCAACCCTTTGTTATTGTTATTCTTATTAATAAGCACAATATTATCTACTCGAATCAAGTCTTAATAAACACCAATAAACAGTTATTGCATTTGAATAGTAATTTCACATTTCACACTCACCTGGACTGCTTTCATTTCTTCTCAGGTATAAATACCTGCTCCGGCCTCTGCATATTTTCCAGTATTTATACTAAGATTTGTTTTTGTGTTTCTCCTTTGGCGTGAGATTGAGAATAAATATAATTTAAGTAATTTTGCAAACGAGCGCAATTGAAGCAGTTCACAGAGACTCAATCGAAGGCACTCGGAGCGCTGTAGCAGCGAATGAAACTCGAGTTGTGCAATTAGCAACCCTTGCCGAAAGCCATCATATCGATTTGCAATTAAGCGTAGCTCTCTGGTAAAAACTTGTAAAAAGACGAGTATATAAGAATATTTTGTGGCTGCGTGTGCGAGGAGTGGAATGGGGCGTGGCAGGGGCTCTTTATGCAATTGGATTTAATGATGCGCGAACTATTAAGCACATTAAAAGCATTAAAAGCATTTTTTGCCCACACCTTTCAGTGGCAATCCTTAAAGGGCACAGAAACGAGGCAGCCAGGCAAAAGCCAGGACATGCAGCCAACATTTATTGGCTTTGACAGAAGCCATTAAAATTTTTACGCTACAAGTAAAGCTGAGTGCAGTTGACACACGTGTGTAAAAAAAAAAAAAAAATACAGCACTGAAAAAAAAAAAAAAATTAACGCTAAATGATATTAAATTTTCTCAACTACTCGAATGTAAAGCTTTTAGGTTGGCTTTTAGGTGAATGCTCGTTTTGTGACTAACGCCAACGACCGCTTAATTTAATGGAATGCACGGCAAACGTGGCGTATGCGCAATTGAATTAGTGAGAAATAGGTATACTAGAAATAGACTTGGCAGAGTGAAGCGCGAAAATGAAAAAGAAGAAAAAATGAAATTAAATTTAAAACACATCAGACGCGCATTAGACGCAAGCCAGAGCCAGACTGCGCATAAGGATGTGGCCAAGGATGTGAGGATGAGGGCGAACGGGACGAGAAGCAGCTGCCAGCCACGAAATTAACTTGCGAGCCATGGCAAAGACAAACAGCAGTTGGAAATGAAATAAAACAAAAAATGCGACGTGTACACACACAAACACAGGCCCACAGCACACATACATGGCAGCACACACACACACACATACATACACACATACATACACAGAGAGAACTTGACATATGACATTTAATTTACTGTCTTTGGTATGTTGCTTTCGCTTGGCGCACTGCCAAAAGCATTTGCTCACATTCATTAATTTTCATTTTCGTAAAACATAAAAAAATCAACTAGGAGAACAAACCGCAGCGGCAAGGGTATGCTTTGCAGCTGGAACACCCTACGGCAAAAGACATGAACACCGTATGAATAGCAATAGTAATTATATATCAAATAATAAGAGGTGCAGTGCGATAGACAATGCTGGTTTAGGATATATAAATTATATTTATTTTGAATTTATATAGGTCATTTTAATTAAGTTAGCTTGTGAAATGATAAATGCCAAATATTAAAATAAAATATTTTATGTAGCGGAAGTAAAGAAAAAGGATGCTCATTACAATGCTGAAAAAAAATATGTATATATATATATATATATATATATATAGATTTTTCTTCAAGTCTAACATACTTAAGATTGACAAAATGTGCGCCAAACTCATAATTCCCTTTGGCCAGAGCTGAGCAAGCGAACGAGTATCCTGCAAACACTTATATGGATGAGTTGAGCGGCAGTTTTTGCTTTGGGGCGCTGCTGGCGCCGTCATCGTCATTACGAACATTATGTTTTGGGGCATCGCAACTAATGCCCAGCGTCACCCTCACACAAACACACGCACACACACACATACTCATACACATCATGCAGTGGAAGGCAGCAAGCAGCTAATAAAATATTTTATGCGGGGCTTATCTGACATATCAAAGTATGGACCTTTGCAGCTGTGACAGTGAGCAGCAAAAAGCAGCGCACAGGACGCATTATTAACAGTCGCCCCCTAAAAATATAAGCAGCATCAACAAACAGCCAATGTCAAATATAAAAAGTAAAAACAACAACACACACACACACATACACATACACAAATTCTAATGTTAGAGTTTATGACCAAAAGCAACAGTCCAAAAGCAGAGGAGGGTGCGAAGGGAGGCGGATGGCAACATGGGGTGGCAATGGCAACGCATAGCGGTGCTGAGCTCATTTCTTCTTTAGCCCTTCTCCGCTCGCTTCTGCTGCTTCCGCCGCCTGTCTGCAGCTGGTTTCAACTGCTTTCCGGTTTTCTATGTCGTCGTGGTCGCAGCTAATTCGGGCTCAGTTTTTGGTCAAGTGCAGTTTTCTAGCCTGCAAGCAAACATTTTTGTGTCCTGATAATAGCACAACATGCGGTTCACCTTTTTATATATATATATATACACACACACACACACAAAGCAGAAATAAAACACATACAGAACTGCAAAGTTTTTGCAACTTTTTGTGACACGCAATTTTTTGCCAGTTGCTTTAATTTTTTGTTGTTTAATTTCCGTTTACGTCTTACTAGACTTAACACTGCATTTTATGATTAAAACGAGAGCTGTGTGCTCCAAACAGGTTGTTAGCTTTATGGCACTCACTTGACAAGGATTTTAATAATAAATTGATTGAATAAATAATACAAATTTTTGTAGTATACATTTTCACAAATAATAAATTTAATTATTAATTAAAAAAAAAAAAATACAAATAATTGTAGTCTGCATTTTCACTAATTTATTATTCTCTTCTTTTCAGGTAAGTTCAATTTGTTCAAGTGTAAATGCCCAACATCATCACATATGTATGAGAAAAGCCATAAAGAGGTTGGTTTTACTTTTATTGATATTCTTACTTAAATTCATGTATATTTACTGGAAAGCAAACATAAACAAACAGAAATGTGAGCTGCTCCCAGAACGCGTTGGTCGTTGGACTTGTATTGAATTACACTGATAAAAATTTTAATGAATAATTTAGTTTTTTAAAATTACACTTAAAATGTTTTCAACAAGCAGCAAAGCTCATTCTTCACTACTTGCAAATGCATATAAGCCTGGTTATCTTCACTAAATCCGTAGTTAAATGAGGAGCGACCTAAATAATATTTTGTGAATATAGTACATTGTAATATTTTATTAAATTTTTATTAAAAGTCGGTTTTCGTTAGCCTCGAATCACGTTTCAATTAAAAATTTTTGCCTATGCCGGGGCTTGGCGACCTGATCACCGATCAATCAGTTATACTCTATATATTTCCTCAATGTATACTGGGAAGCTGTGCGGCCAGCTCATCAGGCACAGTGGGTTGAATTGAAAGCTTTCTGGCATAGACTTGACTTTTGACTGTGCTGGAGTGTTAATTTTTCTCAGATTTTAGATTGAGAAACTTGGTTTTATCCACCGACATACCAGGTTTTACTAGTACTCTTAACCAGGTTTTACTGCTGACTTCTTCAAAAATTAAGAACAACAATGGCCAATTTAGCCCACATTGCAATGTCTACAAGTCTGAGCACATGATATTTCATTACGGCAGCAGAAACGAGTAAACGAAACGAGTAATAATGTCCCGCCGAGCAGAGCAGTCGAGCAGTCGAGCCGTCGAGCAGCCAGCAGGCGTCGACGGAAATGCTGCAATGCATAAATTTCCAGAGGCAGAGCCAACAAATAGTTCTGCAGCTCGTCCTGCTTGGATGCCTTCAAGCCGTGCAATGGTGGCCACTGCCTGCCAATGCGCTGCTATTTATTTATATTGCTGCAAAAATATTTATACTCTTGCATTGTGACAGCCGACACACCTGCTGAGGCTCGATTCTGCAACGGAAGGCGAACGTCGGCAGGGAAGTGGCTGAAAAACAATCTCGACAGCAGCTGCCGTAGCTACTGCCGTGTCATGCCTTATAGCCTGAGTGCTACTTGATCCATCAATTTTATGCCCTACTCAATCTCAATCTCTTGGTGCTCCTACAATAGCAATTGCATTAGGTTCAGTCCCAGCGACAAACACATTGTAGTTGCAATATAGAAATATTAAGTAATTGAATTCAAATGTGATGTTCGCATCAGGGTTATTTTAAGTGCAGTTTAGGCTACGATACACACAGACAGGGAGAGAGAGAGAGACAGGGCCAAAGGGCATCAAACGAGGAGCTTTTGCTGGCTTGCTCAATGCTATTAAAACTACTCTCTTGAGCGTCTTCATTATTGTCATTGATGTAGACAATTACTGTTAGAGGTGTTCCCTCAATTCATTTCTCCCCAATTTCGTACAGTAAAAGCAAATGCAGCAATAGTGAAATAAAATAAATAATAAATAATAAATAATAAATAATAAATAATAAATAATAAATAATAAATAATAAATAATAAATAATAAATAATAAATAATAAATAATAAATAATAAATAATAAATACATAAATAATACATAATAATAATAAATAATAAATGAACTAACTAATAAATAATAAATAAAAATTAAATAAATAAATAAATAATAAATAATAATAAATAATAAATAATAAATAATAAATAATAAATAATAATAAATAAAAATAAATAATAAATAATAAATATTTTATAATTACCTGATTGATTTTAATAAATGTGAAATAGATTTTAAGAACAGCCTGCACAATAATTTCGCTTCCTCTACACAAGCCGAACATGTCATTATGTACAAATCTGTCTATTTGAATGCATGTACATATCTACGGAGATACACACAAATGAATCTCTGTGTATATGTCTGGCTCTAGCATTGTCTATTTGCTCAAGTGCTTTGACGCTCCGCCGACGACGAGTCTTGTGTCAATAGTTGGCACACAATGCAGGCATTCCATTTACCCCGGCTCGGGCTCGGGCTCTGTCTCTGGCTCTGGCTCTGGCTCTGGCTCTGGCTCGTGCCCTCCAATTCACACGCCCCCATTCGCTGTCTCAGTCTATCGTACTCTGTGCTATTCACGGCGAGCGAGCTGCGTCGCCTTCTTGGCTGCTTTGCATACATAGAATGGATATTTTAAATTGAAAATTGCGTTGCCAACTGCGACAGCAACTGCAGTTGAGCTGATTGACAATGCATGGGATTTGCATTTAATAATCGAACTATGTGCCTCTGCCTCTGGCTCTGCCTGCTCCCGCTGACGCTGCCTCTCGTTCGCCTGTTAACGATTAAATCAGGCAAATAGTATTTAAAAGTATTTTTTTAAATTACGATCGGGCTGAATATCAATTTGCAGAGCTCTAACGAATCCATTTATTAAATTTATACAAGCATTCATGTTCTATGCTCATCGCTGAGTATTTTTCCATCATAGTTCGGTTGAGCTTCTGTTTTGCGTTATCGATTTTATTATTGTTGTTGTTGCTGTTGCTGTAGTCGTTATTGAACTGCGGTCGCCCCATGCAGCCCCCTCTCTTCGTACAAGTGAGATGCATACAAATCTGTGTGTTTGCCAAGTGTGAGTGTGCTAGTGTGTGTGTGTGTATTTTGTATAGTTTTCTGTTTGTTTACAATTTGGCCTATGCACAGTGGGCTGAACAAGTTGACTCGAGCAGTAAGTGAGAGGGATATTCGGATTTTCAAGCAAACACACGCAGAGGGTAATCAGTTAACAGAATAGTTTTTATTGTTTGAGTGATTTTAATTCTTTTTCAAGCAAATATGTATTATGTATATAAATATGAGTATGCAAATAGCAAATCGACGTGCAAATAACTTTTATCTTGTCGAAACAAAATGCCAACTGCAGTCCTACGTGCTCTGCCCATTAAGCACACACACATACACATACACATACACATACAAATGTATGTGGCAGAGTCAGCAATTGCATTTGAGCAAACTTAATCCAATTCGCTTTCAAGTGACTGCAGTTTATAGTATTTGAGTTTTTGGCCATGGCTGCATGGGTTTTTCAAGCTCCGGGCGTTGCACATGCAGATAGACCAGCCATGAGTATGGATACGAATATTTGAATAATTCATGCATGTCAATGCATAAGTCACTGGCCATGAGGTTACATCCAATTGCAGCCAATGCATCGCCTGACATTTGATGCACATGCCCAACCTGCTGAGCCAAGCAAAATGTGGTATGTGATTACAGTGGCATCGAATGTCCCAATCAGCAGGACACGATAGCAATAAATAACCGGCAGCATACAAAGCGGATTAACGAGAGCCAGTCATGCTTGATTGAAACAGACAGTGAACAATACACTTTCATTAAAGTGCCCATAAATGTAAACAAATATTAACTCATTAAGCAAATTACTGTACTAACGGCAAATCGATTACGGCCCTTTAAATGCCATTTAATCAATTACACAAGTTCATCATGCGAAACATCTGGAAACACATTTGCATATTTCAATTGTTGAAATATAATTATTATAAATATACTGAAATTCACATCAACTAAGATGCGAAATGCCCAAATCGATCTCTAATTTAAATTGCTTGGGCAAAATGAAATAACTTCTTGATTTGAATGGAAATGGATGAAAGCTTGAACTGAGTTGATTTCAAAATTCCAGTTAAAACTTGCATCCCAGAACAAGCGAGTGAGTAATAATCTACCAAATAAGCATTGCTTTGTGGAAAAACCTTTAATTGTTATGGGGGGAGACCGGGTCGGCATGGAAAGAGTTGCCCTTAAATGCAATGGATTTTTCACTTAAATACTAATGCATTTTTAATGTGTTTTACTCGGCTATCCTTTCGAATCGAGTTTCATTTAAAATGCCGCAAGGCTTCGGCATATGCTGTTTGCTCGGATAATCAAACACTCAAACACTTTCGCTCACACATCGACTGCATGCGCTTGTAGTTTGGATTAATTAGCTGTCATTTATTCATTTATTTATCGATGGGAGCCATCTATGTATGCGTACGCACAACATTTACACGTATCACACAAAGGAAATGGCTCTGCAAACATCAGCGCATAACATTAATCAAACAAAATGCACGTCAATTGATTTACCAGGTGCGCTAATTAAATTCGAATGAAGTGGGATATACAGCATCTGCTATATACACAGCCGAGGGCCATTTTTTTTTATTTGAATAATAATAATCGGACATGCAAGGTCGTTGGCTGTATTTATTAACTGCCCAGTCCGTCAATCAATTAATCAATCATTATGATCGTTCCGCACATAATTAGTTAGCCCGACCAACTGGGGGAGCCATAAATCAGCATTCGTAAATCTGGAAAAATTTATGGTCCGACAGTTTAAAAACCCGAGCCGTTCGCCTTTCTTCTTCTTCTTCTTGGCCCAACCTCTTGAGCAGCAGCTGCCAGCTTTGCTCTCTAATAGATAATTGTGCAATCGCCTCTCCGCCTGTCAAGGAGTTGATTTAAATTTATGACCTCTACTGCCGTGTCCAAGACACATGGCGCAAAAACTTTACTGGACATGCCTGATAAGAGCCCGTTGAGTCGAGCTGAAAGTCTTGTCTGCCTCCACTTGTGACTGCTGGAAATGTGTACAAATTTAAATCAAATATGTTTAATATGTAAAATATCTGACATGAATTTATGTATTATTTTTTTTATAATTTATTTAAATGAAGAGTATAGAAATTTCATATATCTAGTAGTAGTAGTAGAAAAAATTATTCTTTAATTTAACATTTATACTCGTGTATAAATTTATTTGCGTGGCATAACGGATATAACTTTGGCTGAAGTTCTGAAATATACACCCAAATATATAACCTTACACCCCCAAATATCTATTTATAGCGATTGGTTGGTTAGGCCCTGAACAAATGCTGCGCAATATGACTGACAGCTTTTATACCTGTTCAGGTGAAGTGCATCAAAAATTAAGCTGAAGCCATGAATATTTCATGCACAATTCACAATTGATTCAAAATTTACATTCGTGCACGACCTTGTTGATTGGTAGATTTCGCATGGAATAGAACAATTCTCAATGGCTTTTTATATGAAGCTCGTTAAGCATAGCTGTGAATTAACATCTTTTTGTTGTTGAGCGCATTTAGTAATAAATATCGAAGCGAATTAATTTTGCAATTGAAGATGAATATCAAAGTTAATAATATCAACATTACAAATTAAACATGTCCAACATATTCATGGGCATATGCCATGGGACATAGTGGAGTTGAGTTTGATGTCGCCTTGCAGCGGCAGCTGCATAACATTTTCCAAGTCGCTGAGCAAATGCCCATTGCAAGTGTGTCAACTTCCGTTGGCATCGTTCGCAGTAAGGGTGTTAAGTGCTCTAGCTGAGCTGGCGGCTCTGATAATCAATAAAGTGCCGGCAAGCCGCGTGCACTTTTTACCACAGTTTATGTTAAACTATTAACAGGATGCTCGGCTTCCGTAATGAAGCAGCTGCCGCCGTCGGTAACGGGTGTTGCTATCGTTGTTCTTGTTCTCCTCTCGTCGTCGTCGTCGTCGTCGTCGTCAGCCACGGAACGGCACAAAAAGCGGGTCGCAGCCGGTAAGAAAACAGTTGCATTGTTCACACACACACACACACACGCATGCTGTATGTGTGTGCCTTTATGGCCGCACCAACAGGACACGAACTATGGCGTGGTGCAATGTCCTGCCCCGTAGCGCAGAAAAATGTGAAGTGAGAATCGACACTCAATATTAGCACCGTTTATGAGCTATGAACGAGTTACGACAGCAGCTGCAGCCTGTTAGCCCGTCCATAGCCTGCAGTCAGCAGCTGTTCGAAACCGCAGTCAACACAAACACTCACACACACACACAGATACATGCAGGCAGGCTCACTCGTGGTGGAGAGTGCCTCACATGCATCAATTTGACCCGATTTAATAAACGCCAAATTGGCACAAAATATTGCATGAATGCAAGACTAATGAAGCGTTACTAAAACAGTATTCAATTTGAAAGAGAACGGGTTTAGGGCACTGCCACGACTTTATTTCCGTTTCCGTCTCCTTTTCGGGCAACAGAGAGGCAACAACAAAAAACATACATACTCATACTAAAACATTAATCATAATCAACAATGGGACCGTTGCCAAGTGGACCATGAGATACAAGTTGAAAGAGCGGATTGATGCGCCTGGCCAGTGGAGTACATTAATTAACTCATAAATCTTTTGTGCATATCAAAGGACACAAATTGCCGCTGGCTAAAGTGGAAGTCAGACCAAATTGACAGCATCGACAGGCGCTGGCAAATGTGTGGCACGTGGCAACCTACGTGGCTCAGCGCATTCACATACTAGAGAGTTTGCCCAATTATTTGTGTTGAAGTCCTCGTTGCTTTTTGTTTTTGTTTGCTGTTTTTTTTTTTCTCTCTCTTTGGTTATGCTTTTTTGATTAATGTAGACACACACCTCTCAAATGTGTATCGACGTGCTTTGCCAACCACCAGCTGTCAGCTGTTAGCTGGCAGTTTCAGCTGCCAGTTGCCAGTTGCCGGCTTCAAGTGTCTGGGGCATTGTTTTGGTATTAGTTTGTCTATCTATCAAAGCCAGCAAAAAGCCATTTCAACAGCCTGCCCCGTCCTGTTTTATGAAACTGAAGCTCCTACCGGGACCATCAATTTGATGTTTGACAGTCCTCTGATTAGGCAACAGCCAAAATCGCAACACTTCGATGAAAAATAACTGAAGATTAAACAAATGATGCACACTTAGGGTGAACGCTGAAATTGCAGATTGACATTAAGTATTTATAACGATAAACGCGTACAAAATATTTCTCTTAGCCAAAGGTGATTTAGGAATATGTAAATTCTTTTTACAAGGAAGGGTTACTGTAAAAAATGCCTAAATCATTATTTAAAAATAAAATTCCATAAACTTGCAGTGATATTAATTAATCAAAAGGAGTAATTTCATTGCCCCAATTTAAGTATTTTATAAATTATAAATACAAGTTTACCAGACAGACGAATTCTGTTTAAACTCAAATTGACTTCAATCTAATTAAATATTAATATTAATTATTATTATAATTTTTCACTTTATGAAATAATGATGAATATATATCTACGTTTAATACATGAAAATTGGTAAAAGTTTAGAAAAATGTGCATTTAAAAATTAATAAATTTTTGGATTTGGAAAAAAATCAAACCAAAATATATTTTTATTTTTTCTAAAAATAAATCTTGAAAAGTCATGCAAAACTCTAAAAAAATATTTTTAACGGAGAATGAGAAAATTTTGCTATGTTCTTCATGGCTACCCCGAATTAATTAACTGCTAAATAGTAAACATGCTTTAAATTAATATATGTATACAATTAACAAGTAAGAAGGCACTAGTCGAGACTGCTCGACTAGGAGATACCCTGAACCCTCATAGCTGACATTCTAATCATTCTGCACTTCTGTTATGCACGCACACATGCATACATATGCATCCACCCTCACGCGCCCGCATATGTATCATATGTATCACATATGTACATATTATTCTTGTGGAAAGCAAAAATGGGTTTCTAGCTCTAAAGTTGCACAAAATATACGTTTTTCCGATTTGCACCCGCCCCCAATGTGTGTAAACATACATTTTATTATATATGACTACCAAAGTCAGAGGCTTTACTTTTAGTATTTTTTCGGTGTTTTTAGGATATATTTCGGTGTCTTGTGCATTCGTCCGAAACCTCCATGACTATTTTTGAATGCAAACTGATTCTACGAATAGATACGCGTCTAACAAGGCTTTCCAATCGAAAATCGGATGAAAAGTCCACAAGATATGAACTACCGAAATAACAGGCTTGACTTTTAGTATTTTTTCAGTATTTTTTGGGTATATTTTGATGTCTTGTGCATTCGCCCGAAACCTTATAACTCCATGACTATTTTTGAATGCAAACTGATACTACGCATTAATACGCGTCTAACAAGGCATTCCAGTCGAAAATCGGATGAAAAGTCCAGAAGATATGAACTACCAAAGTAAGAGGCTTGACTTTTAGTATTTTTTCGGTATTTTTTGGGTATATTTCGATGTCTTGTGCATTCGCCCGAAACCTTATAGCTCCATGACTATTTTTGAATGCAAACTGATACTACGCATAAATACGCGTCTAACAAGGCATTCCACTTGAAAATCGGATGAAAATTCCAGAAGATGTAAACTACCAAAGTCAGAGGCTTGACTTTTAGTATTTTTTCAGTATTTTTTGGGTATATTTTGATGTCTTGTGCATTCGCCCGAAACCTTATAACTCCATGACTATTTTTGAATGCAAACTGATACTACGCATTAATACGCGTCTAACAAGGCATTCCAGTCGAAAATCGGATGAAAAGTCCAGAAGATATGAACTACCAAAGTAAGAGGCTTGACTTTTAGTATTTTTTCGGTATTTTTTGGGTATATTTCGATGTCTTGTGCATTCGCCCGAAACCTTATAACGTCATGACTATTTTTGAATGCAAACTGATACTACGCATAAATACGCGTCTAACAAGGCATTCCACTTGAAAATCGGATGAAAATTCCAGAAGATGTAAACTACCAAAGTCAGAGGCTTTACTTTTAGTATTTTTTCAGTATTTTTTGGGTATATTTCGATGTCTTGTGCATTCGCCCGAAACCTTATAACTCCATGACTATTTTTAAATGCAAACTAATACTACGCATAAATACGCGTCTAACAAGGCATTCCACTCGAAAATCTGATGAAAGGTCCACAAGATATGAACTACCGAAGTAAAAGGCTTAACTTTTAGTATTTTTTCAGTATTTTTTGGGTATATTTCGATGTCTTGTGCATTCGCCCGAAACCTTATAACTCCATGACTATTTTTGAATGCAAACTGATACTACGCATAAATACGCGTCTAAAAAGGCATTCCACTTGAAAATCGGATGAAAATTCCAGAAGATGTAAGCTACCAAAGTCAGAGGCTTTACTTTTAGTATTTTTTCAGTATTTTTTGGGTATATTTCGGTGTCTTGTGCATTCGTCCGAAACCTTATAACTCCATGACTATTTTTGAATGTAAACTGATACTACGCATAAATACGCGTCTAACAAGGCATTCCACTCGAAAATCGGATGAAAAGTCCACAAGATATGAACTACCGAAGTAAAAGGCTTAACTTTTAGTATTTTTTCAGTATTTTTTGGGTATATTTCGATGTCTTGTGCATTCGCCCGAAACCTTATAACTCCATGACTATTTTTGAATGCAAACTGATACTACGCATTAATACGCGTCTAACAAGGCATTCCACTTGAAAATCGGATGAAAATTCCAGAAGATGTAAACTACCAAAGTCAGAGGCTTTACTTTTAGTATTTTTTCAGTATTTTTTGGGTATATTTCGATGTCTTGTGCATTCGCCCGAAACCTTATAACTCCATGACTATTTTTAAATGCAAACTAATACTACGCATAAATACGCGTCTAACAAGGCATTCCACTCGAAAATCTGATGAAAGGTCCACAAGATATGAACTACCGAAGTAAAAGGCTTAACTTTTAGTATTTTTTCAGTATTTTTTGGGTATATTTCGATGTCTTGTGCATTCGCCCGAAACCTTATAACTCCATGACTATTTTTGAATGCAAACTGATACTACGCATAAATACGCGTCTAACAAGGCATTCCAGTCGAAAATCGGATGAAAAGTCCAGAAGATATGAACTACCAAAGTCAGAGGCTTTACTTTTAGTATTTTTTCAGTATTTTTTTGGTATATTTCGATGTCTTGTGCATTCGCCCGAAACCTTATAACTCCATGACTATTTTTGAATGCAAACTGATACTACGCATAAATACGCGTCTAACAAGGCATTCCAGTCGAAAATCGGATGAAAAGTCCAGAAGATATGAACTACCAAAGTAAGAGGCTTGACTTTTAGTATTTTTTCGGTATTTTTTGGGTATATTTCGATGTCTTGTGCATTCGCCCGAAACCTTATAACTCCATGACTATTTTTGAATGCAAACTGATACTACGCATAAATACGCGTCTAACAAGGCATTCCACTTGAAAATCGGATGAAAATTCCAGAAGATGTAAACTACCAAAGTCAGAGGCTTTACTTTTAGTATTTTTTCAGTATTTTTTGGGTATATTTCGATGTCTTGTGCATTCGCCCGAAACCTTATAACTCCATGACTATTTTTAAATGCAAACTAATACTACGCATAAATACGCGTCTAACAAGGCATTCCACTCGAAAATCTGATGAAAGGTCCACAAGATATGAACTACCGAAGTAAAAGGCTTAACTTTTAGTATTTTTTCAGTATTTTTTGGGTATATTTCGATGTCTTGTGCATTCGCCCGAAACCTTATAACTCCATGACTATTTTTGAATGCAAACTGATACTACGCATAAATACGCGTCTAAAAAGGCATTCCACTTGAAAATCGGATGAAAATTCCAGAAGATGTAAGCTACCAAAGTCAGAGGCTTTACTTTTAGTATTTTTTCAGTATTTTTTGGGTATATTTCGGTGTCTTGTGCATTCGTCCGAAACCTTATAACTCCATGATTATTTTTGAATGCAAACTGATACTACGCATAAATACGCGTCTAACAAGGCATTCCACTCGAAAATCGGATTAAAAGTCCACAAGATATGAACTACCGAAGTAAGAGGCTTAACTTTTAGTATTTTTTCAGTATTTTTTGGGTATATTTCGATGTCGTGTGCATTCGCCCGAAACCTTATAACTCCATGACTATTTTTGAATGCAAACTGATACTACGCATAAATACGCGTCTAAAAAGGCATTCCACTTGAAAATCGGATGAAAATTCCAGAAGATGTAAGCTACCAAAGTCAGAGGCTTTACTTTTAGTATTTTTTCGGTATTTTTTGGGTATATTTCGGTGTCTTGTGCATTCGTCCGAAACCTTATAACTCCATGACTATTTTTGAATGCAAACTGATACTACGCATAAATACGCGTCTAACAAGGCATTCCAGTCGAAAATCGGATGAAAAGTCCAGAAGATGTAAGCTACCAAAGTAAGAGGCTTGACTTTTAGTATTTTTTCGGTATTTTTTGGGTATATTTCGATGTCTTGTGCATTCGCCCGAAACCTTATAACTCCATGACTATTTTTGAATGCAAATTGATACTACGCATTAATACGCGTCTAACAAGGCATTCCACTTGAAAATCGGATGAAAATTCCAAAAGATGTAAACTACCAAAGTCAGAGGCTTTACTTTTAGTATTTTTTCAGTATTTTTTGGGTATATTTCGATGTCTTGTGCATTCGCCCGAAACCTTATAACTCCATGACTATTTTTAAATGCAAACTAATACTACGCATAAATACGCGTCTAACAAGGCATTCCACTCGAAAATCTGATGAAAAGTCCACAAGATATGAACTACCGAAGTAAAAGGCTTAACTTTTAGTATTTTTTCAGTATTTTTTGGGTATATTTCGATGTCTTGTGCATTCGCCCGAAACCTTATAACTCCATGACTATTTTTGAATGCAAACTGATACTACGCATTAATACGCGTCTAACAAGGCATTCCACTTGAAAATCGGATGAAAATTCCAGAAGATGTAAACTACCAAAGTCAGAGGCTTTACTTTTAGTATTTTTTCAGTATTTTTTGGGTATATTTCGATGTCTTGTGCATTCGCCCGAAACCTTATAACTCCATGACTATTTTTAAATGCAAACTAATACTACGCATAAATACGCGTCTAACAAGGCATTCCACTCGAAAATCTGATGAAAGGTCCACAAGATATGAACTACCGAAGTAAAAGGCTTAACTTTTAGTATTTTTTCAGTATTTTTTGGGTATATTTCGATGTCTTGTGCATTCGCCCGAAACCTTATAACTCCATGACTATTTTTGAATGCAAACTGATACTACGCATAAATACGCGTCTAACAAGGCATTCCAGTCGAAAATCGGATGAAAAGTCCAGATGATATGAACTACCAAAGTCAGAGGCTTTACTTTTAGTATTTTTTCAGTATTTTTTGGGTATATTTCGATGTCTTGTGCATTCGCCCGAAACCTTATAACTCCATGACTATTTTTGAATGCAAACTGATACTACGCATAAATACGCGTCTAACAAGGCATTCCACTTGAAAATCGGATGAAAATTCCAGAAGATGTAAACTACCAAAGTCAGAGGCTTTACTTTTAGTATTTTTTCAGTATTTTTTGGGTATATTTCGATGTCTTGTGCATTCGCCCGAAACCTTATAACTCCATGACTATTTTTAAATGCAAACTAATACTACGCATAAATACGCGTCTAACAAGGCATTCCACTCGAAAATCTGATGAAAGGTCCACAAGATATGAACTACCGAAGTAAAAGGCTTAACTTTTAGTATTTTTTCAGTATTTTTTGGGTATATTTCGATGTCTTGTGCATTCGCCCGAAACCTTATAACTCCATGACTATTTTTGAATGCAAACTGATACTACGCATAAATACGCGTCTAAAAAGGCATTCCACTTGAAAATCGGATGAAAATTCCAGAAGATGTAAGCTACCAAAGTCAGAGGCTTTACTTTTAGTATTTTTTCAGTATTTTTTGGGTATATTTCGGTGTCTTGTGCATTCGTCCGAAACCTTATAACTCCATGACTATTTTTGAATGCAAACTGATACTACGCATAAATACGCGTCTAACAAGGCATTCCACTCGAAAATCGGATTAAAAGTCCACAAGATATGAACTACCGAAGTAAGAGGCTTAACTTTTAGTATTTTTTCAGTATTTTTTGGGTATATTTCGATGTCGTGTGCATTCGCCCGAAACCTTATAACTCCATGACTATTTTTGAATGCAAACTGATACTACGCATAAATACGCGTCTAAAAAGGCATTCCACTTGAAAATCGGATGAAAATTCCAGAAGATGTAAGCTACCAAAGTCAGAGGCTTTACTTTTAGTATTTTTTCGGTATTTTTTGGGTATATTTCGGTGTCTTGTGCATTCGTCCGAAACCTTATAACTCCATGACTATTTTTGAATGCAAACTGATACTACGCATAAATACGCGTCTAACAAGGCATTCCAGTCGAAAATCGGATGAAAAGTCCAGAAGATGTAAGCTACCAAAGTAAGAGGCTTGACTTTTAGTATTTTTTCGGTATTTTTTGGGTATATTTCGATGTCTTGTGCATTCGCCCGAAACCTTATAACTCCATGACTATTTTTGAATGCAAATTGATACTACGCATTAATACGCGTCTAACAAGGCATTCCACTTGAAAATCGGATGAAAATTCCAAAAGATGTAAACTACCAAAGTCAGAGGCTTTACTTTTAGTATTTTTTCAGTATTTTTTGGGTATATTTCGATGTCTTGTGCATTCGCCCGAAACCTTATAACTCCATGACTATTTTTAAATGCAAACTAATACTACGCATAAATACGCGTCTAACAAGGCATTCCACTCGAAAATCTGATGAAAGGTCCACAAGATATGAACTACCGAAGTAAAAGGCTTAACTTTTAGTATTTTTTCAGTATTTTTTGGGTATATTTCGATGTCTTGTGCATTCGCCCGAAACCTTATAACTCCATGACTATTTTTGAATGCAAACTGATACTACGCATAAATACGCGTCTAAAAAGGCATTCCACTTGAAAATCGGATGAAAATTCCAGAAGATGTAAGCTACCAAAGTCAGAGGCTTTACTTTTAGTATTTTTTCAGTATTTTTTGGGTATATTTCGGTGTCTTGTGCATTCGTCCGAAACCTTATAACTCCATGACTATTTTTGAATGCAAACTGATACTACGCATAAATACGCGTCTAACAAGGCATTCCACTCGAAAATCGGATGAAAAGTCCAGAAGATGTAAGCTACCAAAGTCAGAGGCTTTACTTTTAGTATTTTTTCAGTATTTTTTGGGTATATTTCGGTGTCTTGTGCATTCGTCCGAAACCTTATAACTCCATGACTATTTTTGAATGCAAACTGATACTACGCATAAATACGCGTCTAACAAGGCATTCCACTCGAAAATCGGATGAAAAGTCCACAAGATATGAACTACCGAAGTAAGAGGCTTAACTTTTAGTATTTTTTCAGTATTTTTTGGGTATATTTCGATGTCGTGTGCATTCGCCCGAAACCTTATAACTCCATGACTATTTTTGAATGCAAACTGATACTACGCATAAATACGCGTCTAAAAAGGCATTCCACTTGAAAATCGGATGAAAATTCCAGAAGATGTAAGCTACCAAAGTCAGAGGCTTTACTTTTAGTATTTTTTCGGTATTTTTTGGGTATATTTCGATGTCTTGTGCATTCGCCCGAAACCTTATAACTCCATGACTATTTTTGAATGCAAACTGATACTACGCATAAATACGCGTCTAACAAGGCATTCCAGTCGAAAATCGGATGAAAAGTCCAGAAGATATGAACTACCAAAGTAAGAGGCTTGACTTTTAGTAGTTTTTCGGTATTTTTTGGGTATATTTCGATGTCTTGTGCATTCGCCCGAAACCTTATAACTCCATGACTATTTTTGAATGCAAACTGATACTACGCATTAATACGCGTCTAACAAGGCATTCCACTTGAAAATCGGATGAAAATTCCAGAAGATGTAAACTACCAAAGTCAGAGGCTTTACTTTTAGTATTTTTTCAGTATTTTTTGGGTATATTTCGATGTCTTGTGCATTCGCCCGAAACCTTATAACTCCATGACTATTTTTAAATGCAAACTGATACTACGCATAAATACGCGTCTAAAAAGGCATTCCACTTGAAAATCGGATGAAAATTCCAGAACATGTAAGCTACCAAAGTCAGAGGCTTTACTTTTAGTATTTTTTCGGTATTTTTTGGGTATATTTCGATGTCTTGTGCATTCGCCCGAAACCTTATAACTCCATGACTATTTTTGAATGCAAACTGATACTACGCATAAATACGCGTCTAACAAGGCATTCCACTCGAAAATCGGATGAAAAGTGCACAAGATATGAACTACCGAAGTAAGAGGCCTAACTTTTAGTATTTTTTCAGTATTTTTTGGGTATATTTCGATGTCTTGTGCATTCGCCCGAAACCTTATAACTCCATGACTATTTTTGAATGCAAACTGATACTACGCATAAATACGCGTCTAACAAGGCATTCCACTCGAAAATCGGATGAAAAGTCCATAAGATATGAATTACCAAAGTCAGAGGCTTTACTTTTAGTATTTTTTCAGTATTTTTTGGGTATATTTCGATGTCTTTTGCATTCGTCCGAAACCTTATGACTCCATGACTATTTTTTAATGGAAATATATTCATTTTCTCGCACTTCAATTAACGATGGTGGAAAAAACACTTTCCGATTTGCCACGCCCATAAATTAAGTTGAGAAATGCAAACAAGAATTTCAGTTATTTGTAAATGGACTTAACGGACAGACGGACGGACAGACGGACAGGGCTATATCGACTCAGCTCGTCGTGCTGATCAAGAATATATATACTTTATGGGGTCTGCGATGATTCCTTCTGCCTGTTACATACTTTTTCACAAAAACATTATACCCTGATTTCCCATTTTCAATGGGTTCAGGGTATAAAAATAGTTATTGCCACGAGCATATATATTGCATATTTATTAATTTAATCAGCGCTTTTAATGTGTCGATGCTTAGCTTTAATAATAATTAAAATCAAGGACTTGGCAATGCAATTCAATTTGTATTTCACATTTATTTCAATGTCTCTCATTTGCGAGCAATAAAAGCGAGTGACAATCGCTGTAGCCAGCATTATAGCCCTGCCATTTGTATCTGCAGCTCCGATCTGCCTCAACGATGCGGAGGGAGTGCCTCTGCTGCAACCTTTCGCTGCTCGTTAAGCAAAGTGCAGGCGACGCTGCAATAACTTTTAAGTTTATGCGCATTTGTTGGCTGCGTTTCTCTAGCGAATTAGATTTAAGTACAGTGCGAGTCGAGTGCGAGAGACACCTTGTGCGATGCAGTCTGACGTGTGCACATATGACTGAGCTGATGTTGCGAATTTGTCAGAAAACAGTTGTTGCTGTTGTTGCCCCCGCCACTGCCACTGCCCCAGTCTGCTGCACCTCCTCACGGTGGCCATAAAGTGACGTGCGTTGATTTTATGGCATGCCACGGGTTGCTCCGGGTATTCCTGTCTCTGGGCGTTACGTAGACGCTTAGCACTTTGCAGTTAGTGAGTGCATCATTTGTATGCATTAAGAAGAAATGACACCGACGCACCTGTACTCTGCCTTAATTTTTGAACTGATGTCTTCCTAAATTGGATTGACTGTATTTCGTTGTTGTTGTTGTTGCTGTTGTTGATGTTGTGCTTGTGGTTTTATAGTAGTTGGGACGGAAAAATGACATCAAAGCACGTTACACACTTGTGTGGTTTTTCCATTGTCGCCAGCCAATCCCCATCGCCCCCTCCACTGACTGGCTATATAGCCACTCGTAGAGCTCAATGCTCGCGTGTATATGTGTGTGCGTTTAGTGTGTTCCTGTATGTGTGTGTGTGTATGTGTGCGTGCATATCATCATGATTATAATCAGCGAGCGCAGGGGCACTTAGCGCTTGTAATGTTGTTGCTTCTGGCACTTTTGTCGGCTTGCTGCACATCAAAGGCGCCGCGTAATGAGCAGCACACGCCAGCGAACTCCTCGGGCTGCTCCTTGCCACACTCGCTGCCGCAGCGCTCGTCCAACATCGTCTACCAGCGCAAATTGACTTTGTCTGTGTCTTTTTGACACCTGCGGCAATTCGTTTCCATGCCCACGCCCACGCCCACGCCCACGCTCGCTCCACTTATCCGACACAGCCCCTGTCCCACTTAGCACCCGGCAGCTGCTATTTGCATCAAAGATACTTTAAAGCGAGCTAAAAACTAGTTCATGGATAGCACCACCAGCAGCAGCACCATCACCACCAGCGCCACCAGCAGCAGCAGCAGCTGTGGAGCAGCGGTGGGTGTGCTGGCAGGGCTCTGGCCGGGCAACCTACATATTTTCAGTCATGGTTTTTGGGGCGTGGCTTGTGTTTCGCTTTTTGGCATGGCGATTCGTAGCCGCAAGTCTCAAAATTCTTCAGTTGCGACGTTGCACAGCCAGTAAATTTTTAGGCTAGCAAATTGTGCGCTGAAAAACCAGATTCAGCTCTACCGCAGCCCCAGAAAGTATGCCACGTATTTCGACTGCTGAACATGAAGCATTTTTCCCCAATCTCCTGCCATACAATGAGCACTCAGCCGTACGTGAAACGCAAGTCATCATACAAGCCATCTAACACCAACACCATTATAATATATATACATTCTGCCAAATATATTCATTTGTGTGGAATATTAGAAAACGAGAAGAGAGACAATGGAGATGAATAGAAAGCAGTAGAAAGAGAGCTGGTAAATAGAAGCGCAGAGAAAGGAAATCAAAAGAAAAGAAAAGCAGAGAACAAAAATGAAGCAAAGAGATGAGAAAAATTTACTTTTAATTTTATAATTTAGAAAACAAAAAAATGATTTCCCATTTTCAATGCGTTCAGGGTATAAAAGGAGGTAAACAGTTTTAGATAAATTTTTTAGATTTTATATAAATTGTTAACAAGGCATAAACAAATATTATCTCAACATTACATTACGTTACATTACTTTTTGTACATTACTTTTGTGAATTAGATATATCGTTTACCCTTATCTTCATTCAGAACAATCTATAAAATTCTCAAACAAAATTTAGAGCAGTAGAACAGATAATTTTTTTCCTGCTTATCGAGCACTCGCTCATATCTATGCGTAGGCCTTAAATTTCACTGATGTTATTATGAAAATTGGTGTTTTTGTAATTCCGTTATTTAATTTACACCTAGGGCTATTCAATTCATATAAACTTGAGTTGGCATTTGAGTCGAGCCGAATGACTTTGATGTCCGTGTGACCTGTGGGTAAGACGGAGCCACCTGTGAAGTGTCTCTTGAGAGGCTCCAGTGTGGCTTGGTCTGCTCTTTTGGCGTTTGTTATGTAAATGCCGTTGCATGAATATAATTAACTTGGCACGGCTTGCGGCCATATGAAACTTTTTTACGGCCGCATAAAAGCGCTTACGTACTTTGCCAGTGGCCAATTGGGGTTTGAGTCGCAGCTACCCGAAAGTTTTCCCATAAAGCCGCCGGCTCAGCAAACAGTAGCAAAGTGACACAACTGTCTCGTAGTCCCGCCCACATCCACCTGTCACAGCTGTCGCGTCCTCCGCCGTTGTTGTTCTGTTTATTGAGACGCAACAGTTTGGCCTTTGTGCGCTTACCGATAAGTCAGCCGCATTATAGAAGTGCCAACTGCTTTCAATTTGCCCAAATGCTGCTCAAGTGCATTGCTTTCAATTGTGCGACGGGCCATAAGTGAGATGCATCTGCAGGCCCCAACACTCAACCCCAGTCGTTCAGTCCACACATCGGCATCCACACCCATTCTATCCAGCCACATCCATATCAATTTTTCTCCGGCTCCCCCGCGGCGCAGACCCTGCGAGATGTATTTGCTGTCTTGGCCACAGTTACAATGTCAGCGTTTAAAGCTCAATTGGTTTAAGTGCCAGAGCATTTGAGCTCTCAGCCGAGGGTGGCTCGCCGAGCAGTCAGTATTTCGTATCGGTTTACCCGGCTGCCTGAAGCGTGCACCATGTTGCAAGCAAATTAACTACAAAAATGTGCACTAAAGCGGAACAGCCGGAACTAACGAATCGTTTGCTGGTCTCTGGGCAAATGAAGCGTATGGAGCTCCCAAAGACATCATCTCTATTTCAATTCCAGTCGGTATATGCATTAACTGCATGAGTTTAAATTGATTGATATGGAGTATTTATTATGGGTTTTATACGGCTAGACTTTAACTATATTTTGTAATTTTTTAATAGTTAACTCTGAGTTTAGTTTAATTTTAATGATTTGTGTTATGTAAGCAGCATGTTGCTGCAACAAATTAAACGTGAAATGAGTTACTTTTCCAAATATGCCGAGCAATCCCTTTGCATAGCACTTAGTGCTAGTTTGTCGCCTTTTGCTAGCGTTTTGTGCCCCCCCCCTGTGTACCTTAAATAGTGCTCTGAGTGTAGCAGGCAATAAATGCTAATATTTTATTTAAAGTGCTTTTAGAAAAGTTACCGCTGAAAGCACACATACATACACAGCTGCAGCATCTCGCATTCGCTGTGCTGCGTCGCTCAGCCAGCGCCCTGCACGAGCACAACAGAAGCTTTTGCACATGGCAAAGTGTATGCTACACACACATTACATGGCAAATGGTTCTTGCAAAAAATTAGCCTTGTATGTGAGTGTGTGTGTGTGTGTGGGTGTGGGTGGGTGGGTGTGTTCGGCTGGGTGTGTTGCTGTTGAAAGATTCAGGCGCTTGATATTAAATATTGCGCATACGCGACGTGGCGCCCGCTTCAGCCCGCCCCGCATAATGCAATGCAGCTCACGCATTTTTGCACATCATTTGCCTGAACTACTTAAGCGCCCTCAGTTGGGCCCGGGCGGTAAGCGGATTTTCTATACCAATGCCCAACTTTTGGGCTGTGCATTCGACACACGTGCTGTGCCGATATTTTGATGGTTCGACTCGATTGCGAACCCTTTGGGCCCATGCGCACTCACACAAACACACCCACAAATACACATGTGCGAGTGGGGCAAAGTTTGACGTTTGCTTTTATTTATGCAAAAATAATTTCAAATGTTTCGCATACTTTTGACGTTTGCTTTTTAAACGCGCAATTCCACAACCTCAGTCAGGCCACAGGCTCGCATGCCACGCCCTCTCGCCACTCAATCTACCTTCCAACTAAAAATCTAATAAAACTTTTGCCAGTTACCTGCCAGCAGCAGCTGTAGTAGCAGCAGCAGCAGCAACAACAACAACAACAACAATGTATGAACAACACGGCTGCTTATTTGCTTATCATATGCAAATTTGCATGTTTCAAGCTGAAGTTTTCTTTACAAAGCGACCGAGTAGCGAAAAAAGTACACAAAATGAAAAGGAAAAAAAAAGAACCCAAAGAATGTTTAACAAGCAACCTAAGGGAAATGCCGAGCACAAAGTTCAAATAACAGAATTTCTGCTTTTACTTTTAATACCCTGAATCCATTGAAAACGCATGAAACAGAGTATGATGTGTATACACAAGTGTGTGTAACAGGCGCAGCAACACATATGTAAACTCATCCAGTATCAAGTACATTACAAATTCCTAATTGCCTTATTAGCATACAACATAATAGAGCCTAGAAGACTATACCCTATAAGCATTACTATAACAAGTAAAACGAATGTGGGCAAAAACAGAAATTTATGCAATATGCACAGCTCGTTAATTAGCTAGTTATATATCCTATTTAATCGATTTTGATTTTGTTTTTTTCTTATATAAGCTGTTAGTTGACTTTTTGTTGGCAGTGTAGGGTATCTGGATGTCGCCCATGCTAGACTACATCGCACTTGCTTGTTTTATGTATCTAAGGCATTTCACCTAACCACATAACTAGCCTCTGGTCCTTGCCTCTACAAAATACATACATACACATGTAAACATGCACAAGGATACGTGATGTATGTGTGTGTGTGTGTGTGCGCCTATCTGCTGCTTTGATTACACAACTCGCAGCCTCGGGCCGTCAGCTCAAAATAAACTCGTTGAAAATGTATCAAGTATTTGCACACAAATAATTTATCAAATATATAATTATATATAAATATGCGCACATACTTATGCATTTCAAGTATGTGAACGATTACAGCTGCCAGACGTGAGCAGCGATAATAATATTCTATATAACGGCACACATATGAGTTGGCTAAAATAATTCAAGATTTCCCAGGCATTTGCATAATGTGAATGCCTGCAAATGGTGGGCCAATTATGCCCAAAGTGAAATTGAAAAGGCCAAATTGCAAGGCGAATGCCAGAAAACAAAATGAAAACAAATTTTTAAACTGCAAGCGGGAAACGAAAATATATTTATATTACTCTAATAAAAAATTGAAAGGCTTGAATGGCTTTTTATTTACCTTATTTATTTAGCAGACAGTTTAATTAACGCAAACTTATTTGTTATTATAAATTACATTACAATCATATTCAAATATATATATTTTTTACAAGTGTGATATATTGGTGTGTACAGCTAGGAATTCAATTATATTAGAAATGCTATTTGCAGTTGGGACCACCAGGATTAATAAGGGGCAGGTATTTTGGAGCGTTTTAGGTAAGAGTAAATTTAATTATTAACCCACTGCATATGCTGGACAGACAGACCAAAAGTACTCTGAGTGTTATGTAGGCCAGCAGTCACATTTGAGATTATTTGTGCCCCATGCACTGAGAATGGGACCACGGGGGATCAGTCGTCATTTTGGTACCAAAGGAAGCAAACCAAAGAGGAAAAACACTGTAAACTTAATTTCAGTCGTCGAGCCAATTCCTATTGGACTCGCCGGGTAGCAGCAGTCGGACTGACAGACAAGCGGACAGTCAGACACACTGGCACATGTGCTACGAATTCAATTCGAGCGACTTAACAGCTGTAGCCGGGGCCCCTTTCAGCATGTGACGCCAACTGAAATTCAATTACAACTGCATACTGAAAATTGCGGCAGCAACAGCCATTACAACAAACTGAGCCAGAAATGCAGCCTGCCTTCGCGGCCATGTTAATATATCAGCCGAAAAGTATGCAACAGGGCAACAAGAAAAAAGAAAATAACATAAGCAAAAGAGAGCGAGGGTGCGCATGCAAAACAAATAAAAAGGGAAATGAAAAACGAGCTCAACTGGAAAATTGCATGTATCAACGGAAAAAATAGATACGTATATATGCATACACAATTGCGCCCACACTCGCATGCACACACAGACCGGAGTCGACACTCGCCAACAACGTCATTTCCGGCAACGCAATGCCCCTGCTGCTGCCTCTACTGTTATTGTTCTGCATCTTGTTGTATTTGTCAAGATGCCTATTTAAAAATTTACAGCACTTGTAAATTAGAAACAAACCAAACGAATGCCACTGCAAATTCACTGCCATCAATTATTTACTACAGTGAAAGACTTTCAGCGGGCAACACTCAAAAACAACGAACAACGCATCGCAAAGAGAAAATTTGAGGGTTTTTTAAAGAAAAGTAAATTAAATTCATTACGTCTTTTATACAGGAAAATCTATAAAGTCCATAAAGAGAGTCATATTTTTAAATCTATTAGTAAATTTATATAAAAGTGTTTTATATATATTTTATTTTTAGAAAATAAATGATTATACTCAACAATCTATCATCTGTATAAGAAATTGCATTAGCAAAGGCAAGTGTTTCATACCCTGTGGAGGCTTTTAAATGAGTACAGGGTATACAAGTGAAATGAAATACCGGAAAGCCTCTCAAAGCATACCACTATTTGACGTATCACTCTACGAGTGTTTTAATTCCACTTTTTGGTCCGAAAGTAATTGAAATGCTAGTCATAGCAAGCGTTGAGTGCATCCCAGATATACAACAAAAAACATATCTATGCAGTATACACGTATACATATCCAACAGTTAGTTATATTTGAGTTCAGTTAACAAAGAAGCAAAAAAAGAAAAATAATGCTGCGCTGTGAGTTAAATATTATATTTAGTGCACACGAAATCAACTCTAAAGTGGAAGTGCAGCAAAATAATAAATTAAATTACTCAATGCGACACAGAACATATATTGGATCTATATTAGTTGAAAATTGAAATTAAATTTTATTGCCATCAGATTGAAATATCTACCATTAAGTGTTGGCCACAATGCTTGGCATTATTAATTTTGGTGGTATCTTATCTGAAAGAATATAAAAAATTATGCAGCCTGGCCACCAATACAATATATTATAGCTTTGTTTAAATTTATAACAAATTTAAAATTTGAACTAGCTATTTATGGGTTCAAAAATCAACAATGGAAAAGTTATGCATATTTATGCGGGAATATATGAAACGAATGAAATTCACAATTTGCCTTTTTAAATTTGGCCTCCTCTATTTATAGTTATTTCAATAAATAGCATACGCATACACACATTTATAGGCAGTCAGCAAATAATGTTGCGCATACGCAGCGTTGGCAAATACAAAATATAAATTGTTCACGATAAATGTGAATGCCAAGGCAAATAAATAATAAATAATAAATATATATAAATATAAATGGCAATATGGGAATGAAAATGAAATAATCTGCCAACTAAAAGGCGCATAAATAGCTGTCGAATGACATTCATTTTCTTTTGTTCATCTTTATAGCAGCCATTTTGTTGTCGCTCATCACTCGTATGTATGTGTGCGATGTGTTGACGCCATCGCTCGTACGTTTTTTTGTTGTTATTGCGGTCACTGACACGTGTACGTGTCACTTCAGACATAAGCGCTGAATTATGCAGGGAAGATGGTCGTCCAATTTTGATTTGATTTATCGCCGGCTGTGGATTTTTACAAGCGGCAATGCTGCTGAGGCAGCGACAATGTCAAATCAATGCCATCAAATTACAGATCATTAGCATATGATTAGCATAATTAATTTTGCACCTCCAACCGGCGGGCTTCTTGATTAATTTCATTACTCGCATCGCCCTCAACAATTTGAGTGTAAATAGCAACAGACTCAATTCCACTTGCAATTTCCTCTACTTACACACACACACACACTCAAAGCCACACACACATACTCGCACTCAGTCACGCATACCAATTCGTAGAGAAGATACAGCTGCGGAAGCAAACAGATCGAAGTTTCTGTGCACACTTGACCAAAGTTAGATTATCAATGCGCGCCGTTCAAGTTTATTATATTATATATATTTTATTTGAGTGGTGCAACTCTTAAAAAAAAAAAACAACTTTTTTCTGGACAGCAGGAAACGAGTACTTCGTGAAGAGCTACATTTTGAAAGTTGTTCTTTGCTTCTTGCACTTTGCTATTTATTGTTAAATGCAATTACGGATCTCAAGTATTGTAAGTAAGCTGAATGCAGATAAGATAAATGATGTCTCGACAGTTGTTCATTGAGTTGAGAAAAAAGTACAAGAAAAGAATGATAATAATATAAGGAAGCAGTTAGTCTCTCAGTAACTTTGAATACGAAAGCAAGCTACAGATTTCTTCTTCTTATATAGAGAATCTGGAAAGAAGGGAGAACAGGAGAATGCCTTACAGCGCTCACAGATGTAATTCAAGTTTCCCTCTTGTTAATCTTATTACTTAAAATATTCAAATTTAAATACTTGTATTAGAGTATCCATTGCAATATTTTAGTTTTTATATTTATTATTCAGCTTATTACATACCGACTAAACACAAAAGTAAAATACACTTATTAAATGCATTGTCATTAAACATCAAATATATTGTTCTTTTACGTATGTACATATTTCTATCATGCAGCTTAACATTCTCACGAAAACTCTTATCAAAAACTCAAATATGCGTATATATTCTTCCCACATTTTGACAGTTTAAGCAGACAACGAAGCAAATTTGTTTACTCACACAGAGCACAGTTTTATCTGCTATTTGCAGTGCAATTTTGTAATGGATTTATCCACTCGCATTCCCATGGCATGCACATGCAGCTCATACAGTCACACATGTACACCCTTGCGGCAGCCAATTATCAGAATCAATGGCAACAAACATGTCCACACATGAGCGCTGAGTGCCACATATTTGTTATTTTATTACTATTATTATTATAGTCGGAAAAAACAAAATGGAGTTTCTGTATAAAAAGTGTCATATGCCCTGAATTTTGAAGAAGACAACAAAACATAAATGAAAAATTGAAAAAGAACATTGCGCACTTTTCATAATTGGCTGCACAATACAGCTAGGATATGAGCACAAACAAACTGTAAAAAGAAATGGGAAACCAGAAACATTGTGTACTTGCAACGCATAAAAGAAATGAACATAATTGCTTGTTTGTGCTTAATGTACCCTAACATTGCAGCACTTGGGCTTGTCAGTTTGTGTAAAGTAAAGTTTTTCGGAATATGCACAGCCTGAAGACGTGGTGAAGCATGCAAAAAGCGTGTTTCAAGTAAGACAAGCACAGTGGGCAAAACTCACTAAAAACAATGGCATAACTTAGTGGACCACTGACCCATAGCAAAAACTCTTAAGCTCTTTGTCTCTGTACTCAGAGAGCCCAGCACCCAATGCGACGCTTATCATTGCAATTTAAGAGCAGTGATAGGCCTGACAGATTAACAGTGGGTGAAATATGTATACCTGCCAAGAGATTTGGGTTATTCGTTTCGATTTCTCACTAGTTCGTTCTCACGACGCTTCAGCTTGATCATGATAAGCCGACTCGAGCTTCAACTGCTTCTACAACTGCATCTATGTATGCGTGTGCTCTGAGATCTGCTTATTTCTTATTTCTTCATTTTAAAGTTAATTAAATAGGAATATATATAAACATTTATTTAATAAGAAATGGCAAAGCAATATTTATTATAATAATTATGAAAAATTTACAAAATATATATTAGTTAATTTGTTAAATACATAAATACATACTTGTAATATTAAATATTACAAAATATTGTACAAATTGGCAATGCAAAACTATAATTAACTGGTTTAAGTTTAATGAATTAATGCTCTTGGTTGATCAAGAATATCTCATAGAATAAATAGAATAGCCAATTTATTTTGTCTTGGCATATAAATATTATTATAAATATTATATACCCCGAAACCATTCTATATCATTATACGTATTACATCTACAATTTAATATAAAGTAAAAGAAGGTTTATGGCAATTTCACATAAAAATTGTCAAGTTTGCCCACAGTGCATATTTGTGTGGGTGCAAAGGACAATTGCAGACTCTAGATTATGTCCCTGAAGAGCAGCTGAACAATAACAAAAATTTTAAGCGACACAAAGTGCATGCGGCTGTGTGTGGCAGAGTGTGGAAAGACAAACATGCAAGAGGACACCAGATATGCCACCAGCACATGCGCATACTCACATTTATATATATATAAATATATATATATATATGCTGTGTGTGTATGTTGCGTGCCTATCTTGGACCGTCTTGAGTGTTTGAGCCAAAGATTAAATGGTGTTTATGGCTGCACCGGTGCAGCTCCATACGCCTTTGGCGCTGTCTCTCTAATACTTTTGACAGTTGTGCAAAATTTATGAGTGCAAACACTTACTCACACACACACTCGCCCACTCTCCGGAATGGCTAGAAATATGGCAGAGCAAAACGAGAATCGCAACGTAAATAAATAAACAAAAAGTAATTGTAATGCAAAAGCAAAATGCAAAGTAAAATTTACAATACCTTTACAAGCAAAGCAGCCATAACTTATTTCTGATTCTGTTTCAAATTTCTGTTGGCGCATTTTATTGCAGGGTTGGACCTGGCCTAAGATGGGTAGCGTGCTCTTCGCAGCTGTCTTCATAGCACTACACTTTGCCACCGGCGGCCTGGCCAACCCAGATGCTAAGCGACTGTACGACGACTTGCTGAGCAACTACAATCGACTCATACGACCCGTGGGCAACAACTCCGATCGTCTGACGGTCAAAATGGGTCTAAGGCTGTCCCAGCTGATCGATGTGGTAAGTCAACAAATAAATAAATAATTGGTATATTTATATAGTCGATTTATTTACAATGCGAAACTCAATTGATATCTTATTAATTTTATCGTTATATTATTATTTATTTTTATTCAAATGAAATAGTGCTAATATTATTTCATAACAATTCTCAGAAAACATTCTAAAATAAATTCTAGCTAAATTCTACAAATAAATTACATATATAGACAACATTATTTCACTCTCCTTAGAGCTCAATGATAATATCTTAAGAAATATATAAACGTCAATCAGTTAAAGTTCATTAATTAACTTGTTAAAGTCACAGTTTGAGCTCTCAAAATGCACGTTTCGTGTTTCTGTAAATATATATGCTGGGTAATTTATATATATACAATAAAGCAGAGAGGGAAAAATGGGTTTTCCCTTGTGGAAATCCCGCAGAAACTATATTAATTTGTTATTAACGATAATGACATCCAGTTTAGCTGTCATTCCTTTGACAACTGAGCTGCTCCACTGCTTATCAAATGACAATCAAAGCAGATTAATTTGCAGAGCCAACAGCGCCGGTAAGTGGCATAAGCCGTGGCAGCGCAGCAGCCGCGTAATTAATAACTGTTTACCAAACGCTTAAAAGGCAGTCGAACTAAGCCACCATTGTTTACCCAGTTCCCATCCCAATTCCATCTCTCAACCCCACACTCCTTCGCAATCCCCGTTCCAATCATAGTCCCAGTCCCAGTCGTCGTTTGTTAACTCTTCGAGCTGGTAGTCAACATTGTTTGCATAATAAATCAATGGGCTTTGCGATTTATAGTGCATCGACTGATGATTGTTTTGTTGATTAAGTTTGCAATTGCAGTTGGTGCCCTCCGCACACGGCTCAATCAGGGCGGCAAAAATTGCGCAATATATCAGGGGAGTCCAGCGCCTGGGCCAAATTGTGTTTAGGAAAAAGAAACAAATATTGAGAAAACTCCGATTGGCAACAGAGTCAAGTGCAGCTACAGCTGCAGCGGGCCAAGCAAATGGCCCACAATCTTCTATACGGCTTGAATGCACATGACAACCGGAAATGGGAAACCGGCTAACAGCTACGTGTGCTCTTGGCCACACAGTAGCCGAGCTTTACATCTCTCTCTCGCTCTCTCACTGTGCTGCATCCTGCACTTGGCCTCTTACTTCCAGCTGGCTTCGACTCCCTTTTTGCTGTTATAAATCACGCGCTAAGCACCAAGACCACTAAAAGGCATGCCAAACAGTCAGCAGCAGTCATACCAGCGCACATTGGGCAATGGCCCCTGTATCCGTGGACAAATTATACAATTTGTTGGGGAATTGAAAGGAATATATTTAAAGGCCAGTTCACAGAGGTTTCATTAACTTTTATTTTCGTTTCTTAAATAATATAAAAATATGATGATAATGGGTTAGCAGAGGTTGTATACATTCCCTTTATTCCTTTTAAATGTTTTATATTTCATATCTTGGAATCGATTATCTTGGAATCACTAGATGTATATCAACAAAATGCAGACTTCTCTATAGTAATTTTCCATTTCCATTTCTTGCAAAAAAATAACCTCATAGCAATTATCCAACATTGGCAAAGGAATTTTACAAGTCCCCTATTTATATTGCATTTGCAACATACAGAGAAAAGTTCATTTTGCCCACAATTACTGTTGGGAGGGTTGCTTGATATATATGCACACACTTTATTACTTCCATTTAAAGAGGTTTCTGCAGCACTACAAATTGAGTAGAGGCTAAGGTAATTGGAACGGTACTATTTGGCCTTAAAATGCAGCATAGCCGTACAGTTCCTTCCACTTTTTATATCTCAGGCAACTTACAAATGGATAGAATTTAATATGATTTCATATAATTTAGTTTTGAAATTAATCTCGCATTTGAAGCAGTGCTACTGGCATGGGGTGCTTATAAATGAAAATGCTTATGTGTGTGTGTGTGCACACACACATATTGTAATATTGCACATACGCCCTGTGTGCTCGACAGGCAACTGGCTAGAGATATTCGCAGAATTTCTTTTATTGCACTAGTCCACTGGTCACTTTTTGTTGTTGTGCATAGCTCATTGTTGTTGTAATACTTCTGGATGCACGTGTTGCCTGGCCTTCTTATTGCCAATTCCTTGCAAATCCTATCGACCAAAATCTGTGCACTTTGGTTGATTTTTAGTTCTATTGAAAAGTGCAATCATTGGCAACAGAACGCAATATACAAATATATACAATAGTATATAAGGAACAGATATCAGAACGGCAGATGCGGCTTAGGCAGAATTTTAAATTTAATTCAAGATGTTTCCATTTGCCTGCCCTCGAGCTCCGAGTGGCTTCGGCTGCTTATTACTTGCATTTCGGCTGCTCATTCAGGTGAATTACGACCAGAAATGCATTAGCAGGTGATGAAGAGAAGGTGTGAGACGCATATTGTTTGTAGACAGTCTTAATTGCTGGTTGCTAAGCTACTCAGAACGAAATTTGGAGCAGAACGCAATCAAATGAAAATGAGTTCGAAATGTGGAAGGAAAGAGCCAAGTATAATCAAACACAAAGACAGCGCCAAATGAAGATTAAATTTGATTTAAAATTGATAAAAGACGAATTCACCCATAACAAAATGCATGCTGTTTAATATATATTCCACAAATAAACATTTATTTGCGTCACTTTCCTCTGCTCGTTATAATAAACCAAAAAACACTCCGGCTTACTATCGAAACTGCCGCATTTAATACTTATTCAGTTGGAGCTGGGTACATTTTTATGATGATGCTCGGCATCGTTGCTGCAAAGTTTATTTACGGCAAACAGGAAATTCGATTTAAATTGTAAACAAGCCCAAGGACTAGAGAGCGTGGCTGAAGGCAGTCGCCAGTGGCACAGAATGCAAATTCAGTTGCATTTAGAATGCTTTAAGCCTCGGCTTAAGCAATTTAAACACTGTATATCCTGCATCCTGTTCGGGGTAATGCAACCGACAGCCGTAGCTCTAAGTGTGAATAAGCAAGCAGCCGCAACGGCAATAACGCCAACAACAACAGCAACAGCAATTACATGGCAACAAACCCAGTTAGGCAGCTGTAGGTGTGAACCGGCATAGACATGGACATGGACATGGACATAGACATGGCCAGCTAGCGGCAGACAGGCAAGGAAGTCGCCTTCGTGTTGCTGTTGTTGGCTGCAGCTACTACAGCGGATGCCGCACATAAAGCATAAAGGATACGCGCCACGCCTGTCCCCATCGTCCCCATTGCCCCCAACGCCGCTGCTGCAATATTATCTCTTCCTTATGCCGCTGTCTTTGTGCCTGGTCTTGGCTTTGTCGTTTTATTGCCGGTTTTCCGCGTCGCCCGCACCTAATGACCTTTCAGACGTCTCAGCTGGCAACTGGGAACTGTTAGCTGGCAGCCCACAAAAGCACACCAAGTGGGTGATTAGTAGTAGCTCGCCTTGGCACCACCACCGGCACCACCTCCAGCCAACATACATACGCCTGCGTGTGGTAACCGCAAGCAGAATCTATTAGCACTGCGTCTCCTAACATATTGCTCTCGCCTCGTGTCCTGGCGCTCTTCATGGCTCTGGCGTTGACATTATCTGACTGTCTCGACGGAAAACGCTTTACGGCGCATCATTATCATTTTGTCGTTAATTACATTTTTCAACGCTTAAGTGATTTATTCCGCAATTTTATCGTTTTCTAATTTTTTTCTATTGAGTCCTACGCCTAATGAGTTGCTTTGCCGCTTGCCACCTAAATAAATATGAAAGGGAAGCAGCAACAGCAGCAGCCTCAGCAGCAGCAGCCATAAATATAATGAGAGCAACTGACAAGGAGCCCTCTAAGTGTGGAAATTTACTTGCCAGGCTCTACACTCGACAGCCCAAACAGGACAGGACAGAGCAGAGCAGAGCGGAGCAGCAGCGTGTGGTTGTCATGCGTGCATCTGTTAAGACTCAAATTAGAGCACTCTGCTCGCATGCTGTTGATACGCTTGAATTATTTGCGGCGAATGCTGAAAAAAAGCAACAGCACGAATTACTGTTTCCTTAATTTAGATTTAATGTGGACTCTCAACGAATAATATACAAGCTCTATTTGTACAGCAAATGTTTATTCTCGGTGGCAAAGGAAATGAATTAATGAATTTTCATTCATGAATTTTCATTAGCTCATTTCCTATGTCGCCTAAAAGAATGATTCAAAGTACATTTGAAAATATTTTTAAGGAAGTGAAAAAATATTCCATGAAAAAATACCCCTAACTCAATTCACCTAGAAGACTCTTCACTTCAATCCCAAATATTTGTATCTACCATGTACCTCATATAGCATGTATATCTAGTGTTTCGACTTCATCTATTACTGGCAACGTCGTTGGGTGCTTTTATAGCAGAGCCAACTTTTAATCCAGTTTCGCAGCCAACCACTGAGGCACTTAAACTTTATGCTTGTTTAGCTGCTCTTAACTTTAATTGCATCAGCTACCCCAGCAGCCCCAATTCCAGTTCCAGTTTAGCTTCAACTCCTATTATTCTCGTCTTCGCTCTAATCTCGTCTCTCTTCCGTTGACTGTGTCACTAGTTTGCGAGACATAAATTGATTAAAACTCAATGATGCTTTAAGGATACGGTCGCCAGCAACGACTGTGACTGTTTCTTATTGCTGCAACTCACTTCAAACTAACCAGCTGCAGCACCATTTAACCCAGGACATGCCATGGGCAACCACTTGACATCCACCGACAGCCCCAAAGGCACCATCAAACAAACAGCCCAACCACCGCCACCCATCACCCGTCACCCATCACCCGTCACCCGTCACTTCACATCACTCCACTCCACTTGACTTCCACTCTACTCAGCTTGCTAAATTTCAAACGCATTTGTTAACCGACACCAGAAGCAGTTGAGTTTCTGCAGTTCACTAAAAAAACATTCGCTCGTCGCAACGATTTTCAATTTGATGGTCCCCACTCAATGCTCAAGTTCTCAGAAATCTTAAGTCCCTGCAACAGCCTCCAGTCCCAGGCCCCGCTGACAGCAGAGCAAAGCATTTGAGCTGTTGTTTATACCCTGCCTCTGATGGCTAAAAAAGCATTCACATTACGTCTATGCAGTCGAATGCGATAATGTTAATGTTAGCCTGTAGAAATCAATTCAGTAAAATTACTTTATTTATAATAATATTGAAGTAGATAAGCGGTTAAGTAGCTACTAATCTTTATAATACAATTTTGTGAAGCATATATAGTAGTCGTGTATACCCACTCTGTCTGACTTGCATTGAAATTTGCAACACAAATTGAATTGAAATCATGCTTAAATTTGAATCTAACGCATTTCTTTCTATTCTATTTTTATTTGCAGAATTTAAAAAATCAAATTATGACTACGAACGTGTGGGTGGAGCAGGTAAGTCCGAACTATTCCATTTTTTATTCACACTACGTATTATTTGTTGTTTTTTTGGCTATTTCCTGGGAGACTGCGAAATTTGTGATTTGGCAGCTGGCAAAGTTCCTAACGTTTCCGGGTAACATGAATACACCATTTGCACGCTTCGGTGCAGCCAAATGCAAAGTAATTTCGCTTGCCAATCCTCGCGTTCGCATAATGCCAATTTGTGAGCAGCACTTGGCTTTGCAATTGAAAGCGTTCCGCCCGCTCTTGGCCAAGTGGCCATGCTGGCCATGCTGGCCACGATGTCCACGATGGTCTCTTTGCAGCGGCCATTGGTATATGTGCATTGGCTTTGCACTAATGCGATAGCCAGTTGGACCTACAACTAGGAATTCCTAAAAAAAAAAAAAACCAACTATATATATGTATGTGTGTGTGTACATATATCTATTGTCCGGCTGGCGCGTTTCTGTGAAACTGCTTTTAAGCACTTGAATGGAGGAGCTTTAAAGTTTTGCATAAAATATGCACACAAAGCCCCTGCACAAATTGCAGTCAATAGCTCTCAAAAGCTTATGCCAAGTTTCTGGTTACCCAAATTGACAAAACAAAAGCAAACCCCAAAATTAGATATAAATTATGCATCGCATCTGTTTCCCTCCATCTCTCTCTCTCTCTCTCAGTCTGTGTGTGTGTGTGTGTGTGATTCAATTCCGAAACTTTGCATGACCAATTCAGCTATTATCATTGTTGACTCATTATAAATGTAATTCGCCTGTGTTCCGGCAAGAGATTTCACACAAAATTCTTTAGCCAAAAATGTGTTTTGATAAAAGTAAATAATTTGTGCCCTTAGTGTAATTCTTAAATAATACTTTACTCTACTCAGCAGGCGTAAAAATTTTATTTAAATTTATAAATATTTTTAGAGACAAAATTAGTTATCGAATATGATTCTGTCTATTCTTCTATAACTTATATTATATGCCTGTCTGTCACTTGATATATTCAGAATGGTAGCAAAACTGTCTGAGAATTGGCAAACAATGGTAAAAGTTTTGTTATTTGTTATTTATTATTGCTGTTGACATTACTGCAGTTATGTTTGGCTTCAGTTGTGCTGCGCCTCCATAAATATGCAAATGCATTATGTCAATACGGCCGCATCTACGTGCACCCGCATGCACATAATGACATTTACGTGCTTTCTCTCTCTCTCTCTCTCGCCTCTATAGAGGCGACTGCAATTAACTGTACCATTTATTGAATAGACAAACAAAATCATTTTACATACTTGATAATGCAGCTGCAGTGGAATTAAAGAATAATATTTAGCTTATTTCCGCAGTGTAGACAGACAGACAGACACTCTCATATACACATGTAGTTTAAATTTATATACCAATTAGTTTTTATATGAACAATCATTTGTCAGCTAGTTTCATGGAATACAAATCACTCATAATTAATTTAATCATTTATTACGATTAACATCAGCAAGGGTTATTTTTTGTTTTGTTTTAATTCTTTTTTGTTTGAACTGTGGAACATTTTCTGCTTGGACAAGCTTCAAGCGCTGCGATAATCCCATTGTGAATTGCAAACAACACCCACAACGCATGCCGCATGCCGCATGCATGTTGCAACAATGCTTTATGGCAGTCAACATAATTACAGTTTTATGATGCACGCTCTACTGTATGAACAACTGCAAGATACCCTACAATATATTATAATCGGATTACTAGGTATAGCTAGGCATATACCCTACAGCTGCGTCTGGCTGCTCGTACGGCGCATATTTGTACAGCGAAAATTAAATTTAACGCCAACAGCTTAGCGACCAATAAATTAATGCATAATTAATGGAACGCAATTGCAACAAGGCAGAACAGCCAGCCATTATGTCCCACAAATTCAATTCAATTTTCGTCTATATGCAAATTATGTGGCCAGGGGCTCGGTCTAGTTCCTTTAATATAGATATACGTGTACATTCCTATATATACATAAATATATTCATTGCTGGGCAATTTTTAATATGGCTCTCTATGTTTTGCAGGAGTGGAACGACTACAAATTGAAATGGAATCCCGACGATTACGGCGGAGTGGATACCCTGCATGTGCCCTCCGAGCACATATGGCTGCCGGATATAGTACTATATAACAAGTAAGTGCCATCCAATATTCCCTAGCCTTCCCGCCCGAAGGTCCGACTTATTATGCTTATGGTTAGGCATTGGGCTGGCATTTGAGGGCTTTGCCAGGGAAGTTCTGGCGCCTGGCACCATTTGCATAATTGCCCAATGGGCGCGACGGGCGCATAAATCAAAGCGCACAGTTACGCTTGCAATTTATCAGGCAATGATTAACGTATTTTTATTTCAATGTAACATGAGAGCCGGCCAACGAGTCAGCTCTGCAGCCGGCTGAGCAAAGGGGAACAGGCCTCGCTTTATGCTCAGCACAAAATTGCTGCCAACTCGTCTGCTTTCTCAAATTGGACGTTTTATTTTGCTATGCTCGCTGTAATTATTATAATTTGCCTTGTGTCGTATTTCACTTGGAGTGAAGCCAGCCCCAAATAAACGGCACAGTGGCACAAAATACAAAATAAATAAAAAGTAAATAAAATTAATAATAAAAAAGAATTAAGAAAATATTGTTTTAGAATCAAAAATGAAAATATTTTCATTAATATATATTTTTGTTGCTCTTATTTTTATCCTGGATTACATATTTCTAAATTAAAACTTTTTAATTGTATTTTTCATATGCATTTATGTTTAATTACCTGTGCTTAAATATTTATATATTAGTTTTATATTAATTTTGTAAATGTTAATAATTTATACATATTAAGAACATCCAGTTAATTTGATTTATTGATTAATTTTTTGTATTTTTCTTTTTTATTTATTTTTTTTTTTCATATTTATTTATTTGTTTTATTTATTTATTTCCTTTTTTAGTATGTACATATTTATCAAATATTTTTCCCTCAGCATAAGTTATTCGCAAAGTCCTTACTTAATATCGATTAAGGAGATTTATCTGTAGATTTCGTATTTCGCCCACTGTGCCAGTGGCTTTGCTGGCCAACACTTGACTCTGTCGATGGGGCTGGCACTTCAGTGCCTACAACACCAGGGAGGACATCGCTCTTTTGGCAGATCGGCTTACGCGCTTTATGTGCCGTATTGGTCGTCTTCTCTTCTTCTTCGCTTTTGGGTGTGTTGCTGGTTGGTGCCTCGGCCATGCGAACTATTCGCATAGCATACTTTTCGGGGTGTGTGTGCGCTTTGCGAGAGTCATAAAAACTCGTAATTTATTGCTTGGAAAAAGCTTAAATTTCATTTGGCAACAACGACAAAAGCATTGTCATGTTGTTGTGCGTAACTATAGCAACTCTCTGGTACTTACACCGAATCACACACACACACACACATACACACGGGCGTACAGGGCTCGTTGTATGGCCTCCATTGTCGTTCGCTGCTACCGTGAACGATTTTTAAAGTGAAAAAATAATTTGTACGGGCTATAATGAAGCAATACTTCGGTTAGAAAGCCTTTTCCCTTTAGTGCCACTTGGACATGAAGTGCCATTCGACTCCGTCACAGACATTCCCAGTTTAGCCCAAAGTGGCCTCTGCCCGCTGCTCGTAGTTAATTGTGTTTGCTGGAAATAAATAGCGTCTGTAAAGTTAATTTAACGCACTCCTCCCCTGAGTGGAAGTGTCATATAAATGTTGCTCTTATCCTTTCCAAAAGACATCTAACTGTCCTCAGTCGCAATTCACAATATTTATTTTCTCTTTATATGGAATTCTGGCTATTTGTACGAAAACTTTTGTTGCTAAAGTATATTTATCTTAAATAAAAAAAACTCGTATATTACTTAACAACAAAAGGAAATTAACTTAGTTTCTGAGGCAATAAACCAAATTAAATTGTTATTTAGGTTTTATGTATAATATTCAGATTTGTAATCGTCTATAATATATAAAAATGTTTTATCTAACTCAAATTTTATTGATACCAAAATCATATCCTCACATATTTTTTGCCACGTTTCAATTGAATGACCATAAAAAGGAAAATGGCAGCAACGGAAATAGATTTAAAATATTTAGGTATAACTAAAAAATCAACTAAATAACAAATCAACTAACACTTTGTCCTTTTTTTTGCAAATCGAAAAATTATGGCTGAATTGAATATCGCTGTAAAATACATTGAATGCAAGCGGAAATTTCAGGCATTGTTATTTATACAACTGGCATACGTGTGTTGTGGTAATCTTGAATGCAAATACAGTAGATTCCACCATGTGGCGGGTCCAAAAGTTTGCAACGCTGAAAATGCGTTTAAATTCACAATTGCATTGCAACTGGCAATATTTCACGCGCAAACTTTTGCCACGCCAAGACAAGCGAAAAGCGTCATGGGAAACGCTGGCACACACACGTATTTGTATGGGGAATGATGGCATATCCGGCAAAATTTACGCCGAAATTCGTATGCAATGAAAAATGTTTAATTGCCTGCTAAATGTGAAATAGCCAACAAATAGTTGAGGGAGCCTCTCAAAGCGCGTAGCCAAACAACAACATGGCCCAGGCACAAATACCTGGCACACACACACACACACACACATGCAGTGCAGCCATGTTGGCCTATTAAATATTGTTGGGCATGTTGCTATGCGGCCTTTGCAACAAGCGTCAGAAGCTGTAATTTATTGGAGGTGGCCTGGCGCTGTTTGGCTCTAATTGTTTGCGGCTCGCCTGCGCCACGCTCCACGTTTGTCAATTTTAAATTGCAATTTCGATCCAAATTTGAAAAACGCTCAGCTCTCAATGGAGTGCCCAAAGCATCTACATAGATAGAGCCATGTGTCATGGCCAAGTTTGCTGACCAGGCATAATTAGTCGTATGTGCTACAGCGGGCACATTAAATACGCATCGAAACCGAGAAACCGTCAACAGCAGCCACTGCGAGTGTATTTGTGTGTGTGTGTATTTGTGTGTGGGTGGGCCATTAGGCAAAGCAAGCCACAAAAGTTTCAGATCCCCATTTGAGTAGCCTGGCCAATGGCGACGACAGCAACGGCGACTCTGTTTATATTTGTGAAAGCCGCTTAATTCCAGCAATTAATTTTCATGTTGATCCAAGAAATTAAAATCGCACTCGAGCTGGGACTCAAAACGAGAGACTGTCCCTCTCTCACTCTCTCTCGCTCCCTCGTTCTTTCTATCTCCATCTTTCTTTTATATTTGGTTTTTGTTTTTAGTTCGAGTCTAGAATTGATTGCAATTGCGGCTGGCTCTCCGAGCTGGCTCCATTTAATGGGCTCTCGGACTTATTTGATAATACGTATTTGAAAGCTTCTCATAGCGCACAGAAGCACTGTGTGAGCTTAGGCACTATATGTGTACATATGTACGTGTGTTTGCCGCTTGGACGTCGTGTTTAATTATGTTTTGATTATGATTATGATAGTCGAATAGAAAGTCTAACTACTTAAAATTCACAATAATTTATTTTTTATACATTTTCGCCTTGGCCATGGTGCATTAGCTTAATCTATATTTTATATGGCTAGCTAATTACAGTGGCTAAATTTCCTTTAAAAAGCCAAGCCAACACACAGTCGGTTTCAGTGTCAGCTGCTTCCTTATGACTGTATCTGCTGTGCTAATAGTTTTAGTAACTTCTAAGCAATATCATAATTTAGAAACATTGCCAGCAGACAGCTAATGTGTGTGTGTGTGTCTTTGCGGTCGTTATAACTGGTTATAAAAATGGCTTTTGCTGGATCAACTCAAATTGTAGAACTAATTAAAAATACATTTCAGCTTCTAATTACAAATTTATTTTAAATGCGAAAATTGCTTCGAATGTTGTTTTTAGCTGTGCATGCCCATGGCCGTTCGGCCGTTGGCCATTGGGTCACCCACCCCGGCCCCTCCACTATCAACGGCGGCGCTGTCCATTAGCAGCGAGGGCCTCAGGCAGTAGTCGAGGCGAAGCACATAGACTAAGCCATTGCCGCGGCCACTGGCAGACATACTTGCACGCTAACTACAAATCCAAAAGCACAGCATTTTAAAATGTTATTACAACAACAGTAGCAGAAGAAGAAGAAGAAGCAGCAGCAGAAGCAGCAGCAGCGCCAGGCAAACCATTAATGGCTAAAAACCATTTAAAATGGCCGATGGCGCTGCAAAAAGCACAACGCAAAGACTAAAATAAAAAAAAATAAAAATGCGAAAAATACGAGAGCCAGAACAAAAGTTTATAACCAAACCGAAAAACCGAAACCACGCCTGGGGGTCACCACAATTGCAGCCATTATCTGCACGGCGATTCGGTGGTGCGCGGCGACACACTCTCTCACTCACACACACACACACACACAGGCACTCACACACTCACGCATACATGCGGGACAACGCGGCATATGAGTGTCAGCTCCATCCCTCGCCGGCAACCGTGGCTATCGGCGCGTTAATCTGAGAGCCACACTGTGCGCCATCTTTGTATCTGCTAGGCCACAGCTGAATCTGAAGCCGAATGGAAAGAGACCGAGCCAATCCGCAGGCGTTCAAAAGTTTTCTCTTTGACTTTGTATCCAGCGTTCTGGGTGCGCCATTTCAATTTTTATAAATCTAATGAAAGATAATGAAATTTTATTTCGCTTCTTTTGATTTCTACGCAGTTGATGCTGAAAACTAAAACAGTTGAAAAAGAACCATAGATTAGTGTGTCTGTGTGTGTGTGTGTTTCATGCATTTATGGAGGAGCGGTCCGCCTCCGTAATACACAATAATAGAATTAAAGTGGCTGTGGCAGTTGAGAGCGCTCTGGCCGGGCGTGGCTGGGTGTTGGCTGGGTGCCTTGGGTTCACAAAAGTTCAGCTGATAATAAAGTTGTCAACAGCATTCATTTAATTAAAGAAAACAAAGCCAAAGCCATAGCACTTTGGGAATAGCAATACTCCAACGTATGTACGACGATGACAGCCGAGCGGAGGCAGAGCCAAAAGCGAGGGAGCGTTGCAAAGATTAAAAAGAGAAGAGGGTAACCAGCAGTCTATGTGTGTGTGTGTGTGAGAGAGAGAGGGGCAATCAAACTGAGCCTGTGTCTACCGCAAAATAATAGCAGTGCTGAGATTTATGGCGTTAAGTTAATATGGCCGCCGGAAATGGTATTGTGGTTTGGTCTGACTGTCTAAACAGTGTATCATTATCTGTCTCTTTCTCTTAGTCTATGTATGTGTGTGTGTGTGGCAGCAGTTGGTGGTTTTTAAGCTTCATGTCGAGGCGTTTTAATTTGAAAATTCTGTGAGACAGGTGGAAAATCCGTGCTAATAGAGACTTTTGCGGCGCACCTGTCTTAAGTGATGCCTAAATACTTGAAGTGAATCGAAACTAGAATGCCAAATGCAGAGCACGCTGAGCCAAATAAATACTGTATAAAGTAAGGCTGAAGTTGAATCCAACTCAAAGGCGTGTGCCAAGCCCCATATGAGTAAAGTATATAAGTATGAGTATAGTATATATATAGTATAGTATGAATATATTAATCAGATCGCAAGCAGTAATAATAATAATGTTTATAATTATTCTTCTTAGTTAACTGATTAAGTAATTTGTCAAACAATTAAATAAAAGCAGTTTCTGTTTTCTGTTTGATGCAAATAAACATATAATTATATAGAAGAGCGATATTTGCTGTCTGATCCAAACTTAAATATTAATTTACCAAAAACCTAATTAGCATAAAGAGGTTGGAGATCCTATATCTAAAATATATATATGCTAAGTTTATTGAGCCACATTGTATTTACCTCATAATTTATATAAAAAATATATTAAATTCTGATATACACTCAGATGATATATTAAAAAATTATCTACACGTTTACTCATTCACTGTGAATATATTTCTTATATTTTCGCAGCGCCGATGGCAACTATGAAGTGACAATAATGACAAAAGCAATTCTTCATCACACGGGCAAAGTGGTCTGGAAGCCGCCCGCCATTTATAAATCCTTTTGCGAAATTGATGTCGAATACTTTCCGTTCGACGAGCAGACATGTTTCATGAAGTTCGGCTCGTGGACATACGATGGTTACATGGTAAGTGAAAGTACTTAAGTGCTTATATATGCAAGTTTATCACTTGGCTCCAGAGGGAGGGAAGCAGAGAGAGAGAGAGAGAGAGAGAGAGAGAGAGCAAGTGGGCTGTCAATCAATGGCACTGCCACAGCTCAGATCTAAGCCATCCATCAATACGGTGAAGAGTTCAGTGGGTTTTGGCTTCGTTTGTCGTTTCTGATTGACTGACGGCTAATCAAATGTTAATCAAATGTTTAACTCGATTATAAAAGCATTAAGTCGCGAAATTCAATGGCAGACAAATGGGCGTGGCACACGGAAACAGTCATACACTCACACACACACATGTATATATGTAAGTGTGTGAGAGAGAGAGTGCGTGTATTGGAAAACGGAAAAGTAAAGTGAGGAAGGAAAATGACTTTTTAAACATGTTATACCGCGCTGAGCTGGCTACGACGACCTTGAAACGAATGGCGAAACAAAGGGACTCACTCACTGGCAATTGATTGTTCGTTTCGCTGTTTTATCGCTGCTCGGGGTAAGCAGCCAGTAATAAAGGTTCCTTACAGGGGCGTGGCTCGCTCGGGGCTGCACTCGTGAATGGCTGTTGTATATTTATTTATTTCAATACTGTTGCTAATGTTTATTGTGTTTTTGTACACTTGACACGTTTCGTTCGTTCGCTCGTGTGTGTGTGTGTGTTTTTTTTTCATTCCTGGGCATGTGATAAATCACAAGACTCTCACCCGCACACACACACACGCACATGTGTGTGTGCGAGTAGGAGATAACAGCCAGCAGCTGCGTTTAATGAACCAGCCAAGACTTTGGAAACTTTTTGGGACTCGTTTGTCAAAGGAACAGCAAGCAGCTACAGCCAAATCGAAATTGACATATAGCAACAAGCTGCAAACTGGAAGCCCAACACAACGAATTAATAACACACTTGCTGATTTATTTGTTATTCTTTCTTACGTAAAGTTTATATATCGTCCGTCTGTCAAATTTAAATTCAAATTACATCTGCTCATTACTTTCATTGAATGTTGTCTGCTTGTGCTCATAAATAATACTGAATTATCTGTGAGTCCAGAGTTTCTCTACACATGTTATATGTAAGAGTAAGCAAACATTTTAATTGTGCTAAAGCAAAGACCATATTGGCTGGAGATAGGCTCTACACGACCACTGGGACTCCGCCACATTTAAAGCTAAAGTTACGCAAATTAACAAAAATATGGAGCATTTTAGTTTTTCATCAGGAAAAATCCTCTTTAGCTTTGTTTGTTTCACAGCCAAAGTGAATTGTTTTGGTTTTAGTTGATTACTAATATTTTGGATGCCCAACTTTATGTAATTGCATGAGCGAGTATGACGCAGTCGTTTACAGCATTCCGCAATTTTCCGATTTGCTTTTTCTTTCTGAAAAATATGGCGCATTCACGCATCGGGAGCTTCAACATGCTTCATTGAATTTAACTTCATAAAAACATTCATATATGTATGTGCGCGTGTGTGTATGTGTGTATATGGAATCATGGAAGGAGTAAACATGCTTGCCAGCATATAAAAAATGTTCGCCAGTTGATTTCGTCGCTTATTCAGAATTCTGTTTGTGCCCAATTGGCACAACAGGGCGTTAATGCATTGCAGCGTTTCTATAATAGCAGAGAAGCAATCGAAAATTGTGTATGTGTGTGTGTGTGTGTGTGTGTGGGTGGGTGTATTTGCGAAAAACAAATTGATTTTATTCAATTAGTGACATTAAAGATGTGCAAACAGAAAGTAAAAGCTATTCCTATTGAATTGAAAAAACACTGACATCTCCAAATAGATGACCCAAATCAAATCTAGATGATTTCCATTAGTCAATCGAAACGGTGAATAACTGCAGATTGTCAATAATATAAGTAGAAAGAAAAGTGAGCTAGAGTCAATGGAAGCGGAGCTGACAAATAAATGAAGTTCGCCACGAACAACAAATAGCTAACAAGCGCAATAACAAATGAACTGAAATAAATGGTAAAACGTAAATGTCTTTCACGTTCAGCGGTGAACGTGAGCCAAAGTTAAGTTCGCAGCTGCCACCTCTATTGGATGGGAGACGGGGGTTGGGGTTTGGGGGGAGGCAATCGCAATTCGTTGGGCAATTGACGATTGTCAAAAATTTGTCAAAAGTACGAGTACGTTTTCGACTTCAACATCTGCAGCAACATTTGATTGGGAAGCAGCGACACCTGCGCGCTGCCTTGGCAAATTCATTGCGCCATTGCCGTCTGCTAGACACTTGAGCCAAGTGTTTCTGTTGTCGATGCTGATTCGGCATCGTCTGCTGGAAAATGAGACAACAAATCAATGTTAATGGCAGTACAATTGCACAGGTGTTGCATTGTCAAGCGAGTCGACGCATAAATCAAATATGCTGAACAGCTCGCACAGATCTCGATACAGCCCAACAATGTGAACCTAATAAATGGTAAATTAAGTACAATACTCCATTGATCAGAGTATATTGAATACTACAATATATATTCTTTTGATTTATTGAATTGAATTTGAACCAGAACTTTAATCATATTCAAATACAATTTCAATTAATAGAATTCTATTCGAGTATCAATTAAATATATTTGTAAATGAATTTATTCCATTCTCGTTTCAGGTCGACTTGCGGCACTTGAAGCAAACCGCCGACTCGGATAACATTGAGGTGGGCATCGATCTGCAGGACTATTACATCTCGGTCGAGTGGGATATTATGCGTGTGCCGGCGGTGCGCAACGAGAAGTTCTACAGCTGCTGCGAGGAGCCCTACCTGGACATCGTGTTCAATCTGACGCTGAGGCGGAAGACGCTCTTCTACACGGTTAATCTGATCATACCATGCGTCGGCATATCATTCCTGTCCGTGCTGGTATTCTATCTGCCCAGCGACTCGGGCGAGAAGATCTCGCTCTGTATCAGCATCCTGCTGTCGTTGACTGTGTTCTTTTTACTGCTGGCCGAGATTATTCCGCCGACGTCGCTGACGGTGCCGCTGCTGGGCAAGTATTTGCTCTTCACTATGATGCTGGTCACGCTGTCGGTTGTGGTAACCATTGCGGTGCTGAACGTCAACTTTAGGTGAGTGGAAACTTGAGGCGTTTGTCGTTGGGTCCTTAGCTAACTCACATGCCTGCAGATCACCAGTGACGCATCGCATGGCGCCGTGGGTGCAGCGCGTCTTCATAAAAATCCTGCCCAGGCTGCTCTGCATTGAGCGGCCCAAAAAGGAGGACCCCGAAGAGGATCAGCCGCCCGAGGTGCTCACAGACGTCTTTCATTTGCCGCCAGACGTGGACAAGTTTGTTAACTATGACACCAAGCGCTTTAGCGGCGACTACGGCATACCAGGTGAGTTCCTCTGCCATCTCTAAGCTGCTCTGCCACTGCCACTGGCCTGCACCATTGTAAGCGCCTTTGTCAAAGTCAACGGGAGTCTTCAGAAGCCCCACACAGCTTCCATTTTTATTTCGGCTTGGGGCAAACTTTTTGTTGCTCACAACTTTGGCTTTGTTGCAGTTGCAGTTGCAGCTAGACGCTGGACTCGATGTAGGTTCTAGCTGCCGCCTTTGTTGTCGCCTTGAAATTTATGCGTGTTTTCAACTGGCTTTAGCTAGCGCATTAAGTTACCAGCACAGAGCTTTATATAGTTGGGTAACCAGGCAACCAAGCAAGCAGCCGAGCGGAGTTTATATTTCGCTTAAATGTGCGCAACTACATTGAAATTATATGAATTTGAATGCCCAGCGCCGTTGCTGGAGGCTCCAAGCGCAAATAATTTATGGCAATTAACGGGCAATTGCACTGCCAAGTGGCAGTGCTGATGTCAAATAGAGGAGAGAACAGAGAACAGAGAACAGCCAACCGAAGCAAACGAGACAAACCAACAGCCAGCCAAGCAGACAAGTTGCATAAGTTTCTACTGAAAAGTAAAGAGAAAACTTGCTGCAACTCGTCCAAGAATTATTCGCTTTAGAAATTACTTTTGTATCGTTTTGTCACTGTCGTCGACGACGTTTGAGCTCATTACAGACTTGTGGCAAAAGTACCAAAAGCGGAGACAATATGTACCTGACGGTCACAGAGACAAGAACTAGTTCTAATTCAATAGTCTTTTGAGTTGGAAATATAAAAGTGCCCTTTCACAAATGCACGATGCATCGATATTAATACCAATTATGCCATGGATGCGAAATAGAAATAAAGTTTGGCAGTGTGCATCTATGCGACACATCAAATAGTTACTTTCGCTACCACAGTTGCCACTCCCTATTGAGTGTACGACACGTAAAACCACTCAAAAAGCAGACGCCATGGAATGTCAGTTGCCCACGAAGCGCAATAAAAGAAACCCACAAAGAGAGAAAAATAGGAAAACTGGAGCTTAAGCCACTTGGTGACTACTTTTCGCTATCCGAAAGTCCAGCCGGCTTTCAATTAATAGTTTTTCTTTACTTCCTTTTCCGCTTTTAGTCTGCGCTCTCCCATTTTATGGGCGGCCAAAAGGAAGATATTGAAACTTGAAAACACCCTGTCAAATAAATACAAAATAAGTAGAATGCAGCTAACTATTTACTGAGTTTCTTTATTGTTTCTGCTGCTGTTGCTGCTTCTACTGCTCCTGCTGCTGCTACTTTTCAGCCTTTGTCCTGCACCTCCTTAGGGACATTGCGAAGAAATAAAAGGGGCACCAATACAAAGCAGAGCGCTGAAAAAGTTACAAATTGCATTTGCGCATAAAAAAAAAATAGGAGAAAAAAAAATGGAAAATAAAATGGGGCCACATCAAAATAAAAGAGCTGCGAAATAGCTAGCAATTTGATTTACCAAATGCTGTTATTGCGTACTGCAATAAAAAATACAGAACCATAACTGAACGATGAAAGCGAGCAGCAAAATGTGCGCAATTAAAGATGTTCAAGAGCATAAGCTGAACGGCAAATAGAATAAGTAGATGAAAAGCGCAGACTCTGACAAATGCTAAAATCTATGCGAGCGGTATACTTTTAGAGCTCACTGTTATATGGTGTTATTATGTGGAACATTAAGTACTGAGTGATTTAACGCGACTAAGTGAATAAATTCATTGAGCAAAAACATAATTTAAGACCTGTTGAATTTGAATAGTGTTTAGCCCTATAATGAGAAAGGTTAAAAATTTCCAGACTGGAATAAGTGCAAGAAAAATAAATGTGGAACAGATCCTCACAAAAGTCAAAGGATAAAAACCTACTGGAAATCGTAGTAATATTTTTTTAGGAAATATTTTAATGTTATTAATTATTATATGCTATATATATTACTATTTTTATATTCCCAAATTTCTCAATTTCTCTCTTCACTTTATCTCTTTTCAGTGTTACCCGCCTCTCATCGCTTCGATTTGGCGGCGGCCGGTGGTATAGCCGCCCACTGCTTTAGCGATCCGCCTCTGCCCTCCTCACTGCCACTGCCGGGCGCCGATGACGATCTGTTCAGTCCATCGGGTCTCAATGGCGACATCAGCCCGGGCTGTTGTCCAGCTGCCGCTGCCGCAGCCGCAGCAGCCGATCTCAGTCCTACATTCGAGAGGCCCTACGCACGGGAGATGGAAAAGACTATCGAAGGCTCGCGCTTCATTGCGCAGCACGTGAAAAACAAAGACAAGTTTGAAAGCGTAAGTACATAAATAGAAACTTAATAGACGCCTATTCAGGCTAGATTGAGATATTGATAAATCTATTGAGTGATTCAGATTTAGCCTCAGAAAGAGAACTATAGAACAGCAGAAAGTGCTGTCTATGCCACTAAATAAAGAGTCTGTCCGAGTATCTATGCCATTCAAGAAAAGAAGATCATCTTCGTAGCTATGTGTATGCAGCAGCATTCATATGGTATTTATATTTGAGTAAAACTAGGCTAGAGTGCTTGCAGCAGCAGAGAGTGTTCCCATTGGTCACTTAAAGATCGACAGCAACGGCCCCGACGAAGCTAACGAAGCTAAAATGCACGACGCAGCAGAGGGTGTTCCTATTGGTCACTTTAGTCTCGACTGCAACGATCGTTACGAAGCTAGAATACCCGACGTAGCAGAGAGCGTTCCCATTGGTCATTTAACGCTCTACTGCAAGGGCCTGTCGCCGAGCACAACATTTGAGAGCATTTTAGTGATTGAGTGCTAGTCGCCCTATATAAAAAGCAGCAGCTGTAGCACTTCTTCAGTCGCCCAAGCCTGCTGGGGGTCACTAGTTCAGTACAGTAAAATGTTGTGAAGTGTGTGATCGTTCAGCTGAGCATTAAAGAATTGGAGGAGACATGCTTAGCAAATACGTAGAGCAAATACGTAGAGTAAATACGTAGAGGAAATACGTAGAGGAAATACGTAAAGGAAACACGTAAAGGGAAATACTTCGACGAAAGACTTTGAAGAGATTCTTAAAGCGTAATAATTAAAGTGCTAGTCGACTGACCCGAGCCTTTAGTCAATGGCACTCAAGAGAAAGCACCAGAGAATGTGCTGGCTCTTCATTAGGATGCATCTCTTACTGAAACTTTCTTGTACAGGAAATGCTCATAAAGTTGCTTTCAGAATACCAATAACTGCAATTGTTGTAGCGTAACTTCGATTGATTAAAGCTACAATCAATATTTTGTCTTCGATTAATTAGGATGCTTTAATGTCAATTCGTTAAGAGCTTTTACGTAATACACTTTGCATTCAAAAGCGTGAAATGGAAACGGGCAGATGGGATGTATTGAAATCGATATTACGTCACAAAATGCTGGCGCGCAATATTATTGAGTTTTCGCCACGCCCATTGCAAACATTGGCCAGACCAGTATCAGACCACGAATCAGTCAGTCGGCATATCGGCATATCGGACTGGCGGGGTCGCGACGTGTTTAAGCCGGCTCCTGATAACCCGCATTAGTCAGCGAGCCATGCAGCCGCTCGAATCACGTTGCTTGCATTTCTCTAATCAAAAATTGTAAATAGTGGACCCGGGGAGCGAGTGCGAACGGGGAAATGGGAAAAACGGCGAGGACAGAGGGCAGATCGGGCGCATCGTCACGTTGAACTGAATTCGGGCTGAGTGATTGAGTTGTTTGTGCTCAAATGGTTGGCAGCGTGCAATCGGAAAGCACCATTCTGGATTCAGAGAGCAAGTTTGCCAATCATTGTGGCCACAGCCAGGCAATGCCCTGCCCTGAATCAACTCTGTTTGGGTTCAACTTATGCAGCGCAAATTTCGAATCAATAACGAAATTGAAATAGATTTGGTAAAGCGCATCTGAAAAGCTTTTGTAAAGTGTTGTGGCAGCATTGTGGACGTTGGCTTTGCAAACCAAAATACATTTAATTAATTCTTTAATAGAAATTTAAATACGAAAAATTATATATAAATGAAGGGTCTTTAACTATATGATTGTATGTAATAGTGTATAGAGTATACACTAATATTTAGCCTCTTCAGTTTCGGTGATTTGAATCAGACTTGAGCTGGAAAAGCTTCAACTCAGATCAGTTTGATTAATTTAGAGATGGAAAAACAGACGGATTACATAAGCTAGCTACCCTTTTCCCGTGATACTCCTCTTCAATGATTCTTATGCGTATACTTAATATATTTTCAACATTATTTACTTTCTTTGGCAGGTTGAGGAGGACTGGAAATATGTGGCCATGGTATTGGATCGTATGTTTCTGTGGATTTTCGCAATCGCTTGCGTTGTCGGCACAGCGCTAATTATATTGCAAGCGCCCAGCTTGTACGATCAATCGCAGCCGATTGATATACTATACTCGAAAATAGCCAAGAAGAAGTTCGAGCTGCTCAAAATGGGCAGTGATAACTCCTTATAGCGACCACTTGGGTTCGCAGCGGGCTGGTGGAATTTAATCGTCAGCTCGTTGCGAACCCTGTTCGCCGCTCGCGATGATGATCGTGGATAATATACAATGAGCCAGACCATGAGCGTCTCATCGGTGTTGTTCAACACTAGCAGCAGCAACCAGAGCAGTATCAGCAGCAATAGTGTTCTTGCCAACATTGCCAACAGCGATACCGATAACGATAACGCAACGATAACCAGCTCATGGAGCCCATTGTAAGCAGCGAAGCGATGCGAACATTGGAAATTGAAGACAAACAAAACTAAATTAAAAATAAATAAAACCAAATACAATCGAACGATTGCGATTGCGATTGCGAGTTTACGAGCAGTTGATCAAAACATGTATGTAAAGTAAAGGAAGGCAAGTATTGTAGTGTTGCGTAACGCTAATCACGTCAATAACTGTGTTGCAAGATCGACTTTGACATACACACGTAAATGACACTGACACGACAGCCCTCCATGGCTGGCAAAGCTAAGGGCTTAGCTATTAAGTTTTTGATGGATGTGTGCGTGAAGGATCATATTTTATGTATGAACGTATGTCAGTGTTGGATGGTTGTGCAGTGTTGCGTCATGTAGCAGCCAGAATTGTAAAAAAATAAAAAATTAAATAAAATAAAACAAAAAAATTAACAAAAACAAAAGTAAAGTAAACGTTTTGTAATTTGTATTGTATTTTTGAGCGCCAAAAAGTTCCTTGTTGATTTTTAGTTCTAAAGTTTCACAAAATAGAACAACAACAACAACAACAAAACACACATAACAAAATGTTTTAAAACGGCATTTTAAATTCAAGCAAAAACAAAAAGCATAAGAAATGAATAAAAGAAAACAAAAAATATATACGAATAAAAACAAAATTGACTGCATGTGTTCAGTGTGTTTGTATGCGTGTGTTTGAAAGTGTTATCGTAATCAATTTTAATTATTTATCTATTTGTGCATATTTTTCGCGTAATTTTTACCAAAATATGAATAAAACTTAGCTAATGCGAGTTGGCGAAATGCATCAAGTTTGAAACTGGTTTTAGCGTAAGTAATACCTAACTGATAAGTGACTAAATTATGTAATGATGTAAACATAATTAGCAACTAAGTCTTAATTAGTCTTAGCTAAGCTACATAAGTTTTAAGCCAACCAAAAGTAATATTAGCAAAACCAAACCAAAAAGTTCAGCCAGCCGGCGACTTGGTCAAATGAAGCGCGAAATTCTGAAATAAATTTAGTTACAAATGTTGAATAAGACAACATCAAATTTTTAAACTAACACATTTTTACTACAAGAGATACACACACACACACACATACACACTCACACACATACAACCATACGTATGTATATTGTAAGTATATATAACAAGCAAATGTATGGGACATACACATATATATATATACGAAAACATTGTTTAAACTCACAACAAATTTAAGACAATTCAAATTCAATAACTAAAGTTAATTGCAAGGGGAAAAACAAATTAAATACAAATAGAGGAAATAAATGAAAACCCAAATCAAATCTGCAAGAAAATACGACACTATATTTGACACTTTGTTAGAGTAATTTACGCTATTCGTTTGTGTAGTCTTTGAACACATCCTGCTGCTGTATTTGAAATATGAAATCCATTGATTAAGCTAGTCATCCTCTGACAGGTTGCACATTGCTTTTTATTCAATTTTGCAGATGCTTTGCATCTTAAATATTAGGAGATTCAATTTAAAAACTTTTTAATTGCCTGCAGCTGAAGTGCTGGCGGGATCTGTGTGGAGCTGGAGAGCTGAAGAGCTGGGCACTGTTATAGCCTTGGCAGAGTGCAATACACAAAGAAACACCTTCAATTGAAATGCCAGAGCAAACGAAACTTGCCGCAAGGTTTCTTTTATTTGCATTTTTAATTGATTTTGCTAAAGTTTTTCCCGCTACATCAACAGCAGCAACAGCAGCAGCAGCAGCAACAGCAACAGCAGCAACAACAACAGGCAAAATATTAACAACGCAAATGCCATTGGGCGTTGGCAAGCTCCGCAGGGTATGCAACAAATTAAGTGAGGAATGCAATTTGCATGAGTGTGGGTGTTTGAAAGTTAATATAAAAAATTCGAAAAGTACACCGAAAATTTGCATAACTTGCATGCAAACGAATGAGGCAAAAACCATAAATGAAAACTGCTGAAGCTATTAGCAAGGAATGCCGCCACAACTCAACTGCAGCGCAGGATTGTCAGGCTCTTTTGCTGTTTATAATTGTTATATTCGTTTTGCTGTTGTTCCCGCTGACGTTGACTTAACTCTCGTCGGGGATTTTGTGCGTGCAGATGGGGGCAAAAGTTTAATTAAAATTCCACTTCGAAAATATTCAACATTTGTGAATGTGTATTAATTAAAATAGTTTTCCAAGCCAACAAATGTGTCAGTACGACAACAAAGCCCGCACAAATGTACACACAAATTCGCATTTAAATATGTGTGTAAGCATGTATGTATTTGTTATGGTATGCAATGATTTTGCACAATTATTTGTCATTGCAGCCATAATTGGCAATGTGTTGAGAGACTATTAGAGAGCTGTTGGCATTGAAGTGTTTAAGTGTTTGCAGACATTTTCATTCCAAGCTGTAAGAATAAATTATTAATATTAAACTGAATTGAATGGACTAGAGGAATTTGGATAAGATGCAGGCAGATACATAAACGAATAGCGTAGCACCCAGTACGCATGTAAAACAAATATGAGCAAGTGCAAGAAACACAGTTAACGAACACACATACACATGTAAAACGTAATTTAAATAAATTAACATTTAAATAGCTGCACCATTTTGGTGTGTTAAAATGTAAAGTGCATAAAAATCAACAGTTAACATTTTTTAAATATTTAGCTATTAACTAAACGTAAATAAATGTTATTTAAATAAAAAAAAATATCATAAATAAATTTATTATTAATAAACAAAAAATTGCATAAGCATTTAAACAAACATACATACACACACATATGCATACACAGAGAGACATTCAACCACAGACAGGCCATAATAATAAAATATGATAATTGTACATTGAATAATTACATCAAATATTAAACGTATTCAACTGAGCTTATAAAGTTAAAATCCCAGAAGCACTAAAAAATGAAAACCAAAAAAAAAAAAAAAAAAAACAAAAACAAAAATAAAATAAATAAATCAACAAATTAACAAAAAATGAAAATGCCAAACAGAATGAGCGAAAAAAAAAACAACTATTTGACAACTGTCTCGACTTCCGTTTTGAAAAGCATATAATTAAAAAGTCTGAAAAAAAAATATTTATACACCCACATAACGAATATATATAGTAAATATATATATGTGCATACGCATACACATCTAACTACATAAATATTTATATGCAAAATCTAAGCACAGCGTATATGTTGTACTTAGAACCAAATAACTAAACCGTAAAATCAGAAATCTCAAAACGAAATATTTATACATAGATCAATGATCGACAACAGAGGAAAGAAAGCTGCGTTCAACTTATTCACAGAGAAAAGTATATTGGCTAATATCAAAAATAATAATAAATAATAATATGTAATTATAGGCAAACATGATTTATTTGATTGTTTGTTCTAAAACTTCAAAAAATTAGATACAAATCAGTTCGTATGTAAATAGTAAAAAATTCATGGAATTAATTAAAACACTTGTAATTATGAAACTCGTATGTATATGTTTTTGTAAAGTCTATTTCCTGTATGCATAAGATCCGCTTGCTTTATTCCATTCATTCACCCACATTTATTTTGCAATGATTTCTGCCTACGTTGTTGCTTAAATGCAAAGAAAACTAAAATTATTCCTTAATTCAGGCACATTCAGCTTCACTTAGTTCCAAGGGAATTTACAAATTTAATTAGGGCAAGGCAAAGCAGACTTAAGCTAAGCAAATTTTTGTTATAGTTTTAGACAATCAACAAAATAAATATATTAATTATAAATAAATCGAAAAAATATAGAAAAAGCATAAACTAATGACAAGTAAATGGCGTAACTTTTCTGTGAATAAACTATACTAAATAACGTAAATCGCATATTTGAATTAAAATCAAATCTGAATTGTGTATAGCAACAACTATTATTCGGCTTTGCAAGGTTGTTTGTGTAAGTCAAAGCCAATGCAAGGAATGCAAACGATTCAAAACAAAAGACGAATAAAACGAAAGAAAGAGTCAAACAAAATTGAAAATTAAATTTCAAACAAACATTTTTGTAAATTGTTTCACTTGGGAAAATCGACACGCTAAAGCAAAACATAAACAAAAAAAAGAAAAACATAGAGAACTAAAAACATAAATATTTAAATAAATAAATAAATAATAATACAACTATAACGAAAACGTACCAACTATGAAAATCGAAGGCGATTCGATAAAGTCAAATACATAGACGTGTATATGCTCTCATTGGTTGTGTTTTTAGGTTATAATCAAACTGGCTTGTGTGTATGTGTGTGTGTGCGTGTGTATGTGCACAGCTGCATGCATACACGCAAGCAATCAATCGGTCATTCAATCAATCAGTCACTCAGTCAGTCAGTCAGTTAGTCGGTTAGTACACCTCAAATTCATAATTGTACAGTTCATTTGCACATTAAATCATATTTATGTATGTACTAAATTAATAATATTTAAAATTAAATTTACAAACAACAATGCAAAAATAAAAAAAAAAAAACAAAAAACTCACAAAATTAATTAAAATTGTAAGCCGAAAATTATGCTAGTAATGTCAAACATTTTGAATTCGCCTTTTTAAAACGCGTTTAGTTTTAGTTTAATGTTTCAGGCTCTAGCTAAATGTTTAGTGTGCTTCATGTGAAAAACAAAAAATCGAAAAAATTCCAAAATATACAAATTAGTTATTATGGAAATTACGGAAATGTAAAAAAAAAAAGAAACTACCCGGAATAGTTTTGAGCACTGCAAGCAAAGCGATTAAAAGTAAAAAATGTAATTAAAATACTGCCACAATTAAGACAAAAGAAAATGCAAAAAAAAAAAAAAAAAAAATGAAGAAAATAAATGATTAAATAATATTCATATATCTGCAGATATACAAATATACTAATATGGTACATATATAAATGTATGAATGTTCGGAATGTGTGTATCTCGGCTTCACACACTTCAAATGAAACGACTAGCCAAGTAAGATACTCGTATGATAATTCAGACATTGCAAAACGGGGCTCGAAGTTAACATTGCGGTTTAAGTCTTCAAACTTAATGCAACCATTAGCTATAATATATTAAAACATATTCATTAACTGTATATATCAACGTTAGTCAATATTCACACTTCCACTCACATTTAAACATTCACACACACACACACACATTTATAAGAAACTAGTTAAGCGACAAAAAGAAAAAAATAGGCTCAGATTCCAAACTTAGATCAAATTTTTCCATATAATAGCTATATTATTGTCACGAGACCAACATCGCACGATACGATATTCGACAGCAACAAGAATTTATTTCAGGTACACTTGATTTGAGTACAGTAAACACAGCAGACAACGAATTCATGTACACAGATTGCTAGACAACACAAACCATTTAGAGAATTGCACTGTTTTGATGCAGATGAAGTGCCCTTTCCAGTCGGGGAACTGGTTCCTAATAGTTGAGTTATGGGATTCGTCAGTGAATTGAATGAACAGCTTTGAGAAGGAAAGGGTGCTCTCAACCACAAAGTGTTTCATTTTATGCAATTTTTGGAGCCACACTTAGCAATTACAATAAAAATAATTAGTTAAACGAAAGAAATAGCTATTAACAAAATATATTAAACAAGTTAAATATTAAAAAAAAAAATAATAATAATAATAATAAAATAATAGGTATTTGATATATATATGCGGCTTGACCCTGAGATTCAAAAACATAAAATCGGATGTCTTCCAATCAAAGGTCGTCTATTGTAGCAAACACAACAAGAACAAGAAACAAAGTCTGCGTATTTGCTAAATCAAACAATTGGAAGCGCACTGGCAAGTGGAGCTGATGAATGCAAAAACCAAAATATTAATTCTACTTAAGCCGAAATACGCATAGAGAAACACTGGCACACACACACATACATACATACATCCACATGCACTGCACGGCAATTCACTGAACTCGCCTAAATTTTCATTGCATACTTTTGAGCGCACTCCATCCCTCTCTCTCTTTCTATCTCTCTCCAGCCTATTCTATTAGTTTTCACAACTTATTAAGTACCTGACAATAGAAGCCACACGACTTTAGAATCTTTTAGCTTCCTCCATCGCCCAAAGCACGACATTCAACAACTACGTCTTGTACATAAGATCAACACATTCACAGCTTTGCGTTGAGTTGCCAATAAAAAAAAAAATTAAGAGCAAAAATAAAACGAGTCTATGAAAACAATTTTTCTTATAAGTGCAATGAATAAAAGGTTTCAACAACAGAAAAAAAACAACACAACAAAATGCACATAAATAAAGCAATCAACATCTCAACGCATTCCATGCCAATCCTTATCCTGTCCTATCGATAACTATCGGTTAAGCACTTCATATTCATTTCGTAACTGTTGTAATAAATTTTCACAATTTGCATCAAGTCATTAAGAGAGTGCTTAAAGATGTTTTAGAAGTAAAATAAATGAAATTTAAGAAATCGATCAATATTTTGTTATTTATTAAGGTCTGTACTATTTGATTAAATATTAAATTATTTAAATTAATTTTTTTGGACTCGATTTAATGGAAATGCTCATAAAGTAACTGCATATATAAATAAAATGCAAGTAAAATATTTACTCACCGACAAACACTCATGCGGATGCACACACACACACTCACACATGCATACATACACACACACACACACACTATTATATATATTTAAATTGTATAAAGTGCATACGAAAACGTTTTGATTGCATCATTTTTATGATATAGCATATACATATATATACATATATATAGTAATTTGTATGTGTGCGTATAGCTATATATGTATGTGTATGTATGTTTGTGACTGAGGAAACGGAAATCAAATGTGTAAACTACTAAGTTAATAAATCTAGTTGTACTTTTTAAATTACACATGTACTTAAGTACTTACCATACACAAATTTCGATAAACAGATGTACCATGTAATAATATATATGTGTATATATGTGTATGCATATGTATGTGTGTATATTTTGTGTATTAACTGCTAGGTGCCGTTAGAATTAAGCGCTTCCGTTGCATTCTTGTGTACATTTTACAAACAAATTTTCAATTCCAATATGAATTCATTAATACAACAAGAAATATTAAAAAAAAAAAAAAGAAAATAAACAAAAGAAAACAGAACACAAATCGAGATTATGATTAATTATAAATTTTAGCAACGAGATTTTTAACTTAGAAAAACCAAGAACAAAAATGTCAAAAAAAGGCAAACTACGATAAAGAAAATATCTTGCAATTCACTGGAGAAAACAACACCACAAATTAAAGTTAAATATTGAATGCCAATGAGCATGATACACTAAAGAATATTTGATCAGTAAATATAAATAAACAAAATACGAGAAAATTAAAAAAAAAAATGCGGAAAGAAAAAGGAGAATGGGAATATCTAAAATAACAGTAACTGACGCCAAACGAAACATCGAAACTAAACCAAATTTTAGTTCGTTGCGCCAACTACAAAAAAAAAAACAACAAAAACTTTCCAAAAATTATACACAAAATCAATTTGAACTAAATTGGGTATTTAGTTAAATCAATACAAAATGTAAGTTAATTAAGCTATGGGTATAGGAAAACTTATGTAAAATATTTGCAATTAAATCATAAATCATAAAAAAGAATGTTTGGCTTAAGCGTAGGCTAATCAAATATAATTACACTGCAAATTAACAAAAAAAATAAGTAAATAAAATAATAATTATAATAATAACGTGTGAACAAATGTTTGCTCACTAATATTCAAAGTAAATGTCAAACAAAAATTAAAAATTTTAAAAATTGCATTTACATTTCACAAACAAAGCATACATTAATATATATATAAATATATATATATATATATATATATATATATATATATATATATATATATATATATATATATATATATATATATATATATGTGTACACATATACATATACATATATACATATATACATACATACATGTAATACATTCAAAATCCTTTTTGAATAACAAAACAAAATATACATAAATATATATACGAACTAACAAATACAAATCACACTAACTAAATGAAAGTACACGCGCAGTCACAAGCACACAAGCAAAATGGCACTTGAGCAACAAAGTAACTTAACAACAACAACCACAACAAACTATATAAAATAGCAAAATATAAAATGAAAAATGAAAAAAAAAAAACAAAACAAAAACCAGAAACATAATTCAATGCTAGCAAACGAAATGTATAACGTAAAATTTGCATTTGCAAGAAGAAGAAGAAGATCCAAATAAAACAAAAATAAATTGAAGCTCAGATTCTCAGAAAATGGCAAGCATAAAATTAATGAAAATAATAACAGCAGAAAATGCTAAATAAAAAAACAAATATTAACGAGAGAAAAACAAAGTTAAAAAAGACAAACAAATAAACAAATGCATAAAAACAATTACTATATAAATAAATGTTACGCGTTATTAAATAAAGAAGAATGAAAATAATTTGTTTTAAAAAAATACCACGTTGTGTGTTTGTTTTTTGGTGATGAAATTGGGGCTGGAACAGCGGATTTAATAATTCCATTAAGTTCCTAACTCGCATGCTTGGGCCAAGCAAATGATGAGCTCTGACTTTATCCAATTTCATAAAAGTCTTCTAGCTTTATGTTTTATTTTTTATCTTTTATATTTATTCACGTTTATTTTTGTTCTTCACATAAAATTGAACTTGGTAAGCTGCGCTGGAGCTGCCACATATTTACCCAGAGCCAGGGCCAGCAGCGAAAAGTGACAGCCCGGATAGAGTTCGTTGCAGTCGCGCGGCTGTCGCTTGGAGCGCCTGTAGATGCGGTCGTAGTGGTGATGCGCCCGCGGCTCATGGTCCATCACTGGCGACGCGGGCATGCTAAGCACGGCGTGGACCAGCTCCTCCAGCATGTTGCCACGCTGGCCGGGAGCATGCAGGTACTTGGCGCTCTCGCACAGAGCACGAGCCACACAAGCGCGTCCATTGAAGCCCATGCTGGCCAGAGGAAAACCAACTGCGATTAGACTGGGCTGTCGTGAATTGAAGTCTACTTACTGATCGAATGCGGACTGAATTTCGTCGTAGAAACTGCGCCTCGAGCGTCGCTGCAGCATGGGCTTGGTGAGATTGGTGAAGCCATGGGCATTCTGTATAACCCAATTATGATTGGGCAGGTCGTACGCAACGCCCCAGTTGACGGCCCAGCTGAGATAGTCCACATCGGGATTGCCAATCATGCCAATGGTTAGGCAAATCGCCGCCTATGAATCGAAATAATTAGTGGAGGCCACAGCAACTGGCTGCATGGCTGAACTCACACCGAAACCGAAGAGCCCTCCGGAAATGCCAGATATCGCTTCTGGCGACTGAGTAACCTTGTCACGGCTCTTGTGGCATTGCCACCTGGCTCAGCAACCAGCTGTGCCTCAGCTATGGCCGCACGACTCACGGACAGCAGAACTATTGCATTTAGCACCAATTGCAATGGACGAGTCATTCTTACAGCGTGGCGTTTGGCTAGAGACTGATTCCGGCTAACGATGCTTAATTGCTAGCACACCTGCTCTGCACTAGATCCACCTCTTTGGTGGGCAGCAGCTTAACTGCTGTTGCCCCAGCTGATTAGCGACTGCCTGCAAATACTCGCACAACGGTTCACAGTTAACAGGCCGCAGCAACACCTAAAAGTAAACAGAAGCCGCATGCTCCATTGCTTCATGCCAAGCTTTATCAGCATTCAACGTATTCTGGGCCCGCACAAAAACTATGCTGTATTTACAGCGGAAAACAAACACAAATTAAGAGAGAGAAAAATGCGAAAAATAGCCAGAAAGTGGGCCAAAAAAAATTATACATAAATATATATACAAATTTACATATATACACAACCATGTATATATGTATAAATGCATGTGTTTATTTGCATATATATATGGATATTTATTAAATGTCCGCTTTTGGATATTTACTTAAATTCAATTGCACATTTTTTTTCAACACATAATAAAAATAAACTTTTTTGCGTTGCCAATTTATTGCCAAGTTTTTTAAGCAAACTAAAAAAACATTTCCGACTGTCCTAGAAAAACTGTGAGCCAAAAGCCAAAAGCCCAATTATGATTGTGCAATATAAATGTTAAGCTTTAAATTACAATATATACATTTTTTTAGTTTTTTTTTTATAATTATTAATTGCTGCACATAATTAATGCAAAAATATTATTATAATTTGTATTATAAATAAATCTATCTAAATACAGAAAATTATTGTCACAAGTTATTCTGATTCCCGTTACCTTTAAATATGTCATTCGTTCTCTCTCTCTTTCTCTTTTTGTATCTTTCTCTCTCTTTCATTGTGAATCTCTTGATATTTTATAAATATTTAATATGATAAAATTAAACTTTCTGTTATAGATGATTTATTTTGGTAAAATCAAATATCTCAATTGTTTTATAGACTTTAACACGAACTATAGGCAAATGCAAAGCATTCGAATGCACATGCATATATAAACATAGAAATTTGCTACAGATAGAATCAGATTGGACTAAAATAGAAGTCAACAACCACATCATTTCATTACAGATTGACTAAAGACCGGATACATATTTTATATTATTATGTTATATTGTTTTATTTGTTAAATGTAAATTTGCCCCGAAATTGTTCGCTGAAATGTAGTAAGAAGCTCTGAGGACAGTATGCCCCATACCACTGGGCGCACTCGTGCAGCGAGTGGCCAGCGGTAAAGGCCTTGTGATACGCCGGCTTCTGGGCAATCTCCGGATGCACGTAGCGCAGCAGAATGCGGAAGATATCGTGGAACAGCGACTGACCAGGAGGCACCAGCAGATGGCGGGACTCGCACAGCGTGCGCATGATGCAATAGCGCGACTTATACTGGTGGCTGTCCCAGAGACAGAGAGAGAGAGAGAGAGAGAGAGAGAGAGAGAGAGAGAGAGAGAGAGAGAGAGAGAGGGCGAAGGATTTTATAAGTGTTAAGCGCGTGTGCTTTGTGGTGTCTTTTTTTTGTACTTACATCTGAGACAGCATTATCAGCAAATCAAAGAGCATTCCATGTGGACTCTGGCCCTCGTTCACGAGGTTGGCACCGTCTCTCTTAAGCTCGCGGTTCAGACGCCGGACCACTGCTGAGGGCCGGCAATAATAGTTGCCATACGCGTCCTTCACCAGCTTGGATGCAGGACACCCGGTGGATGGTTGCTGCACATAGGATTTGCGGTGTCCTACAACTGGTGACACTTGTGGATATGCGTAGTAAAACGAGTGTATGGGATCGGCTGGGCTTAAGGGAATAATTATCGGTTGCTGAGTGAACAGCAAAGGTGCAGCTGGAACTGCTGCTGCAGGAAAGGCCAGAGCTTGTGCTGGAGTAGATAGCGGAGGTGGTAGTGTTGGTGCTGGTGGTGGAGATGAAGGCGGTAAGGGCTTTGGCTTTTGCCTGCGTCTTGGAAATAAGTCATCAACCGATCCAGGCAGTTCATAAACCGAAGTTGCCTCAAACACCAGCTGCAAGCCTCTGGGAATAGTGTCCACCACAGCCTTTGCACAATTGGCAGTCAGCTGTAGTAATATATAAAAATGATTAAACATAAACAAAATTCTAATCCTAACGATGATTGTGCTGATGGCCCTTACTGATTAGATTGGATTACTTACTGAGACAGCGGTGCCTGGCTCAAAGATAAGCCAGCGCTTTTGGCGCTGCAGCAAGTGCGGCAGGTGCTTCGGTTTCTCGCGGACATAGCTGAGGGCGCGGCTATCGGAGCTGTTATATTCAGCTCTGACCAGAGTCAGCAACGTGGTAAGCAGCAGCCCTAGGAGTAAACAGCGCATGCGATCAGCCATAACTGCAAGCGTAGAGCGACTGAAGTACAGACATGTCGGCCATCGAACTGCTGGAGTGCTCTCCTAATTGACTGCAATGCGACTTTGTTTTGCGAGGTAATTAGTTTAAAATTGCCATGGCTAAACCTCAAGAATTGCATTAAGCCTGCACCCAGTTTGCAATCTAATTTAATTAACAACTTGACATTCTCTGTCTCTATTTATCTCATTAAGAGTATTCAAGCATTAGCATACGAATATACGAAGATCGTATAACAGCAACTAGCAGCCTGTGCGAGGGGAAAATATAAGGGTGACATGTGTAGACTCTATAAATAGACAGATGAGCACTAACCCTTCCAGTCTTAGCAACAATAATATGTAAGAGACGACCGTTGAGCCCTACAAACTCAGCCATAAGAGAAGAATATGTAAAAGACCAATGTTGAGCCTTACACACTCAACAATAGACGCACTTTCCTTTACAGATGATATATTTTGGTGAATGAAAATAAGAACATTGTTCTATAGGCTTAAACACAAACTATAGATAAATGACAGATATTCTATTGCATATTTCAATATCAATACCGATCAGCATTAGATAACTATAATCAAGATTTACTATAGATAGAACTCAGATATAAGTCAGCAACCACATTATTTCATCGCAGATTGACTAAAGGTCGAACACATATTTTATTTAATTGTGTTTATGGCTTTATTTGTTAAATGTATTTGCAAATTTGCCTCGGAATTGTTCGCTGAAATGTAGTAAGAAGCTCTGAGGACAGTATGCTCCATACCACTGGGCGCACTCATGCAGGGAGTGGCCAGCGGTGAAGGCCTTGTGATATGCCGGCTTCTGGGCAATCTCCGGATGCACGTAGCGCAGCAGAATGCGGAAGATATCGTGGAACAGCGACTGACCAGGAGGCACCAGCAGATGGCGGGACTCGCACAGCGTGCGCATGATGCAGTAGCGCGACTTATACTGGTGGCTGTCCCAGAGAGAGAGAGAGAGAGAGAGGGCGAGGGATTTTATAAGTGTTAAGCGCGTGCGCTTATTGGTGCATTTACTGTACTTACATCTGGGACAGCATCATCAGCAAATCGAAGAGTATTCCATGGGGACTCTGGCCATCGTTTACGAGGTTGGCACCGTCTCTTTTAAGCTCGCGACCCAGGCGCCGGACCACTGATGAAGGCCGGCAGTGATAGTTGCCATACGCGTCCTTCACCAGCATGGATGCAGGACACCCGGTGGATGGTTGCTGAACATAGGATTTGCGGTGTCCTACAACTGGTGGCACTTGTGGATATGCGTAGTAGAACGAGTGTATGGGATCGGCTGGACTTAAGGGAATAATCACCGGTTGCTGGGAGTACAGCAAAGGTTCAGCTGGAACTGCTGCAGCAGGCACTACAGGTACCACAGCTTTTGCTGGGGTAGGTGGTGGTGGTGTTGATGGTGGTGGTGGTGGAGGCGGTGCGGGCGTTGGCTTTCGCCTGCGTCTTGGGAATATGTCATCAACCGATGAAGGCACTGGATAGAACGCAGTTGCCTCGCCCAGCAGGAGCAAGCCTCTTGGCCTAGTGTCCACCACAGCCTTTGCACAATTGCCAGTCAGCTGCAGCAGTATTTAATAAATAAAAGTGATTTTCATGATACACAAAGTGCCAGTGGTGGCCAGATTACTTACTGCGACGACAGTGCCTTTCTCAAAGATAAGCCAGCGCTTTTGTCGCTGCAGCAAGTGCGGCAGATGCTTGGGTTTCTCGCGGACATAGCTGAGGGCGCGGCTATCGGAGCTGTTATATTCAGCTCTGACCAGAGTCAGCAACGTGGTAAGCAGCAGCCCTAGGAGTAAACAGCGCATGCGATCAGCCATAACTGCAAGCGTAGAGCGACTGAAGTACAGACATGTCGGCCGCCGAGCTACAGAGTCGATTTAGACCAAGATCTTAGGACACAGCGTGGCTAGTCAATTTGGATCTGGAGAGCTGACCATGATTGACCGCAAAGTTAGTTTGTTTGGTTAAGTAATTAGTTCGAACTAGCCACGGCTGAACCTCAAGAATTGGGTCAGGCCTGAAACCAGTTTGCAATCTAATTTAATTAACAACTTGGCATCAATGGGAAATGGCAAGGGCCGGCAGACGATGCCTCAAATGCTGCTGCCCAAAATCCAAGCCCAATCTTTGATTCAGTTGTCGAAATATACGCAGCCAGAATATGTCAAACACTTGGTTGGTTCCTGGACTAGAACTAGTGCTAGTGCTGCTGCTGCTGCTGCCGTTGGGCGATTGCCAGGGCGGACTGTCTCTGAGTGCTGGGGCCAAAAGCGATGCTCTGGATGTGTTTGCCACAGCGGCACAGCTGGCAACAGCCATCGATGCGCACACGAATCATGAAAGCCGAGTCAACAATATCACGCTGGCAGACGCTGAGGAAATGGACCCATTGGAGCCGCACGCTGCTTCATTGAGGCCATTGTCACAGCGTAAGCTCTCGAGGGGGAAACGTTTTGTGGCATTTCCTCTGGGTTCATCGGCATCGGTAAGTGAACAGCAAACAAAGCACACGGCACCACACATGCGGACAACAGCATCAGAGTTTCTGCATAGTTTAAGCCAAATTCTTTGCAAACTTAGGCCGCTATCTGCCTGACCACGGGCGTCATTGGCAATCCTCACTACTTGTACTTAAGCTTTGGTCTGAATTGGGGCATTGCCTACGACTTGCCCAACATCACGTGGGTGTTGCACAATGCCCACGGCTGGAACAGAAAGAGACCCAGCGCGGCAGTTGCCAAAATCAAGCGAAGACATCGCCGTGATCTCTATGGCAACCTGGAGGCAATGATAGACAGGTGAGCTCGAATGTAAAGGATAGTCATACAATCCTCAAGTGTAATAAAAGTTTAAGATAGAATTATACGATTCAAACCATTTCTCTGGCCCTAACCTAGCTGGGACAGCAGCCCCTTCTTATGGTATTAAAGTAACTAAATAAATAAATTATATAAATTTCAATTTGATTAGGTTTCAATTTTATTTAAAATACTCGCTTTAATATATGTATATTATTATTAAAAATATAATTATAATAACATATATTATTATTATGTTTTTTATTATATATAATATATTATTTTTCACAATATTTATAATTTTGTTATTTTTTTTTTACCATTTGTTTATATGTTATAAAATAATTCTAACTTTTTTCTTAAAATGAATAATTTAAGTTAAATTTTGTTTTGTTTGCTTCGCTAATAATTGTATCCAGTCATTATGCTAAAACCTTAAGCTAGCTCTTGAAGATCGATTAGCTAAGAAAACTTTTTACAACCAATAATATTCCCCAACACTTTTAAAAAGTCTTTACTGAAACTTTTGCAATTTATGAGATCTCATCTAACCAACTTCACAATTATTTTAGCACACACTCGTAAGTTCATCAAAATATTTGAATGGAGATTCATATATTTTGCCTATTCGATTTAGACTTAATGCTCTCATTATGTTAAGAGAGCATCGTAAGGCCGTTTAGGTGACACGCTAAGCCAATGTTTGCATTGGCATACATTCAATAAATATCTCAATACCAAAATCATATGTAGCTACTTTACATGCCCGCAGTGTTCGTGAGCTGTGTGCGTATACGAATTGACTGACTGTTCCTTCGTGCACTCAAGCAGCGACTGTATATAGAATTATACCCACTTATATATAAATATATATATTAACATGTATATGAGTGTGCGTGTGTGCGTGTATTAGTGGGTGCTGCAGTCAGCCCAAGCACTTGGCTTATCACGCACAGTGCGGCCAAGCCCAAGACAACTTTCCCAGCTCAAGTGGTCTGCCCTCCCCCTCAACTTACAGCCTCAAACTGCCACGCCCTTCTCCAGGCACGCCTGCCAGCCACAACTATATTCTGTTCGGCTGTTTGGCTGTTTGTCTGTCTGTCTGTCTGTCTGTGTGTGTGTGAGTGTGGGAGTGTGAATGCGTGCGGCTGGCATAATAATAAAATGTTGGTATTTTATATTAGCATTTAAATTGGCTTTTTGTATGCTTCGGAAATAGTTTAATATCCGAAAAGTCTTTTGCGCACAACTTTAATATTGACCCAAGGAAAAATGCACTACAACAAAGACTACTATAATTGGGAACGAGAATTATGTGCAGCGTCTTTACAGGGCAAACATCTGCATATATCATTTGAATTTGCAGCTCCCAGCTACCATTATCTGGTGGGTTCGATCTGTAAAATGCCCCGACCTTATCGAGGCGAAACAGATACGCACACACATAGGGAAAGACAGAACGAGAGACACATTGTCATGGTAATCACGGGGCTTAGGTCTATTTGTGCGTCATTTGCAGCGACTGCTAAGCCTCGAGTGGTCATCAGAAGTTTTGGCCCGAACATTTGACTCTAACTTGGGTGTCCCATTGACCTTAGCCAGGCTTTTATAAACGTGCTCATCTTGGCATTGGGGCCTATTTTATGATTGTTTTCATTCGATTCGATGCTATTCGATTCGTTTGGTTTCGATTCGATTCGTTTGGCTTGTGCTTCGATTGTCTGTTTTGCTTAGCGCCCACAATTGACGCCTGCCAATTTTTGGCCATTGACTTTGGCCTTGCTTTACGAGCCTCTTTGTTCTAATGGGTCAACTAAGCGCTTTGCTTTGCCAACAAACATTTCTTCACACACACACACACACACGTACACGCACGCACGCACGCACTTTCTGGGCTTGTACCAACTTAGACGACAGATACATACATGCATATGTATGTATGCATGTCTGCGAGGTTAATGAAGTTGTTTGTTTGTTTACTGGTTTCCACAATGCCAGCCATTGGCATGGCTAGCACACAGCAGAGCAAGGCTTTACTAGACTTGGGCCGATTCACGAGTTTCGCCAACCTACTTTAACAAATTCCATATTTTGTGCACCACTAGTGGATGTCTGCTTAGCCAAATCCAAGGAGTGAATTAAATTAAATAATATTATATTTCATTCAACTGTATTTTATATGTATTTTATTTATATATTGGAAGGGATAGGATGTAGGGCAACAAAAGTCACTACTGCAGAAAGAATCTAACAATTATTAAAGTTAGTTTTCATATATATTTGTATATATAAAATATACATATATTTTCAATATTATTATTTATTTTTACTCAGAAAAAAATATTTAAAAGTTAAATAAACTCAAATAAAATTAATTTATGTTTAGAAAAAAAAACCTTTTTAAATTTTCCTCATTGAAGACATAATAAATATTTTAAAATAATAATTTCTTTTTATATAAAAACAAAACATGCCTTAAGCTGATACCTAAATGTTTAATTTGATTCAACAACTTTTCTACAGGTGTAGATGCTATTCAACTCCTCCCAGTAAACAAGCAATTCGTAAAGGTTAAAGAACATAGAGCAGCTAGCACTGCACTCCATCAATTGAACGGCAATCAAACCATCGATCTTCATCGTCGGTGGTGCAGGCATCTCTGACTGCGCCACTAGTGCTAACTGTTTTTGCGCAGGGCAGCTGCCGCTAGAGCGAGCCAGCAGGTGGATTTCTTGGCCCCGAAAAGCCTTATAGGCAATTCAATTAAACCGCAGCACCTGCCACAGCCTGTAAATGAATGTGTGTGTGTGTGAGTATGAGTGTGTGAGTGTTTGCCTTGGTGTGTGGCCTGTCTGTGTCGTGTTTATTGTAAACGTGACTGCGACGCCAACTTCGACTGTGTCTGCTGCTGTTGTTGTTGCTGCTGTTACTGCTGCTGTTGCTGGTGGCAATTGTTGGCACTGCAAAGCGACGTTGCAGCTGCATTCCGACACTAACTGTCGATTGGCACATTTGCACTTTGGCCATTTGTTTGGCAACGATTGTTCACCTTTTGTCGTTGTCTTTGCAAACGTCTTGCGGCAGTTGCACTGAGCCCTTCGAGCTGTACGGCACGTAGCTAGCCATGATTTACGCGCGCTTCGTATTGTTTAATTATCGTTTAATTGTTGCAAACTTTTTGATTTACGATTTAATTGCGACGACAAGTGCTGCAAATGCAGCCACTCCACTGCCAGCCATTTTCATGACTCATAAAACAGACGCACCACTTGGCAGCGTCAACGCTTCCAATGATTTATTGCCGCAGCCGCCGCCGTTGGTGCCGCCGCCGCTGCCGGTGCCAGCATTGATGACTATGATGGAACGTGCAAAGACAACGTCTGCGTCATTCGCCCCCTTGGACCAACCGCTGCCAGCCAAATCCGTGCGCCGGCTGAGCCGACCCAAGCGTTATCTCAGCTTTCCCGAAGGCTCCTCCTTCACCGTATGTGTCACTGTCACATTGGACATCGACTCCCATCCCCGCTCATCTCTGTCGCTTCGCTCGTCGAGTAACATCTCTGATTTCTTGCACTTTTCACTGCTCAGGTTGCTGTGTGCATCACAGTCGGCATCATTGGCAATCCCTACTATGCCTACAATAGTTACGGCCTTAATTGGGGCGTGGCCTACGATCTGCCCAACAATACGTGGGTCCTGCAGAGCCTGCACGGCTTCACACGGAATCCCTCACTTGCACCTGTATTACGCCGTCGCACCAGGAGTGCCATCTATCAGGATATTGAAGCAATCGCTGATAAGTAATACATATTATTTATTATATATATTCAAAAGGGGAGGACCAACAATTAATGAGATTTACTAAGTAAATTAATATAGTGCAGAATATTATATGCATTATAATAGACTATATTTAACGAGTTTAGTTTTTTTTTTTTTTTTTTTTTTTTTTTCTATCAATACTCTCAACGTAAACAAAAAAGTTTATATTATCAGTCGAAGCATTTTTATTTTATTTCTATATATATATAAACCTAGACTTTTCGCAAGCTTCCAGTATTCTTATTATATTAAGTAAGTAGTATATATAAGTATAAGAACATGATCAATCAGCATAAGAATACTTATATATATACTTATAAATATGAAAACTTCTTAAGTATGATTTTTTCACTATTGTTTAAATTTATTTTTATGTTGCTGAATTATTCATTGCTTACTGAAAGAAGCTTAGAAGTTATGTTTATATATTTTATAAAACTTTTTACATTTTGTGTAAATATGTATGCACATAGATATTTTAATCTACCCATTATTTTTTCTTGATTTTTTAAACTGTAACTTTATTTCTAATATTTCACTTAATTTAATTCATATTTTTGCCCACAATTTCAGCATGGGCTACAATGGACGTGATTGCGTTCTGCGCACTCTTTGCGAGAGTCGTCAATATTTCCAGCGCAATAAGATGAACATGATTGGTGAGATGCTGCGCATAATATTCAGGTATTATATATATTTATACATATTGAGTGACAGATGAGCATATTAATTTCTCACTCCATTCCTCTCTTTCAGCTTGCCCAAGCAGCGCATTTTCACGCGAGAGTTGCAGGAAAATTCAGACATTGTGCATTACGATAATGCCTATCGGCACGCCCATAATGTCGACTGTGCCCAGCAATACGCCTGTCAGTTCTCGCTACTGGAGTTGGCTTTCGGTAAATACTCGACGCCGCCGAAAAATTATTACGCCCAATAAATTGCAATACAAAAATTGTCTTATGAAATCGTTTTAATGGATCCTTATGTCGCGGTGCGCCAGCCATGGCAATCCCTTGTCCCAATCACTTGTTGCCATCGGGTTATAAATGACAATTCATTTTTCTCGACTGCCCCCATTGCATCCCGTTGTGTCCAATCGAAGCCGTGTCCAGATATGTATGTTGTCTCGCAGCGAGAGTTGGAACTGAGAGCCCGAACTCAACGGCAGATGCGAGGAGCGAGGGGAGTGGGTTGAGTGTGTGAGTGTGAGCACTTATTGCCGTCTGGCACAGCGACTTATGCCAAAAGCCTGAACATTATTTAATTGAAAAGAAATATATAAAAACAAAAAAAGAAGCAGAGAGCACTGGGAGACCTACCAAATATATTTGGCAAACTTTTTGGAAATTTAATTTAATCAACAAGCTCGAAAAATTGCCAGACCTGACAGTTGAGTGAAAATTAAGCGAAACATTTAAGCGCTGACAAACTTTCACAGTCCACATAGACAGCTGGTAAAAGTCTCTGCCAAGAGCCTGTTTATTAAAAATTCTTAGAAAATATACCTCATAGACTTATTAATATTGACACAAAAAAAATAATAATAGTAAAACAATACAAAATATAAAATAAATTAGTTAGCAAATATTTATAATAATAGTAATAATAATAAATAAAAATTAAATCGAATGATAAAACTAAATTGACAAATTATTGTTCATCCACTCCATGTAAGAGTATATAAGACAGCGTTGGGATTCCTGGGCTACACGCTTTGCTGCTATCTGAACTAAGATAAATCGCCAAATAAACTCTGCAGCTGAGTCATGTCATTTTAATGATGTGGAGCTCAATGTAACAAAAAAAAAATAATTTAGTCATTCATTTTAAGACTAGACTATTTTAAATGTCTTAAGCGTGCTTCAAAAGGAAACTGGGATTGATTTTCCATTTGAATTTATGCGTGTACAGCTGTGCATAAATAATGTGCATGTGTATGTATGTATGTAAGAATATTTCAATTGTAAGCTTAGCAGCACATGTACTTATAAGCTCGCCAGAGTAAACCAATTTTTTAGGAGACAACACTGCATGCATACGCAATCAGGCGACTCATGTCCAGCCCCTTGGCTCTCTTTCTGTTGTTGCACATACTTTTGTAAATGTATGTCGATATATATAGTTAGTTTTTATTTATTACAGGTTTATTTAAAAACTAATATTTATGCATTTATAGAAAAGAATATGTTGTGCGCCTGCCTAATCCTTCGTATGTTTTCTGTTGCAAGGGTTTTAGTTGTATGTTATATTCTCGCAGGGTTCGATTAGGTTCGAGACGAGTCACAAACTCAACACCTAATGCGTGGATGATGCATCGAGCAAAAACTTTTTCAACGCATACAATTTGTGCATTACCTCAAAATCCACTCACACTTCTAGGCTCAATCAAAGGAAATATCGGATATAAAATCTGTCTCCCAGCATTCGCTCCCAGCATTCAACTGAAAGAGTAGATCCTTATACAAAACTTCACAGATATGCAGATGTCTCACAGCTGTGTTGCATGGTCAGTAGACTTGGAGAGTTGATCAGCTGTTCCATATCGTTAAACATTGCTGTTGAAACATTGGCTTTAATATTCGATTTGTTTATCATTCCAACAAAATATTCCTAGGAAAACAATTTCATGCAAGCTACTATAAATATATATATTCCAGAAACTTTTACTACTCCTCATGGGATTTTCTTATGACTTCAGCTGACTTGCATATATTTAAACTTAATCAAATAAATTACTAATTATCAAAATTCTTTACTGTTTCGCCCTAACATAATTTATCAATTTGTCTTTTCTTAGAATAAAAGAAAGTTCACCCAGATTCAAGCCCGATTTTCAATCGCTCTTCGCACCTCTTTCATTAATGTGCCCGCAGTTGGCTGGGTAAATTCTTCATGTCAACACGAATCAGCACGAAGATTAGCGTCATGAAAGATAGAGAGAAAAAGTGTTAACAAGTGGATGTCATGTCCGGCTCTCTTCTGAAGACAGTCAGCGAATGGCCAGCGGGAGAGAAATAGAGACGGGAAAGCAAACGTAAAACTGGTACAAGCTGAAGCAGAGACATGCGATGTCAGAGCAGCACACAAAGCGATAAATAAGTAAATAAGCAATGCCAACAATAACAAACGACAATGAAAGGCAGGGGACAACGACTTTTCAGTTGTTGTTGGTATTTTGTTTGTCTGCTTCGCTGCTTGGGCTCTCAGCTGAAGCTGGGGTAAGACAGAGACTGAGGCTGAAGCTGAAGCTGAAGCTATGACTTTGGCTGAGGCTGAGGTGGTGGTCTATACCGGTATTTATGTCAAACAGATTAAGTATACCAGGGCACATCAGTCACCAGGAAAAACTGGACGGAAGCGCGTCGCACAAACGAGCAGACAATGTACACAAAGAAAACAAAAAGAAAAGACCAATATTAAATTAAAAGAAAAAGACAAGTCAAATAAAATAATTGTGTTTAACATTTTGTAAATCAATAATGTCGTCGCCTGATAGTGTATTAATTAGGCGCAAATGCCGAGGCAGCTGCTCCTTGATTTGCCTGTCAGCACGCCCATCAGCCGTAGCGTTGATGCTGATGATGGTTCTGTTTTGGATGGGCCCGGCTGTTGTGCAGAGCGCCGACGAGTTCGATGCCGCCCTCAGCGACAGGCGTCACAACAGCAGCGACAACATTGACATGCACTACGACAATTTCAACACCAGCGAGCTGACAGTTAACAATGGCACACGGATCCTGCGACGTGGCAAACGCTTCCTGGAGTTCACAAAGGGCTCGCGTATGTCGGTGAGTGGAGCGTCTTAATGCGTCTCGCTTCTATAGTCTATAGTACTGACTGAACTCCCCTTTGCTACGGTAGTGGCGTACCAATGGCAAGAACACTCTGCTCAAAATCAATACACTCTTCGCCTATGGCTATGGCTTTCGTGCCAACTATCCGTTTCCTGATCCCAAGGAGCAGCGTCAGAAAAACAGAATTCTGTACAAGCGCGACTTGTTCTCAAAACTGGAATCTGCCCTGGATGGGTAAGTACTCACTGCACCACACATCATGCTACAACCTTGTTCGTATATTTCAATCGAGCATCGTTTGTTTATAGCCACGGCTTTGATGGACGCGCCTGCTTGCTGAAATCCTTCTGCACGGCCATTTTGGATGTCGATAAGCCACATCAGAAGAGCGGAATGCTGTTCAAGCTACTCAAGCTAATATTTAGGTGAGTAAAGAGTAGAGCCCACAAACATGACTGATACCGTGTTCGCAATTCGCATCTGTATTCTGCCGTTGGCAAGTCAATGGATTATTTTAGAAATTGTTTTCCAAGAGCACAAATTAGTATTTTAAGAAATGTAGTCAAAGAACTCAGCAGTTGCTTACACACTGACTATATTCACTTCGCATGGTAGCGTCACATTGTCACAGTGGCACAGGAATTGGCTCAGTTAGAGCACTTAGCAGGCTAGTCGTAATCAATGTTATTGTCAGAACCAGTTTGGATTTTCAACAAGAAACTGCTGCGTTTGTCACATTTGTAACTGTCCGGGCTGCTGTCACGCAGCGTTTGGTTCAGTTCTCCGGCTGCAACCTCAGCAATGAACATTTTTCAGGTCTCTCTGTTGCTTACAGCTGCTTTGGTCAACTTGACTTTGGCTGCGCAGCAGAATGCAACTACTCAGCATAGTCGAGCCAAACGCTTTCTGGACATAATAGAGACATCTCGTATATTTGTGGGTAACAGTCGAGCAGCAGAGGCTTAACATGCCATTCGAACAAATGCTTAACAAATGCCTCTTTTCATTTGAAGTTTCGCATAAACGTCAAGAACAATGTGATAGCAAGCCCAACTATATGGGCCCATGGCTTTGGATTTCGAGCCAACACACCGATATCAGTGAAGCATGAGAATCGACCCTTCAGAAGGGACACATACGAGCTGCTCCACGAGCTAATGGACCGCAGTGGCTTCGATGGCCGAGCCTGTGCCCTTAAAGCATACTGCACAGCATTAGCTGGGCACGATAGTGAGGGTTTCTTATACAAACTATTCAGATATATGTTTACGTAAGTTAGGATCCGATTGTCTATGAAGCTGACATTTTCTTTATTTTTCTTTTTCCTTTCAGCCTTGAGGATCACGAGAAGCATCACATGCCGTATCTGCGCGAGGAGAACTGCGAGCAGATTCTACATAGCCACTGCCCGTTGAGCTTTGACAGCATATCACCATACACAGACGACATCTGACAGCGGAGCTTTATTGGGATCGACTACGAAAAACTGTAAAACAAAAGATAAATAAAGAGAACTCAAAAAATAAGAACAAGTGTCTAATTTGGGTACGTCTAAATGTGTAGAATTCTGCTAATAAAATCACAAAGGGGCTTTTAGAGTACCCCATATAACTTACTCAACAAACTAAATAATAAATAGAAAAAAAAAAAAAATTTTAAATTAGTTTATTCTTTTTGTTTTTTCCTTCCTAAAAATTGAGTTTAAGCAGATAATAATAAATTCTATATTTAGTAAAAATAGTATTATAAAAATAATATTTTACAGAATTATTGGAAACTAAATAATTAGCTACAAATAGTTAGGAATAGGTTGGTGTTATTTTTAATCTTATTAACAATTTTATACAAATTTAATATATTTTATTAGGCAACACCGTTGAGGTACTCTGACAAAAAGACTTTTCTCTCGTGAAGTGTAGCACAATTTCAAACAAGTAGTTTTTTATATGCATATCAAGAGGGCCGGCTATGCATTAATTCTTAATTAATTATTGATAGTTGTTGTTGTGTCTGTGTTGTGTTATTTATAATTAAGCTGTGCCATTTCCAGGTGACCTTTTTATTGCAGCGCGCAACATGCATTTAATTGGCATTTATATTAAACAGCCGAGGCGAGCGGAGCAGAGCAAAGCAGAGAGGCAAGTGGCAAAAAAAAATGTAGCATACTTTTTTGCGGGCGCTCATTGTTGACCTCATTGCATGACAAAAGTTGCAGTCGCTGCTGCCGCTGCCGCTGCTGCTGCAGCTGCTGATGCTGATGCTGTTTAATGTCACCAGCATGAAATGCCAAGTGTTGTTAAAATGTTTGCGAGCGCCTTTGAGCCAGTTGACACGCCCATGCCCGCAGACCTGTGGACCACGCCCGGCATTAAAAATTAACTTTAATTAAGTTGAAAACATAAATTACACGCACGCATACGATGGCATATAAAAATGCACACACACACATGCATGCGTGCACATGCAGGCATTTTGTTGTAATTGCACAATTGCTTTTGCGGTTGTTGTAGTTGCCGGCACTCTTCAAGTTTGTTTCGCACACAAAGAATTTCCGTTTTTCGCTGCAGAGCCCGAGCACAGCCGCAAATGAGCTAAACTGATCTAATTGACCGACTAGCATATACCCTGTACTCGATTCGCTACGAGTTATCTCGAGCTCTCGCAAATGCCCCACTTAATTGATGCCTGATTAGAGGCTCTGACAAAGTAAACTCCTGTAAAATGGAACGCTCATATTTGCTAAGGCTAGAGCTAGAGCATATACGAATTTTAAGAACCTCTTGTATTTCTCTCCAGCTGTACAATGACACACAATTTCCCAAGCTTTTACAATTAATAACTGCTGGAAGAAGTTGCAGCAGCTGCAGTATTCCAAATATCACACTCTCACATTCTCACATAGTCACTGCAGCGAGTTTGTGTTTTATGATATTTCTCTCTCGTTGTTTCTGTTTATTTTTTTTTGTGTACCTTGAGAGAATGTAAAATAAATTACGTGTAAGAAGCTAAGCTACCTTCCCCCGCTGAGCACACGCAGCGCTTCAGCAATCAAGTTTTCAATAGCTTTACGTATAAAGTTTCGTCTGCAATCTTAGCAATTGCATAAATACATTGTCTGCAGAGTATTAATTTCCATTCGATTTGATTAGATTGTTTTGGAAATTATTTTCAAATCGCTTCAATTGTGATTGTCATATGATATTTCTATGGCAATGCAAATTATTATTTGATCATAGCTCATGACAAGTTCTAACATTAAATGGGGCAAACCACAAGCGTCAATCACAAATTAGATAGTTAATTGCAGTGTCATGATAGCAGTTTGAAATGTGACCAAATCATTTGGGCTAATTCGCAAGAGCTCTAATAACGCGTATCCCAAACTCACAATTTGATATGAAAACAAAATTACAAGGGTATATACATATGTGCATATAGATGTAATCTCTTATTGAACAATAAGATAATATATTTGCAGCAGTAGTTATGAGTTATCTATGCCAAAATCCAAGTGAAGAAACTTGACAACATTTGTGGTTAAATAAGAATATATGTATATAAATTAAATTAAACAAATTAAATTAAATTAAATTAAATTAAATTAACAAATGGCATTTGACAATTAGTTCCTCAACACTGATGCTAATCATCAGTTGACCTATACAGAGTTACGGAATCTGGCGACGTGGGTGTCAGTGTTTGTGTGGTGCGCCCCGTGGGTCAGTTTGTAGCGAGCCAAATAGTTAATGTACAAGCTTAACGCGCACACCGGCGCACACCTGGCATAATTTATTGGCATTCGAGGGCGCCCAATGATGTTCGTGGCAGGAGCAAGAGCAGCGGCTGGAGCTCATTATGCATGCAGGCAAAAGGCTGGGCGGAACAGTGGCAAACAGAGCTCGATCTGGTTGCATTCATACATTAATCGCCGCCCGGGCGGCAAATTGATTTGATGCGATGTCAATTAAAATGTGCAATTAATTTAATTTCCTTTGCCCCACATTATCGGCCACCGGCGCCCGCCTGCCTGCCGCACAGCCAGCGAGCCAGAGGCGGGATCTGCTAATGAGCTCAGTTAGCCAATTGAGTTTGCAACCATGAATGCCAGGATTTGCGTTTGAGTGTAGCTAAATTAAGCTGCCTATAATATCACACTGTGTACATTTGCAATTAGTCAAATGCACGCACACTACTGTCCACCCAAATAGGGTCATTTGAGAAGATATTCCGTTTAAATCATTTACTTTAAAGTTGACTTTAGGTCTATTTCACTTTTACTATTCGCTTGCAGAGATCTTTCGAGTACTTGAATAGTTATGCTGGTATTAAAGTCTGCTTTATTTGCCCTTCCAGCACTGCTTGGCTTTAATTATAAAATGCTTGACGGAGATGCAGCACTGGTTCGTTCTCCAAATTAGTTCAAGGATTAGTGTAATAAAACTAACATGCTAACGATTCACTCAGCCCTTTTGTTGATGTTGTGGGGGTGGCTTGGGCTGGGCGCTGCAGGCATTTGTCTGGGGGCATGTCGCAATTTCCCAATTAGCTACTCATTGAGATAAATTTCTTATGCAAATGATGACAAGGCCAAGCAGCAGCAGCAGCAGAAACTGTGACAATTTTTAAGGCAAGCACTGAAGTAGCATCGACGACCTAGTCAGCACATCTCTCGCCTGGGACTTGGCCGGGGACCTTAGCAACCTGCGAACAGCGACCGAGACAATGCCCAGGCTGAGTGACATTGAGTGACTCGCGCCACGCCTCTGGCTCACTCTCTCTAATTAGCTGCTGACGTTTGCCTGCTGCCAACAGCCCAAGAAGAACAACAACACAGAAAGGCATCAGAATTTGACATAATTAAAAGACTGGTGACTGACACAAGCAGCGAAATGAAATGCGAGTCGACTTTTCAGTCCCAATCATATGCCAGTCTACAATTGCGCCGCACTCTCAGTTACTTCAGCTCGCTCTCTATAATAATACAAATAATATAATACGATAATATTTGATTTCTTTCTGAATGCTAATCCGTTCTGTCAACTGTGCCATATTTCGTTTCTTCTCGAAATTGTGCTGAATTGCCGTTACGGTACTTTAAACTGGTTCAACTCAGTTCATTGAACGCCCAGCCCACAGAACGGCCGTTAGCTCACGCCCAGGTGCTAATCGGTAATGCTCTCTGGTTTAATCAGGTTCATTGGACTTGAAAATGGAGCTGCCAATTGACGTCGCATGCTCTTCAAATAGTTCCTCAATGCGAAAGCCGTAAATTAAGCCAGAATTTTTCACTGAGCTGCTGCTGGACATTGTGTATATTCTCTTTCATGACAGCTCGAGATTGTTCTATGAAAATGCTCAATTAAAAAGATATAAAAAGAAAAATATTTATAATATAATATTTATATAATATTTATACAATCAATAATTAAATCACAGTTGCCTGATTAATCAAAAATAAATAAATAGACTTCAATATGAAATATTTTATTTATATATTTAAAAGTAATGTACAATTATTATATAAAAATTTTAATGGGCATGCCCCATAGAATTTTATCTATAAAAATTATTTTAGTTAGTTCATTTAATATTAATGTCTTATGAAGATTTTACAATTCATATTTCTTTGATTTTTAACACATTTCCAACGGCTAAGAGAATTATATTAGGACCAGAATTTAATAAGTTTTCACAATTATTAGTAGAAATTATATATATAATAATTTTTGTGTTTATTTACTTCGCACACTTTAAGCAGTTAGTTCACTGAATCAAAATGCACACAGCAAATTTTAATTAATTAATTTAACTATGGTTATGCACAGAAATACAGATTAGAAAGTTTGTTGCCGAAAATATCCAAAATTTTGAATTTTCTTATCAGCGCGTGAATTGCGCTTGAGAGAGCACAGAGAACTTTGTTGGTACAACCTAAATGTCTACACACATACACACACACACACACACACACAGAGAGACCGAGCGAGTCACAGCTGACACTCGACATGTAAATTGCTCATACGCAACGTGGGCAGCACCCGGTTCAACAAGCAGCAGTAACAACAACAACAACAATAACAACAGCAGCAGTAACAACAATTGAAATGGCGCTTATTAAAGTTAGACTTGTACTTTTGGGTGGCTGTCTAGCTCTAGGTGTGGCACGTGGCATGTGGCATGCAAAAGTTGCTGCAGCAAAAATTAAACATTGCTTTTGTACGGCGCATGCGATAATTGGGAACAATAGAAGAAACAAGTTGGAAATTGGAAATGAGTGGAACGCGTTTGCCTGCAACACTGCAATTGTTTGTTGGAGTCTGACTCTATATGTATATGTACATATATGTGTGTATGTATTTGTAGGAGCCCCTCTTAATAGCTACCCCTCGCCCATTGGCCTGGGCAGAACCCACTTCTCTACACATGTTGTAGACGTTTGTTTGCCAGCGACATTCACGTCTCGCTGCGCTTTTTGCATGCAGCCGCTGCCTGCGGGCATTAAGTGTGATTTTATGCGATTTGCACCGCGCAAAGCCTCTGTCCGCGCCCCAATGCCAAGCGAAAGAACCGCAGCACTCAGCCCCCCGCTTCCTCAACTCATTGCTAACACCAGTCCCATTGCTAATTTACATTTGACAAATGTTTTGCATGCTACGAAAATTTTTGCGACTGCTGCAACGACTGTGTTGGCAAGTGCAACTGCTGTTCGTTAGGTACCCACCACCGAGCAACTAATACAATCATTTCCCACCCCCACCCACCTCTCCCTCTCTCTCTCGCTCTGTCTCTCTCTCTCTCTAGGCCAAGCGCACACACACAGAGACTCACCCAACGACTGGCACCCGCAGTATGCGCAATGTGTTTTGTTTGGTGCATTTGTTTTCATTTGGTTACAATGCTGACATTGTTTACAGTTCAACTTGGTAAAAATTAGCAAAAATCTCACATGAGCAACCAAAAAGAGGAGCAAACTAAAAAACACACAGAAGCCAGCTGGAAATTTGCTTTAATTTAAATTTATGTTGCTCTCTGTTCGGCGTGTTTGCTATACGAGCGGGGGAGAGGGGAACACATGCATGTGCGATAATTGCTGAGAGGTTGCAACTTAAACGGAGGTGTTGATTGTATGTAAGAGTGTCTCTCTGTGTGTGAAACACAATGAGGGAATGGAAATTATAGTGCGCAGAGCACATCAATTTGCGTGCACAAATTAAAGGTTTTATATTCAAGAAAACTGCACAATTTCCATATTTATTTATTTACTTAGGTTTCAGCTTCTAAATAACGTAAAAAACTTGAAACTTAATAAAATAAAAAAACTTTTAAAAACTCTTTATTAAAACTAAAAAATTAAATTAAAAATCTCCAAAAATTTTTAGCATTTTCTAATTTGAATCCTTGGTTTAGTTAGATGCATTAAAAATGTTATATGACTATCCCAAATTTCATTTTTGGTTTAATAATGCAAAAACATGTTAAGCAACTACGATGTTCATTATTTACTGTTGTTGTACTTATCAATTTCAATATAACCTCGACAAATTTTGATACAGTGGAATATGCATTATTGCAAAATTTAACGTTGCTCAAAGAATGCGTTTTATATTTACGTTGGCCCAAAGCCACACGCTGACTGTTTTTTGTATGTGCCAGGTTTGTTCCAAATGTATCGCCCATGTGTCAACGCTGTGCTATATGTTAAAACTATCTGAACCGTATGCCCAGGGGCTTTGGAGCCATTATCGAATGGTTGGAGGCCGACAGTTCGCACCTTTAACTGCCTCTGTAAGCGGCAATAAAACGAGTTAACGACACTCAATTGGGTGTTAATTGTACAATTAAACGGTGCTGACCATCTGACCGACCAAACCAACAGTCGAAGAGCCAACCGACTGCCGGACGCTATATCCATCGTATCAGTTCAGCTCTGACAGCTAATGGCATCAATATTGAAAAGGAAAAATAGGTGAATGAAAATTTCGTTCCCTGCGCAGCGGCTCGCCTCTCTAATCGTAATTATCTGCATCATAAATTTCGGCGCAAATTGCCCTTGAGGCATTGAAAATGGACGCGTTTTAATTGTGGACACGAAGCCAGCCACGAAGTTCTACAGCATTTTTAGCTGCTGAAAACTGCATTAATTTAACGCATGATTGGCATTGCCACCAAATGGAACTGTCGCATCGCAGCCAAAGTGAAATTATGCAAATTTGAAGTGAGTGTGTGTGTGTGTGAGCGAGTGTGAACATGTGTGTGTGTGTGTTTGTTAATACCATGGCAAGCCCCAATAATTGACAGCTTAATTGTCCACAGCCTCGAACGGCGACTATTCAACGCTTCAATTACACAAAGCAAAAACAAAAAAGTCCAAATAAATTAAAAACAATTCGGAGAATTACATTTTTGATGCAAACTCATATTGATGTATATAAATTTACAAACTAAATATGAAATATTTAAGCTAAATCAATAAATTTAAATCGCTTCAAGTGCGAGTAAAAATTAGACTACAATTTAATGTTAAGTATTTACATAGAAAATTAATTATTGATCAAATAAAATATTTTACAATTTTTCATAATTATTAATCAGTTAAATTAAAATTTTTAAATAATAAGAAAACGTAATTATGATATTTAAATTTTTATTTGTTTATATAGGAATTGTTATTATTATCTAAAATATATTTTGTTATTTATATTTATTATTATTTATATATATATATATATTAAGCTTTAGACAATATTGAATTTATTTCTAGACAAATAATCACCAGCTGAACTTTTGCAAATCATTATTCAAAACCAAGCTAAAGCATGGCTAGAAGCATCATAATTTTATTTGGCTGTGCATCGTTGGTTGCTTTGGTGCTCCTGCTGAGCCAGAGTAAAAAGCTTTTGAGCAGCCGAGCTAATGAATCAAATGAATTAGCGATGTCGACCACCAATTACACACATGCAGCTGCTCGGGAAGGCGGTCCCTTTGACGATGACTCGATGGCTTCAGCGCGTCAGCAGCTTTTGTTGCTGCATCGTCAGAAGCGGTATCTGGTGTTTCCCGAGGGCAGCTCTTTCCAGCTGGTCTTTGATTTAATCATACCCATTGTGGACTACACCAATTTCGCTATTCTGGGCATCACATGCGCCGTGGCCTGGGAGCTGCCCAGCAAGCCGCCCAGCGAGCTGCTGGAGAACCTGCGCACCCGCCTCAACGATGGCACACTGGGCACAGTGCGGCGCACCGACAGCGTCCAGCAGGAGACGGTCGTCATGGCGGAGACCAGCAATATTCGAACCCCCATTAATTGGCAGGCTATGCACGCGCCACCAACATCGGTGTCTGCAGCTGCAGCGTCCACATATGCCTCCAATGTCCACAACTATCCGTACCATACGACGAATGTGCGGGACGGCGCGGGCACTTCCGCTTATGCAAATTCGCCTAATGGACAACAGCATGCAGGGAGGCCGACTAATTGGCATGCGCGACAGTCAATACCAAAGTGGCGACAGTGGGCAGCTGCCCCCACCTCCCGCCCACCACTACGCGGCAGCAACGACCGCTGGTCAGACAATTGGTGGCAGCGCAACAAAGACAGGGTGCAGCAGAATTGGCGCAGAAAGCAGCAACAGTGGAGCTTCTATCAGCAGCCAACGTGGAGCACCTATGGGCAGCCAATGCAAAGGTATTTATGCAGACGAGAGTCTAAACAAAAGAAAACTAATTATATTTTAAATAAATATTATTAAAATTGAGCAAAGCAATGTAAAGAACAGGAAGTGAGATTTGTCATATTCTAAAAAAAAATTAAATACTTTTTTCTATTAATAAATATATTAATAAATAAAAATATAAATCAATTATAATTTAGGTATATAAAAAAACAAATCATTTATTTAATTCATTTATTTTTTGTTTACTTTAATTATACATCCTTTAGCTACTTATCTAACACAGCTGCAAATTCTCACTTCAGCAAGCCGAATAATTAATGTTCATTTAATTATTTATTTAGATAGTCTCATCTCATGAACTTATAGTTTATTATGCTATAAACATAATATTCAATTAAATTTGTATTATTCAACAGACAAGAGTACAGCAACAGCTACGCACAGCGCCCACGTCAGGTGCTGCAGCGACCACCCGAGCACCACATTTATCCCGTATTCGGGAGGCGGCGGCGACGACGACGAGATGTGCCAGATCAGCTAGCAAAGGATGACATCGTTGAGCGCCTGCACCTGCAGCAGCATCTGAGCTCGCGAGGACTGCTCTTTGGCAAGATCGAACGGCTGTATAAAACGTGAGTGTGCGCCACACACAGCCATGACCCACTGTACTAAGTCCCATTCCACAGGCGACAGCTTAATGGGACAGCATGCATTCAGCGAGCACTTTGCGAATCGGCCCAACGTCTGGGACAGACGATGACAGCTTCAGCTGAGCCCCAGAGCTTTATTATGGAGCTGGTGTCTGCCATCTTTCAATTGCCGAGCGACAATGAAGCCGCCGAAGTGCTGCTGCGGCACATCCCCCCACATTATGTGGAAGCGCATCAGCAGCAAGGAAACTGTCGACAAATTTATGCCGGCTGCACTCACACATTTTGGATGCAATAAGGAGCAGAATGTCCCTAATATCCACACATGTTGCCATATTTATTTCTTTTATTAAACAATCAAATATTAAATGAACAAAGTCTCCAAGTTTTTCATTATAAAATGCCTCACATGTAGAAGAGATTTGCTTAATTAAAATTTTATTATTTGACAATTATTTCTACATATCGAAAATACTTTCCTATTAACCTAATCAGATTTTACGACTACTTTCCCCTGTTTGTTTGTCTTTTCTAATTTGGCCAAACTAGAACTAGATTGAGTTAGTCACAATCCAAATATTATTGATGGCTGTTTAGCTTTTTAGAACTGACCCGTTCCGACCAGAAGAAGTTGGTCGCGTGATAAAGTAATTTGAGCCTTTAAATGGACCAATGAGCATACGAAGCAAGCACAATTCGAAACACAAACTGCTTCTTAGAACGAAGCAGAACGAGAAAAAAATGCATTAAAAATACCGATACGGAATATAGCCGACTTGTGAGTTGCCCTGTAAATACAACTTCTATACTACTTCTACTTCTACTTCTAATTCTACTACTACTGCTTCTACTATTACTACTTCTACTACTACTGCTTCTACTATTACTACTTCTACTACTACTGCTTCTACTATTGCTACTTCTACTATTACTACTTCTACTACTAGTTCCACTACTACTGCTTCTACTACTGCTTCTACTATTACAATTCTACTAGCACAATTCGAAACACAAACTGCTTCTTAGAACGAAGCAGAACGAGAAAAAAATGCATTAAAAATACCGATACGGAATATAGCCGACTTGTGAGTTGCCCTGTAAATACAACTTCTATACTACTTCTACTTCTACTTCTAATTCTACTACTACTGCTTCTACTATTGCTACTTCTACTATTACTACTTCTACTACTAGTTCCACTACTACTGCTTCTACTACTGCTTCTACTATTACTATTACTACTTCTACTACTACTGCTTCTACTATTGCTACTTCTACTATTACTACTTCTACTACTAGTTCCACTACTGATTCCACTACTACTGCTTCTACTATTACTACTTCTACTACTACTGCTTCTACTATTACTACTTCTACTACTACTGCTTCTACTATTACTACTTCTACTACTACTGCTTCTACTATTGCTACTTCTACTATTACTACTTCTACTACTAGTTCCACTACTGATTCCACTACTACTGCTTCTACTACTGCTTTTACTACTACTCTTACTACTACTACTACTACTTCTACTACTACTACTTTTACTACAGCTTTTTCCTACATATACTACTACTACTTCTACTACTGTTTTTTTTTCTACTACTGTTTTTACTACTACTCTTACTACCAGTACTTTTACTACCACTACTTCTACTACTACTACTTTTACTACCACTACTTCTACTACTACTACTTTTACTACTGTTTTTTCCTACATCTACTACTTCTACTTCTAATACTACTTTAAGTACTACTACTTCTACTACTACTTCTTTTACTTCTGCTTTTTCCTACATCTACTACTACTATTTCTACTAAAATTTATAGTTTCACCGATATGCACTCTCGTCTCTCTTGTGAAACTGGATATACCCCACTACGCCCTATCTTCTGTGAAGAAAACCACAGACGAAAAGTGTGAAAACTAATAAGAACTAAAAGACAAAGTAACACTCCACTGTTAGACCAACGATGTGCAGACAAACTTGAAAGTTCTCAACTGGCTCTAGATTGGAGGCATTGGAGGGGCAACTGGCTGCAATTAACAGCCCAGCCGAGAGCTAGAAACAGCTCTGTGTCAGTGGCTCTGGAACAGGTTGGCTGGCGCAGCATTTTGTAACTTTGGCTGCCAGTTAGCGTATGAACAACGCGTTAGCCGCAAGTGCAGGAAATGTGTATCAACAACAGAGCAAGGCTTGGGCCTCCAGCTGCACCTTTGCTGCTACCCATTGTGCTGCTCTTGGCCAGCTTAGGTGTTTGCCAGGGCGATGTAATGAAAGTCGGCGAGGGCATTAGCTTGCCAGCGACTGGACCGTTGCTGAATGTGGAGAATGCAGGCAGCTCCGATTTGGAGCAACTCATCGAGGCGAAACTGAACGAATCAGCCAGCAGTCGAACAATGCAAACACAAGAGCTACTCTCGAGGAAGCGACGCTACTTGGTATTTCCGGAGGGCAGTTCCTTTCAAATGGGTAAGTCTCTGCCGTTTTCATTGCCCCCAAGCGATGCAATTTACATGCTTCATTTGTTTCGTTCCGTTCCGTCCGCAGTGTTCGATGAAATCATCTGTGTGGTGGACTACACGAACTATCTGGTGCTGGGTATAACCGTTGCGTTGGCCTGGGAATTGCCCAGCAAGCCGCCCAGTGAAGCCATTGAGGATATATTGAACAAGCTCGAAGATGGCACAATAGATGTTAGTCGCAACGATACCGTGTCCAACATAACCTACGTAGATGATACCCAAAAGGACACTGAGCAAAACAGTAACAATAACAACAACGCAAACTACAAGCCCAACTACATCAACTTGTCGAATGGGGCAGCTGGCAGCAGCAGCGGGAGCAGCAGCGGTCATAATTCCTACTATAGCAACTCACCTGTGTTTCGCACACCCATGCATCCCACCTATCGGTACTCGGACAGCTTTTACCGACGACCCTCAGAGCCGGCCAGACGTAAGGATAATCACTACTACTACAGCCGTCCGGTGAGCAGCATGCGCAATCCCTTCCAGAGCTACTCCCAGCCCTACAGCCGGGCACCGACCACACGCTATCCGTACTGGGCTCTCGCATCGCAGTAAGTTAATACATACATACACACAGCACTCTCTGTTAATCCCTTATTGAAAGTCTAAGGAATACGCTACGCCATCGGAATAGCTACTATAGTGCAGCCAATGGTCAGCGTCAGCGAAATGGCTATTATCAACCGGCTGAGTCCGCGCATAAGCCCAGGTCGGAGCCACGACGTCATCACCAAATCTATCCGGTTTATGGAAAACGCAGCTTGCCAGACGCAGCTAATCCGCACCATCGTCACCGACGCAGTGGAGTTGCCAGCGTAGCCGACTCTGAACTAACGCGCATGGAAAACATTCAGATCAAATATCATCGCAGCAGCCGGCAGACCTTGTACGGGAGGATCGAAAAATATCTGGATAAGTAAGCGAGCGATGATAAACACAATATTGAAAGCAACATAAAAGAGGTTCGCTCTAAATATTTCCCCAATCTGCAGACGAGGTCACGACGGACATCAGTGCGTGTTGCGTACTCTCTGCGAGACTGGTCAGAAGTCCCATGAGCAGGAGCCCGGCAGCTTTGTCGGCGAACTGCTACGCGCGGTATTTACCATTCCAGAGGCACTGGACCACGAGCCTGTGGCCTACCGGGACACTCGCTATGACAAGGCCCACGCTCATGACGGCGACTGCGCGGCTCTCTATCCCAAGTGCAAGATGTCCATCTGGGATGCACCCTTTGTCCAATAAATGGCACACAAATTTTGCTACACTTTTGTTTTATTCACTGACCCCATTTGGCGTCTAGAAGCCAGCCCAATAGATTTAATTTACAGCCATGCTTAAAGTGCTTGTCACAATCCTCTGCAGTCATGCGCATAATGCGACTATAGTCATCCTCCACGCCCGATATTGTGGGAAGTCTAAATGGAATTAGAGTTATAAATGAGATGTGTAAGATATATCCACTATTGACTCACGTAAAGATCACGCGAACTATGTCCTGCAGCATGGAATACCCAGGGGGCAAAAGCAAACGCTTGCTATCGCAGATCGCGCGCAGTATACAGGCCTTGGTTTCGATGCCCAGGCTGAAAGTTAACACATACTACAGTCGAAAAAAGCTCTGCACATCCGTCCTGCCTCTCTCTCTCTCACTTACTGCTTGCCAAAGGCTCCAAAGTTCTCAAACAACTGCCGACGATCACGGTGTCCATGATAATCCTGCCAATCCCTGGCGTGCTCCAGATCGGGATAGTGAGTAGGCTTATAGGGCGTCATATCCGGATCGTATAGGTCCTCATCGGGCTCCTCTTGCAGCTGCGATTCAGCCGATCTGTACCAACGCTTGCCATAGTTGCTCCAAGCCGGCGATTGTGTTGTCCACTTACTCCATCTACCCGGCTGGCCATATTTCTCATACGGCCTTGCTGGCGTCCAGTTTTTATAATGTTCTCCATACTTGGACCACTGCTTCCACTTGGCTGGATCAGCATAGCTCGGCACTGGGGGCCTGTGGTCAATGCGTTGATGTAGCCTTACTGGGGTCGGTTTCTTGATAGGCGTTGCCTTGAATCTCCAGTCCGTACCAGCGATCCACACATAAGTTGGCTCTGTGCTTGTTTTTGGCACAGGCGTTGTTGTCGTTCGCGGTCGGAAACGCTTTGGATAGACATCCGCACGACTCGTTGGCACTGGATAGTAAACCGCCTCCTCAAGGTTCATGCTGACTCCCCTCGGAAAGCGAGAGAGCAGACCTGCGCTTATTGAGCAGGTGAATTTCAAATTCGAGCCCATTGGAAATAATACGAAACGTTTTTGACGCGAAAAGACTCGATCGACAGCATTATGCAGCTCCGTTCTATTTGGCTCGCCTAAGACCAACAGCACAAGAGCCAGCTGCGCGAGCAAGTGAATCCAGAGACTGTATCGCATGACTGATCTGCACTGATTGAGACGTAAACGAGGCAGAGCCTCAGCACGATGTGGGAAGCAATCAATTCACCTGGAAATTACTATAATCAGCTCTGATTGAGTGTCAATTGTTGAGCAAAGAAAAGCAACAATAGATGAGCCCAAATAAATAAATAGCCAAAAGCCGCCAGAAACCCTTAAGACATTAGGTAAACATAATAGCAAAGTGGAAATTATTATGAGAGTTAGAAATAAAGCTGTCACAGAAAAGTACTTTGATATTTTAGAATAAGCTTTTCTTAGACATCATATTCATATCATACATATAATCTTTTATTATTATTTTATTTTATTATAAAAAGTATCAAAAGATATATATACCCTACAAAATCTTACAACAAATAAAAATAGTACCATAAAAATAGTAGCATAAATCCAAAGCCTATCTTAATTTCCAAAAGTCAATTATGCTTATATGGTTGAGTTCATTGAATTGAAAAAATGTTGTTATAAGAGCTAAATTCAGGCCCCATTTACAATGGAGTACTTTTTCTAAGCCAATTTTCAGAGAGTAAAATCATTGTTATTTAATAATTTATTTTAATCTATTAATATCTATTTATTATTCAAATAATTCCAAACTGATTACTATACAAATATTTTAAATTTCTTATCAAATATAAAATACTTCTTAATCACGAACAGCATTCATTTGATCCATTCTACCGCTCAATAGCCAAATCAATAGGCTCATATTGCACTTGGTTTTCAGCTCCCGAGCGCAGGCATCAGCGTCCTTTTTCATGATACGTGAGTAATCATCGTCCAGTCCATCTATGCGGGGCATGCTGTAAGCAAGTGAATCAATAATAAAATCGAATAGCGACAGCCTTCGTCACACTCACGTGAACACCAAGCGCAGCATATCCTGCAGCATGGAATAGCCTGGTGGCAACAGGAGACGCTTGGAGTCGCATATGGTGCGCAGTATGCAGGACTTGACATCGATGCCAAAGCTGAAAAGTTCAGTTTATTATATGCAGCTCAAGTGCTTCACTCACTACGCACCGTGCACTGAGTCCACTGAAGTGCTCGAAGAGCTGCCGTCGATCGCGATGACCATGGAAATGGGGAGATTCAACAATTGCTCGTGGAGTAGCTCTGCTCCAACGACCTGTCCAGGCAGCTGTCCATTGGGGCGCAGGTGTGGTCCACTTTGCCCACTTGCGCTTGTTGCTCAGTGTTGCGGCAGAGTTCCGCCACTTTTGAGCCTGGCTTGAGCCATACTTTGCCCAGTGCTGCCATTTGTGAGGATTGGTGTGGCTATCCAGATCGATGCGCTGTGTCTTTGGCGGCTGTGGCCTGGGCCTAAGCTTTGGCTTCGGCTTCGGTAATGCCTGAGCCTTGAAGCGCCAGTCCGTGCCGGGTATGTAAACATAGGTCTCTGTTGTGCTCGTCGAGGGCTGCGCTGTTGTTGTCTTCTTTGGCAGAAAGCGCTTTGGGTAGAGGTCGTCCCTGCTGCCAGGAATGGGAAAGTAGGCCGCCTCCTCCAGAGCGAAACTGATGCCTCGCGGATAGGCCGATAGCAAATTAGTGCCAAAATTACAAGTGAACTTGAAATACGAGCCTGGTGGAAAGATTACTGCACGCTTCCTGCGACCGAATACCCGATCGTATGTCGATCGCAATCGTGTCTGTCGAGTCCTGCGCTCTCCATGACTCCAATTGATCAGCAGCAGAAGCACAACGAGCTGAGTGAACAACATTTAAGGCCCAACGAGAGAACAGAACGAAATGACTGCAAAGAATCACTTTCATATAGATTAAGTACTGGCTGTGAACAGATTAACTAAATATTTACTCTGGGTTGATTGATGACTTTATTTGTCGATCATCTACATAAGTGGCAGCCAGAGATAGCCCAGAGACCCAATTTTGGGGCAATCATGTTGACAGATTCATTCAGTTGAGTTATCTGACTCAAGCCGAGCAGTTCGTTGAGAGATGCAATTCAATCGGTTGCTATACCAAGTGCTTGGCCTGCTCATTGGCTGCACAGCAACGAGCTGTTTATTGTATCCAGCATCATCTTCACTGGGTGTAAGTAGCTGTGATTGCATTTTCCACAAGACTTTGACTCTAAAAAGTGCCATTTATTTAGCTCACTGCCTCGGTTTCGATACCGCTGGCTGAATTCTATCCGGAACGGCGAATACTCATGGATTGGTGCTTCGCCATTTCCTATAACCTGCCCCACAACTTGAGCTCCTTCTACAGCATTCCCATTTGGCCAGGCTTCGCCAACTACCACACCAAACGCGAACTTCCGCGCAATGATCTGCAGCTTTATGAGAAATATGGCTACAATGCCTTGACGCAAACACATCCCAAGGACTTATCAGCTGGAGAGCTGTATGGCAGCATCGAGGATGTCCTAGCTTCCTATGGCTTCCACGAGACGTGCCTGCTGCGTAGCGTTTGCGAGCTGGCCAGGCACCCCTTTGACGATGAGTATCCGCACATATTGAGCGACATCCTGTCATTTGTCTTCAGGTAGGACTTTGACTTCCTAGACTAATGTAGACTGATAGGCCTTTGTATTTTCTAACAGCCCCTCTCAGCATCAAGGATTTCTGGAGAGCGAACATGTCTATAGGCGGGTCTATGAACAGGCTGAACTTGACGGCTTCTTGGGCAAAGACTGCGCCCGTATCTATGGACATTGCGAACACGATATCTTGAGGCTCATTAGCAATGTCGTTTTTCATAATAATTGAATAAGTAAACAAACGATGTAAACTGTAACGTCAATGCGTTTCATTAGCAACTTCTCTAGATGCCAGCGAGAGCCGTTCTCTTTCTCTCCGTCGCTTCACAGCGATATGGATCTTTCTGCGGTGAACTTCATATTCGCACTGCTGGCGACACTGCTCGAATGCCAGGCCAAAATACCGTTGTTCTTTCCGGCCGCTTCGGTGTATCAGATAACGGCGGCCGTATCAGTTCCGGTCGTGCTGCCGCCACGCAAAATATTTTGGGACTGGGGCGTGCAAGTCAACTATGAAGTGCCTAGCAATCCGGCGAAGTTTTATGCAGCTGAAATCTGGGAGGATCAGTTTGCACGTCGCGCTAAGCGGCACCTGCACAATGAGACCCAAAAGTATATGCCAGCCGCAAGGACTAATATGCATCCGAATGATCTGACTGCCGGCGAGCTCTATGAGAGCATCGAGAATATGCTAGTCCGCTATGGCTTCGATGAGACCTGCTTGCTGCGAAGCGTCTGCGAACTGGCTCGACATCCCTTCCACGACAATGAGCAGAACATGTTGACGGCTCTGCTTACCTTCACGCTTACGTATGTAATCCCTATGCAGCTGTACTATGCCTGTCCCTAACTATATAAGTATTTCCTCAGTCCATCTCTGCATGCAGCCTTTGCACCGAGCGAGACGATATACCGCCAGATCTATGAGCGTGCCGAGCAGCAGGGATTCATGGGAGCAGACTGTGCCCAACTCTATGACCAGTGTTCAGTTGACTTCCTAAGCGCCGTCAGCAAAATCATTCACTGAAACGAACTCTTGAATTCGAATTTATAAAAACGCTCTCAGATGTCGCCATAATAATAAAAAATTACACGCTCTTTAATATTTTTATAGCATTTTTACACACAAAGCTATACAATGGGCTTTTACCACACATGCCATAAAAGGGGGCATAATTAAATATGTGCAAATATGTATACATATATGTATGCATATGTATATGTGCTTGTATAAAAGCAAATATATTTATTTATTATCGGGCTGAGCAGCTGACTTGTATTATTCAGATCAAGCTGTATTGAAAATGGAAATTCGGGGTATATTCTTAGGCTGACTTTAGATATATTATGTAATAGCCAGTAGAAGATATAACTTACCCCATAAAATAACAGTCACATGGAGCTTAGCTCTGCCGATTATCCTACGACCTAATGTCCTATAAGACTTCCAGATTTCGAATTATATTTAGGCACTCCAATTATCTCTATATGTATATCATCTCTAATAGCATGTTGATCAACTCTTTAAAGCCAAATATCATATTTATTCATACTTAGCAACATTTTAAAGGATTTTTTATACGCTTGATAGCTTTATTTAACTAATAAACATTTCTAAAGAAACATTCTTTGTCATAAGAACCATTCGAACTATTATTGCTTATCATCAGCTTGCTTATTATCAGTTAAATATTAACTCTATTTTAACAAGATTATGACAAGCAGCTTTATGCAATTAGGCATTAATTAAAATTATTTGGTGAGAGACTCTAGAGTTAGTTTAACCACATAATCCTCTCATCTGCAAATAAGCACCAAACTAGCATTCGTTGAATAATTGATTTAAATAACATTATAGATTATAGGCTTAGCTTTATTTCATATAACTAGCTTGGTCATTATGCTCAGCAAATCCAGTTCACATTTGGGATACGCTTTTTGGCAGTCGCCGCCCATGAAGCCCAATTTCTCTGCGCGCTCATAGCGATATCGATATTGCTTTTCGTTGGGTCCAAAGCCATCGTGCTGCGAGGGTCTATGGGAAGTGAACAATTATATTAGTTTATATATATTTATATATACACTCCCGAGTGAATTACACTTACGTTAGCACAAAGTTGATAATCTGGACAAACAGATTCTGGCTGTAGCCGTGATCATCCGCCATGGGATGCAGGGCCAATTCGCAGACGCTGCGTAGCAGGCAGGATCTGTGGAAGCCGTAGTCCGGCAGGAGGCGCTCTATGCCCGCATATAGCTCGCCGGCAGTGAAGTCCTTTGGATGGATGCCACTCTCAGCGACGACTACCTCGTTGGCTGCACTCGTGAAGTTATACGATTCACGCCTGCGACGTCGCTCGTACGCATTGGGCCAAATAGTTGGATTGTAGAATGAGAGGAGGTCGAAGGGCAGATTGTAGTTCATTTGAAAGCCCAGATCCATGAAAACCCTGCGGTTGGGTAAATCAATCGGCACCGACATCGACGACGTCAGCTGCAGCACCGAGATTGGGGGAAAAAGGAATAGACCGCATGCCCCGGTGATGAAGCACACGACGATGCTGATCGAAACGAGGATCGAGTTCCAGTTGTGCTGCCTTGGCCGACGCATTTCGATGTGATTGATATGCTGGCCGCAGCCCGGAGCGCATGATATATGTGAAGTGGCTTTTGGGTCAATTTGTTTATTTGGGTCTTCAATTAACCAAACTGTTAATGAGTAAAACATTTGCTATGCGTGCGTACCAATTAGAACGGTAAAACCTGCAGAAACTGGGACGTAGTCCTCTGTATGTTTCTCTGCCCAAGAACTCTCGAACGAAAAACAATACAAAGCGTGCAGAGCATTTGTCAGCCAAGCTCAAATTTGTGCACACCGAGCTGTTAATACTCTGAGATTACTAATTTATGAGAAGTAGCAAACAATGAAATTGAAAGTGAATTGAAACTAATCCATACGATTATATGAATTGATAGATTTCATTGTATTGATCAGATTCCGAGACAGCTGGATTGATTTTAAAGCAAATTTATTACCATTAGAATCCAAAATTATCTCCGATCCACAGAAGTGACAACATATTTGTAAAATCGAAAAATACAACCATCAGAATTGTCCAACACAGTCAAGTTTTTATATAAATAGGCACAGTTTTTACATCTTCTTTTTAATCTTTTGACATTTTATTTATATCAATTGTTATTCACCTCAATCGAACCACAGCCAATAACAAGTTATGAAAATCATAAAAATTAATGTAATAAATAAAACTAATATATATATAGTATATATGTATATATAGTATATTCTCTGTAGTTAATCCTGATCAAGAATAAGCCTCAAAGAGACGCCCACAACTCATACCATATGCCAAAGGGCTTATTAAAATCATGAAACTCGAAACTGGCATTTCCTAATGGGTTCAGGGTATTAAACAAAGCTGTATTCTTATTCTTAATTCTCTGTATAGCTCAGCTGTGAATTTTTAAAATCAATAAATGTAGCTTTGCTTGCCTTCTGGTTCCCTCTGCACAATTGATTCGCTTGGTATATCCAACGCATTAGTAAGCCAAACGTCCAAATGACAACAAGATGAGCCTAAGCCAAGAACAGAGAATTCTCAGCTTGCTGCTGCTGCTGGCTATCGGGGGACTCGCAGCTGCGCATACGAGCAGCTTCGAGCCTAGACTTGGTTCTGGTCTTAAATCTGGTTCCGCAAATCTGAGCCAAATAATTCCAAGTGCCAAACTGAGTCGAGCCAAGCGTGTTGCCATCTACAATGGCCAGGGCGTAGTCAAGGTATTTAATTATTGCAATTCAATTTACTTAAATATTAAATGTTAATTGATCGATTTTTACAGTTTGCTGTCACTGTTGCGCATCCTGTCAAGCAGGTGGAAAAGGAGCAGTCTTTCTGGTTCTTCTACAACTTGCAAAGCCAGTACATTCCCACCACAGTACCCATATTTTGGTGGAGCTTTTGGAACACCACAACATTTGTCTCCACAGCTCGTCAACTGCGCAAGGGCATGCAGGCTACTCTACATCGGGATGATACGCGCAGCTGGGTCTACGATGCCCTTGAGGTCGGCATGGCAGCGTAAGTATTCCGGAACTGAGTTCCTCAATTCTTCACAATCATGGCTGAATTTTAATTTCAGGCTAGATGGCAGTGAAAGTGGCGCCACTTGCTTGCTGCGCAGCATCTGCGAGGTCTCTCAATTGCCCTTTGAGAACAGCAACATATTCAGCGAAATAGTTAACGCAGTGCTTATGTGAGTAACCAATAGTTCTATATTCGTTCCGATACCCCATACCATCTATCTTTGCAGACCCACAGCAGATAATGTTGCTGAAAAGTATATTAATGCCAGAGATGCGGGTCGCGCGGGTGCCGATTGCCAAAAGACTTACAAGGATTGCAGTCGAAAAACCTGGAATTGGTTAACAAACTTCAATAAAGTGAACTTTTGAGACGAACATTAAAATAAACTATAGCAATCGAAAACAGATCTAGTGAAGACTTGAGACAAAAAAAAAGCGTTTGATATAACTTAGCGAGCTCTAATAATAAATCTAATATCAAATTTATATAAAATCGACGGAGTGATGCTGTGATGATCACGCCTGTATAATCACAGAGTTATTTCAATCAGTTTTGGTCTGTTTTTTTTATAGTCTCCTGGAATCCAGAGTCGCCTTGAAACAAGTCGAAATTCATTATGGTCTCAATAAAACTTAAATATAGCTGTACCATTTCGAAGTGCTTAAGAATGAGGGCACATATTGATCAGTATAAACTTTTTCAGTTCACCATGATTCATGCTCTATAGGAAACGCCTTCATGTTTTACATTTTGGCAAAGTTGCCAATTGTAAAAAATCAAATATCTAAATATATATGGACTAGAACAGATAGCTTCCCCGTTGGACAGTCAATTAAACTATATCTTTGGCTTGGTCAAAATTTTATTAATGTACCATTTAAAATAATTTTGATTAGATAATGGGTTGCTGTGCGCGTCGTACCGGGAAATTGTCACAAATCTTAACTATTAGCTATTTACACAATTCAATATGACCATTTGGTTTACCTAGCTTGCAGTATGGAAGCTCGCCCTCTATCTGGCCGTCTTCCTCATGCTGCGACGCCTCCACTCGGCCCATGCCTCGCAGAGCATCGGCTTCTGCCAACAAATACACTCGCTCAGCGGCAGTGCACCGGGTTTGATCCGTTTGCACTCGGAGAAAGCCGGATATGGCGTCAATGGCTTGGAGCAGTTGAGAGGACGCCTGAGTACCACGCAACTTGGTGGAATGCGACCGGCTCTGTGGCAACGACGCTTGAAGCGTGGGCAGTCCAGGGGGATTTTATCGCAGGTGACGGGCTGTGGGCATGCGGTCTTCGGCTTGGGGGTGGTGCGACGACGCAGTGGAGCCGCCTTGACGTCCTTGAAGCAGCATATCTTCTTCGGCTTTATCGCAATGGGCGGGCACGCGACCCAGGTTTGCCAATACTTGCGATTAGCCTTATCAGACTCAACGTAGTATATATCATCGAAACGTGGATTGAATGGACAGTGTGGCTCGTCCTCGTCACAAAATGGATTTAGCCATATGGATGGTTCCTTGGGCTGCTTTTTTTCGTTTACCTTCGGTTTTTTCCTTAGCATATTTTCCGGATCACCGCAGGGAGACGGTTTCGGTTTTTGGATCTTAGCTCCATCGCACTTTCCACTTTTTTTTGACTTCATGCGTAGAGCAGGCAGAATGGGCAACTTTGCCAAATTACGTAAAGCTGAGCGATTCCATAACGAGTGAAGCGGTATCATTTTCAATTTCAAAAATTATTGTTTTTTTTTTTTATTTTTGTGAAACAGTTCCAACTTATAAAAAATTACAAAATTTTGAAAGAATTAAAAAAAAATAAGAAGGAAAATTTCGAAAATAACCGAAATGGAGAACTGTTTTCCAGTTTTGCAATCTGTACACTGAGCCTCAGCCCAAATAAGATTCTCTATTTCAGTTTGAGGTGTAGTTTTAATTCCAATGCCTACTCAGTCTTTCGACTAGCGTTCACATTCATTGTGAGAAAGTCAAGCACTCTATATGGGCAGGAAATCGCATAGAAACTGGCGCAGTCCCGAACATTCCGTCGATGCTGATACTTATCTTCAGCGACATCTTCGGGCAAACTGAAAGGAACTGAATAGAATGGAAATATCATCTTATGGTAGCTCACTTACGTTAAAATAATTCGCAGAAGATCCTCCATTAGTAATCCACTGCCATGATGCTCATTAAATCTGGCCCGAAGCTCGCACATTGATCGCTTTATGCAGGATCTTATATCTAATCGAAAGCTGAAATTAATGACATTGGTTATACGAATGAATGTAGGGCTCCGAAAATATTCATTGGCTTACTAATTTCCCATTGCCTCGAATTGGTCAAAGATTTCACGTCTTTCTCTGTAATCACGATTTAGTTTCCACTTGGGCACATCTGTCCAGGATTTGTATACTTCCTGCTCCAAATTTCCCAGTTGATGTCGTCGCCAAGGCTCTTCAGCCGATTGCCAAGGCCTTTTATAGAAATATTCCTTATGTGTTTCAGATTTCACATATCTGCATATATATTTATTGAATTAAAGCAATCAACTGAGAGTCAGCATGAAATTACTTGGCATAGTGCTCGGGTTGGTAAGGGCCCCTATACAAATGGGGCTTACGGTGAGCATAGTTAAATCGTGAGCCATTGCGCCTGTAATCGTGCCATTTCCAGTCCCAGCGATGCATGGGCTTTGCGCCTGTCGCTTTCTTAGGATTGTCATGATCGAGGAGTATGTTTGGTCGCCAGCCATCCACAGTATCCGGCAGACTTACATACATATCGAACTCCACGCTGTATTGCAATCCACTAGGTCGCCCGCCCACAATTATTTTGGTCATCGCTGCCGTTATCAACACTGTAGACCCTTTGGGAAAGACGACAGCTCGCCCACGTCGTGAAAGTAAACCATTCGGGCGACAAAGCCACTCTGTCTGATTTCCGTTAGTTGCCTCCACAACATATCCAACCACTATGACAAGTAAAATAACTGGCGTACAGCTCATACTGAAGCACTCAACATGCAAATCCAAACTGCGCCAATGTCCCACTCCAAGTGACCATTTGACTTTGCACTAGAGAAGAGCAAATATCGGACTTGTAAAGACATGAGAAATAAAGGTTTTAGTCATATCTCAATAAATGTCAGCTGAATGTGAATCTAGTAATTTTCATCCATAGAGAGTGGTAAATCTTGCAGATTGCAGAATATTACATCTTGTATAAGACTAGTTGTGTGTGTGATATTTTATAAAAACACAAAAAAAAAAAAAATTCATAGCAGAATTAAAAATTAAACAATTTATATAAACAAAAATAATAATAATTATAAAATAATATATAAAGAAAATAATAAAAAAAAAATTAATAATAATATATAATAGTAATATTAATAATAACAATAACAAAACATATAAATTCAATATATAAAATTAGTCTATACCATAAGTAGCAGTACTTTACAAAATTTTTATCGGAAGATAGCTCAACATGGTGCCATCTCCAATTGCGAACTGTCACAGGTGCGCTAATTGTCTTGGCCGGGCAGACAGGTGCCAGACACCAGGTTACAAGTTTTCGTATTAGTAAGCTATGAGGTACAAATATAACAGTATCAAGTTATCCATGACATTTATTTTTTTAGTTGATAAATTCTCAGATTCGTTTTGGGATCAGTTACAGTTACATTTATAGTTGCTTTATAGACAGTAAGATTTTCGGCATTTCCGCACGGCGTAATAAAAAATAAATAAATCCAAAAAATAATTCATTGGTATTAGCCTGAGATAATCAACAGAATGGTGAACTTTAATAACGGTACAAAAATAATGGTTAACCGGTGCATTGAGCTGCTCAATGCAAAAATAGCCCATGCCCAGACCCGACACATTGCGAAACGTGTACCGGTTAATCGTATCAGACCCCGAAAGATGGATGCCAAGGCTATTTTTCGGGAGCGTCAGAAAGCAGAGAATTATGAAGCCAGTAAACGTCTTTCTATGTGGGAGCAGAACAAGGGCGAGAAACAAAACATGTCAGAGAGCTTGCGTATGGACCATTCACATTATAAGCATTGTGGATTGATGGAACGCACCTACGACTGTACCTGGGCCGATTTCCCAGAAGATGTCAAGCCCAAGTCTGGCAAATCAGTGCAATCACCTGAGGAAGTTCAATCCCCTCGTCGTGAGTCTGGTAATCGACCAGACACAGCCAAGCCCTGGGATGCTGAATCCGAAGACTTCATTAAACAATGGGAGAACAATAATGATATGATCAATCGTAATAGATTTGCCACAACAACGACTTTAAGTCGCCCTCTTTTGGCCAAACCCGTCAAAACTAAACTGCCCAGAAAGAAAATGTTTTTCTTCTAGTTTTGAACCATTTCCTTGAGAACGTTTTGATTCGCTTTTTATTAGTAGAGTATAATCATTAAATTGAATAGTGCGTCATCTATACAAATAAATAGTTATACGTGATTGGTGATAGAAGTCAATTTTTAGTGTTTTACTACTACAACGAAATTCATCTTTGTATGTGTTGGAATAAACGTACATACATACATACATACATATGTTGATATTCCAAGCCAAAAGCGCATTTTGATTTGATTATTTTGGTATATCACATGAAAAAATAAAAGAAAACAAAAAACAAACTATCAAAGCAGGCATATGTATATAAAAAATATTTAAAATTATAGATGTATTTATGAATAACTGTTTGTCATATTCTAAATTTGTAAAGTCGTGTATGCAAAATTAATAGTAATACAGGAGAAAGCTGTCGGGTTTTCGCTAACAATGCTGGGAGTAATTGCCAAACGAATTCTAGTTATGTCTGTACGGTGCCTGGCCACCCGCAAGGATGGCGTGCTACGCAAAGGACCTAAGCTGCCTAGACTACCGATTAAAGGACCAAGGGATTTCGATTACTGGCGTGGTTTGAAGCGCAAACCAAAAAAACCAAAAGATAAAATTACAAAGGTTAACAGATTTAAACATCGAAAGGCGAAAATTCGCAAGCCAAAGGAGAAGAGAGAAATGCCAACAGAAGAAGACGAAGGAGCAGCAAAAAAATCAAAGTGAATTAAATAAAATTCATTAATTCGGAAACAAAATAAATTTGAATAATATGCAATGCATCTGACAACTCTAACCTAAATGTGCCCAATAACTGGATGCCACAAAAGTTTCATTTGTAAACTCAATCTGGGATTTTGTCTATTTGTTGGATTTTTAAAAATCATAATGGAAGCTTTTTGCATTCACCTGGCCAAGTCGCTCCTGAAGAACGTCCAGTTTTCGGAGTAAACTGCAATACATCTGGCAACTCTAGGCACAGCTGGGCTGCAAATGTACTCGATGCCGCAATAGTATTGTTTGCGAAAATCATCTGGCTTTGTCTTCAGCTTTGTTTATTCATTCGCTGTTATTTGCCTGGCATGGCGCTGTTGAGGAGCGTTTCCAATAGCTTTTCGGCTGTATTCCGTCACTTTGCCAGCTCGAGTGGCTGCACCATTTACAGCCTCAGTTCGGGGCACGTCAAGTGCGGCGTCTCCGTCATCCGTGTGTCCGGGCCACAGACAAAGCAGGCGCTGCGCGCTATTGTGAACAACAGCGAATACGAGCCGAAGCAGCGGCAGGCATACCTGAAATCATTTTATCATCCCACCAGCAAAGAGATCATCGACAGGGGTCTGCTATTGTGGTTTCCCGGGCCAGCCTCGTTCACGGGCGAAGATGCTTGTGAGTTTCAAGTGCACGGCTCGTTGGCCGTCATTGCAGCCATGCTCGATGCCCTGGGCAAATTGCCGGGTCTACGGCCCGCACAGCCGGGTGAATTTACAAAGCGAGCGTTTTTCGGAGGTAAGCTGGACTTGACCGCAGTGGAAGGCCTATCCGATTTGATTCACGCCGAAACTGAGGCACAGCGCAAGCAGGTAAAGAAATATATATATACTGTAAATGTTATGCAATTCGTATTAAAAGCAAATCTTTTCCAGGCATTGCTACAAAGCACCGGCACTCTGGGTCGCCTCTATGACAACTGGCGCAAGCGTCTTATTCGCTGTGCCGCACATCTAGAGGCGTACATTGACTTCGCCGAGGATGAGCAAATAGAAGGCGGCGTAGTATTGAAGTTGACCAAGGAACTGAAAGCCGTGCAGCGCGAGATACGTGCTCATCTGAATGACCAGCGGCAGGGCGAGTTGCTACGAGACGGTGTTCGCACCGTCATCATCGGAGCTCCAAATGTGGGCAAGAGCAGCCTCTTAAATCTGCTCTGCCAACGTGCAGTGTCCATTGTGACCGATCAGGCGGGCACCACACGGGATATAATCGAGACAACGCATAGCTTTGGCGGCTATCCCGTAGTCTTTGCGGACACGGCCGGACTTCGTAAACACACAACGGACGCAATTGAGGTAGAGGGCATGGCCCGTGCAAAGCAATGTCTCGCTCAGTCTGACCTTATATTGCTGCTGGCAGATGCAAAAGTTCTGCGAGATGTGGACAGCAATGAATCTCTAAATGGACGTATCGACAGCTATTTGCAGGAGCTGGACATACCAAAGGAGCTGTGCAGGGGAAAACGCTTGCAGCTGGTGGCAAATAAAACGGACACGCTGTCAGCGGAAGAGATTAACCATCTCAGGAAACTAAAGGATGTGCTGTGCATATCATGCCACAAGCAGGACAACTTGCCGGAGTTTTTGGGCTCCTTAGAGCAGCTGCTGCAACAAATATGTGGAACACCGCAGGCGGAACATCCACGCATCACGCACAGCCGCTATCGACAGCAGCTGGAGCGCTGCATCGAACACATCGAGATATTCCTAAGAGATTACAAACCCGATGTCTACCCTGACATGGCCATAGCAGCGCAGCAGCTGCGTAAATCGGTGCGCTGCATCGAACGCATCACTGGACATGTCAGCTGCGAAGACATACTGGATGTTATCTTCAAAGACTTTTGCATTGGAAAATAGTTCATACTCCTAATCATTAAGTACAAAGATTGTATAGACTGCAAACAAAGAGAATTGGATGACGAATGCACTATCGCTACCATCAGCCATTAATATTAACTTGTAAATTTAACCAGTCCAATAATATAAAATTTTCGAAAATAAATCAATTCAAATCATATTTAAAACTAGGATTAAAATAAATAAATATATATCCCACATATTTTCGTTTCGTTAGAGATATCAAATAGAATACCCCTATTTAAAGCAGTCTATCAAAATTTGAATCCGATAAGGATTTGTAGCAAAAAATACTATCGATAGATACACCGATTGCTCAGTGTCCACTTACATCACTAGAAAATATGAAAAACATTGGCTGAAATTATAGAAACAACGTGCAAATTGGCGTTTTAAATAAAGAGTATTTCTATTAGGACGGTGTGCGTGTTGTGCGGTGATTGTTCGGGGCAGTTTACGAAGCTAGCGAGTGGCGTCGGCAGGCACCAAAATGCCAGGAAAAGTGGGCGTCAAAATAAAAGCTGCGCGTAATCTGCCAGTGATGGACAAGAGCAGCGAGACAACGGATGCCTTTGTGGAAATTAAGCTGGCTAACAAAGAGCACAAAACGGAGGTGTTTCGGAAAAGCTTGAATCCCACATGGAATACCGATTGGTATGTGCCTATGTCACTCGCCCTTTAGCCGGCATCATTTATGTCTATAATTTACTGCTGTGCAGGTTTCGCTTTGAAGTTGACGACGCAGAGCTACAGGATGAACCGCTGCAAATTCGGCTAATGGACTATGACACATACTCAGCAAATGATGCGATTGGCAAGGTGAACATAAGTCTCAATCCACTTTGTCTGGAGAGCTCTAGTCAGTCGACCCATGGCAAGGGCATCGTGCTCTCTGGGTGGATACCGGTCTTCGACACAATGCACGGAATACGCGGTGAAATAAACATAATTGTGAAGGTGGATCTGTTCTCCGATGCCAACAAGTTTCGCCAGAGCTCTTGTGGTATTCCCTTCTTTCATTGTGCGTAGCAAATTAATGTGTAAAGCAAATCTAATAGCCCCTTTCGCCCGATTTCAGCACAATGTGTTCCCTTTGGTTATCGTGCTCAAGTCATCCATGGTTTTGTCGAGGAACTGGTGGTTAATGATGATCCAGAGTATCAGTGGATCGACAAGATCCGCACACCACGCGCTTCCAACGAGGCACGACAGGTTGTCTTCCTCAAGCTCTCTGGCCAGGTGCAGCGCAAAATGGGATTAAAGGCCATTAACATGGGCGCCAATGCAGTCATCGGCTATACGCAGTGCTTTGATCTAGAAGGTGATGTTGGAGTTGTGGCACGTGGTGTCGGCACAGCTGTCACCCTAATCAAGGACACCAGCACCAGTCAGCCAAACAGTGCAGACATAGCCCTCATCGAAGAGTGAGTATTAATAAAAAACAAAAATAATTATTGGAATATATACATTTATCATGGATATGTCTTAAAAAAATTGTTAAAATGCAAAATATTTGCATTTTATTCTGTTTCCAAAAAACAAGCCGGGATAACATTCCTAAATGATCAAATATTATAAAGTTAACTATTACAGAATTCAAGAATTTTAATAGATCTATTGTGACCGTGCTAAATTACTAATTTGATGTATAAGACAGTTCCATGATATAAAAAATATTATATTATGTGCCCCCAGCAATATAAGTTTATTCCCAATCAGTAGGTCTGCTTGTAGGTCCTCGTGGCTAAAGCTCAAATTATGTTCTAAAATGTTCTATTCTCTTCTTTTGAATGCTTTTCCCTCTATCCAACGATCACGAATGATATATAAAAACTCAATCGTCGTTTAACGCTCATTTTTGTACACAAAAATAAAATCTGTACTGTGCTCCTTGTCGTTTTTTCGTTGTTGTATTGCACATGTTCAAAATCGTTGTTGTTTTCGTGTCGTATCTATAACATCAAACAAACAAACCAAACAAAAACAAACTACAACACTCACTCAACCGCCCCTAATCGACCCTTAAACCCCATATAGAGTCCAAAAATATTTAGATTTTCTCAACTGCACCAGTGGCAGCAGCGCTAGCCTCCCACTGTCCGGCAGATCACCTCAATATCGTCTTAATATATACAAGCAGCCCAGTCTTAGCTCGCCCAGTTCGGCGGCGGCAGCAGCAGCAGCGGCAGCAACGTTGTTCTACTTGGAAAGCGGCAGTAGCGATACGGAGGATGCGGATGTTATGCAAAATCTCCTGAGGCAGGAGGATGAACGTGGCGAGAGAACACGAGAGAAAAGGTTGCGACATCGCATGCACCGTATGACTTTGTCGTCGCGGAATGTGTTTAGCGAGAAGTACGCAACGCTTTTGCGGCGCATCGAGCCCAAGATACCGGAGAATGCCACGCAATCGCTAAGCAATATATTCAGCGGAGTCGGATCAAGCACAAAGCGTCGCCGTAAGTCGCGCAACGCAATGGGCAAACGAGCACCGCAAGCCATAACACGCTCGATTAGCGATGACACGGGCGCTGGGCCATCTATGTGTCAACTGGCAGTTCCACGACTGCCCGTGTACCAGGAGAATACACGCTCAGCGCCGGATCTGGAAATGGATGCCTTTCAGCGTAAGTCCACGTGCTCCACGGACTCATCGGACTCGTTGTCTATAATTGAAATACTTGCCCCAGGCATTGACAGTGCAGCAGCAGCAGCAGCAGCAGAAGGCGACTCAAGTGACGAGGAGCTGAAACAGCTGCAAGCCTTCAAAGATGATGATGAACTGCAGGATAACTGGATTAAGCCGGGCGAGACGCGCAGCTGTGAGAGCCAGCTCGATTTGACGCCCAAGCGACACACGCTGCTCGAGGACCTGAAGGGTTTCTCGCGTCGTCTCCAACAACTGATGCATCTGACACCCAAGCAGCCAGTCCAACGGAAACGTTCCCTGCTGCTGGCCGCTGCTGCACTCGAGCCGTCTATGGAACGCAAATCGTATTACAGCTCACAGCCGGAACTGCCCACAAGCAGCGCACTCGACTGGCCCTGTGCAGACCTGAGTGCATTTGCATCCATGCTGCAGCTGAATCACTTGCCCAGCTACGAATCCAATTTGCAACGCTGTGCTTCGCTTTCGCACTTCGCAAGCGTTAGATCTCTAGATGTTGCACCATTAGTAAAGTTTGATTCCCGTGCATTACCAACGACACCGCCATCAGTACCTCCAGTAGCCCAAGAAGTAATTCAAGAATATCCGAACACGTTGCTGCCAGTTGCGCCCGTTGTCTGCATTTGCCCATCGACCCCAACCCCAACAGAATCCGAAAATAGCTCACAGCAGTCGCGTGCTTTTGATTATTATGATCCACCCGATTTCGAACTAGACCATGTTGTAAATATCTCTAATAGTACTAACCATAGTAACAACAATAATGAATCATCATTGCTTGCTCCATGCTATTCTGTTTCGCCATTTGCCATACCAAACCAACAACAACGCTCAACTAGGTCCAGCAGCGAGCTTCAGCAACAGCAACAGCAGCAACAGCAACAGCAACAACAACAGCAGCAGCAGCAGCAACAACAGCAGTCACAGCAACAACAACAACAGTCGACACCACAGGGCGTGCTCATACCCACCACAATTGCGTCGATCGAGAATAGTTCGAATGGTAAAAAGCTGGCATCGCCGGTTACCAGCAATCGGTCAAAGCTAACGCCCAGTCCCTCCAAGAGCGGCATTTCGGGTGGCACAAATGCGGACAGTGCATCCACATCGACTACTTCGACGGCCACAACAATGGTGCAGGTCAAGGAAGTGAGTGAGATCTGCCGTCGTTCGTCCGACTCCGATCTGAGTGTCACGCCCAAAGGTATGTAGCTCTCTGGCTTCCGTTTGATAATAAGTGCCATAGGAATTAAGCATAGGCTAAGTAGGGGTATAAATACTTCCTCGCTGTGAAAAGACTACGAGTGTTTCCATTGAGCCGAACGAAACCTTGTGACTGTGTGTATGTGTCTGTGTGTGTCTCGTGTCTCTCATGAGTAACTCACAAACTCTTCTAATGTTCTCTCTTTGCGCCCGCTGCTGCATCAAACACCATACAGGCATAGCCTATGCATTGCATCGTAAGCGTAAGTAGTTGTCACTCGTTCTCTCTCACTCTCTTTCTCTCTCTCTTTCTCTCTGTCTGTTTATTTATAAGTTTCGATGTCCATTATCGATGTAATTGTGTATTAATGTCAATGTAATACCTCTTTGTGTTGAGCGTGTGTGTGGGTATGTGAGTATATAAGTGTGTGGGTCAATTTGTGGGCAGGTAAATCGTTGCAGCTAAGCTCTCTTCTATACATTCATATAAGTTTTAACACCTCTCCAGTCTCCTCTTCTGAGCTGCTTGCAATACTGTGTACTTGTAATCACTCTCTCACTATGTATTTGCCTCTTATATCCTAATGATTATAATATTAAAAATATATATCTATTTGAAATCATCATCTTACCTATAAGCATATGTATATCTAAAATGAAAAATGGCACAAAGTTATTATGACTTCTCATCGGATCCATTCCATCCATCATCTAAATCAATTGACATTGTGTAAAGGAGATAATGAAACATGTTTAAGAGCAAAATTCGTTTAAGGACTACACAAAATTGTAATCTTCATATAAGAACTTTTTTTTTTTGAGTCTATGGAAGGTGAAGATTCTGGCTAGAATCTTCATTAAAAAAATCATATTGGCGAACAAAATTAAATAATAATTATAGATAATAATAAATTAGTATAAGAATGCCAAGAAATTTTCTTTCAGCCATCGGTTGCTAATCTAATTAACGAAGATTCTGGCAAACACCTCAGGCAAATTCGTAAATGTGTTTTAGCCTCCGCCAAAGACTAAATCTTGGTATTTGAGATACATAATTATTATTTCCATTAGGCCAGAAATTATGTAATCCAAGCGAACTTTAATTACGCCTCTCGATCACACATATCTATCCCATACTATGTTCTCGCTTGCCTTAACGTTGTAAACCTGTGGACCTATCATTCAAGTTCGGTTGTATAGCATCCGACTCTAACGTTATTTTCCATTGGCAGGTAACTCCGTTTGCGTGGCTAGCGAGCGACTGGCGGCGGCCACGGCTATGATGCGTTTGAACACACCCACCGTGGGCAGCAAGACAACCGACAGTCTGGACATGCTGGAGTATCCGTTCTTAACTATGACCAAGTATCCAACTGGGTTCATCCTGCACCTGGGCGCCACTGTGGCAGCACGGTCCGTTAAACTCCTGGAACGTGTACCCAATCCCGATGAGCCGGAGGTGCGTGACAGCTGGTGGACGGAGCTGCGCATGGAAATTCGCTCACATGCCCGCTCTTTGGGCTGCAACGTGGTGCTGGGCTACGCGGAGTCCACAAGCATATCGTAGGTCGACAAAATTTAATGCATCACAATGATTTTATCGTTATCTAATTTGTATATTTGATTCTGCAGCGACGATGTGTGTGTTTTGTCAGCTACTGGAACCGCTGCAGTTATTAACATGGTCTTCAATCGGTCTATTTCGCAAACGGACATCTTCGCCATATCAAAGGTAACCAATAATGTGACCGCCATGTCCAACTCCATGGAGGATCGAGAGGCAAATGGCAGCGCTGGTGAAGCAGCAGCCTCTGTCAAGGACGGCAGCTCGCAGGGTACTGCCAACGGCTCGGCTAGTAAACGCTTCGGCTTTCCAAATCAAGGTTCCCAACGTAACACCTGTGCCATCTGCCACGTGCCGTACAATTTGGGCAACGTACCCTTTAATATCAAGATGAAGAAGTGCGCTATCTGCCGCAAGGGCCGAGTGCCGGATGTTCTGTTGGCCACACTGGAAGTGCCGGAATATATGCAGGTGACTGGACGTGGCTGCTTCATGCAGGCTCAGGTGGTGCGCGCCAAGAGGGATCTGCGCGCCGAACTGAATGCCAAAGAGATTTCCGATGGATTGCCCTTTCTGGAGTACGAGCTACATCGTGTGTTGATCAATAAACTGAAGGCGAAAGGCATGAATGCCATTTTTGGACTGCGCACCCAGGTGGCCATTGGCGAACGCATGATAGCATTAATTGCCACGGGTACGGCACTATTTTTGACTGCATTGCCCGTGCCGATGGTGCCAAAAATAATGGCCGGTAACTCGTGGACGGACAAGCAGAAGCTCAACGAGCTCCAGAAGAAATTGCAGGAGACATTTGAGCGCAACCAAGAGATCTATCAGCTAAAGAATATGGATCCCGATTTGGCTAGCATCAGTGGCGGAGCAGGCGGCGATAAGCAATCAGATACGGATGATTCCGATGATGAGGAAATGAATGAAATCGATTTGAACTGCGGCAACAAAGAGCTCTGTGTACTTGAGGTAGATGATATCGAGGACCTGGAAATCATTTCACTACTCATGGAACCATATCCACCCGAGGGCTTCCATGTGGTTAACACACAGCAGGTGCCCGGCATGCAGGAGCTGGATGCTGTTAAAAACCTTCAAATGTTTACGCAAGTATGGCGAGCTCGCCTCGACGTGGGACAGAGCGTCAATGGATTCCCCAAGCACTTTCAGCGGTAAGTTGGTAGCTCATCAAAACCTTGAAAATAATATGTCAAATAGATATAACGATTAAATCTAAATCAAATGATTTCAGCATATAAAAAGCCTCTGAACCTATTCTCTATGTAACTATTCAATTTTCAATTTAATTTTCTAATTTATACTATCTTAAATTGAATGTACATTATTTTATAGACGAACGTAGCTCTCCATTAAAATTCACTAATTATTATTGTTCTTATTTGCTTTTTCTCACAGACTTCTGCAGACGATATATTTCAAGCTGCGCACAATGATACCCTGTGCAATATGCGATCTACGCTTTAGACTGGATTTGCCTGAAACGGTATGCAATTTAGATATTTTTGTGAAATTATTAATAAGTGGCGATTCACACACATTTAGGACCAAATCCAATTACTTGTCACCGGCATGGCCATGGGCTTGAGCGATGGCAATAAAATGAAATACCGTCGCCGGGCACCGGCGGCCGCACAATTACCAAATGGTTCGAGTGATGCAGCACCGGCTGTTCACGAAACTCAATCCCAGCCGGAGATGAATGGTAAGCGCATGCTGCAAGAAGAGGATTACATATTTCCACTGGACGAAGATCAAATGGTTGATACACCCACGCCAACCAGCTCGGCCATTCCTCCCTTTGGCATGAGCTCTTTCAAAGTGCGAAAGACTTCGCCATCGCGACTCTCTAATCTGATGACACCCTCCCCTGCACCAAAACTAATAAATATAGGCGCGCCGCCACGCAGTCGCTACGTAAGCTACGTTTTTCTGATTTAAAATTCGACGAACTAATGGTTTTTCTGCACAGTCTCCACTTCGCGATCGTTATGGCGTAGACCTGACACCACTTAGCTTCATACCGGGTGGTCGTATTGACAAGTATTTGGGCAATCTGAACTTCTTCTTCATTAGGGAGAGCACCTCAATACGAGAGAACGGCGGCATTAGCGGATTTGTGCATAGTTTCATTACCGAACTGCTGGCAGTTGTGCGCGCCCATATTGCTTCGCTGGGCGGCAATGCAATGGTCTCATTCTATTTGACCGAACTCATTTTGTTCGACAATCAGCACAAGAATCAGGTAATATACGAATTCTCATTAATGTGCCATTGTACTGCTATGGTTCTTTTATTGTGTATTGCAGGGACAGTGTCTGATTAGCATTGGCGGTGATGCAGTATATGTCAACTACTTTGCCGACGACTGATACAACCGATTGCGGGGCATATAGCGCCAGTTCTTCGCGAATCGTCCAAGAAGTCTTTACTACTGAAGAAGCCCCGGTTTTGCTCTCTGAATTTTTCTCTCTTCCTCTACTTCACTCTGGATGCCAACTCTTAGTAGTTTTTGGCTCTCTAACTCGGCGTTGTATGGGTCAATAGTGTGAGGATCCCATGTAGAAGCGCTGTTTACTTAAATATACATATAGTAGTTGTACTGGTGCATACTACTGTGTCGTCTATCAAATTGAAATCATGCAATATTTGAACTGTGACTTGACGTTCAAGATGTAGGATGAATTTTTCATGTATTGTTATTTGTTTGCTTAATGTTTAAAAATTAGCTACTCGCAATTATCATGACCGTAGTTTGTACATAGCCGAGATGTTTATTAAATTTACATTTTGATAGATAATTTGATGCCTTCAGCTGTGAGGCATAGCTCTTAGCAATTATACAGTATACACAGCGAAGTGTAATTAATTTTGGCAAAACAAAAGTCAGCCAATAACTTATGTAACATATATACATATATTATATCTAATACTAAATAATATGCAATCTTTGAAATTAGAATCCAAAAAGTATCCAACAGTTGTCTATCTGTCTATTCAATTGGGAGTCGTGGAAAGCAGCACAAACATAACCCAAAGATGCAGCAACGCAACGTAAACTATTATGCAGATGCGCATCATAGGATACCGACGCAGAAAGGCGCCAACCCGTATGCCCACGGAATCTGCCTGTCGCAGAGCGCGTTTAAAGCGGCGAGCGACGCGATTGTCGAAGGGACTCGGATGCATTAGCAGGGGAAACTGTGCCTTGACTAAAAGAAGAGACAAATATCAAAATTCATAACTGTAAGAAAAGCGGAATCCATTCGGCCAATCATTTCACCTACCATCATCTGTGCTGTTGGAAAGCAGCGTATTGCGTGAACTTGAGCCTCCTCGTTGATGACCCATTTCAACAGAATGCAGCTGTTGCAGCTGCGCCTGCATATTCTCATGCTGCATACGCAGAGCATTGCGCTCGACTGTTACGCGTTCCAGAAGGCTCTGACGCTCTACTAACGATTGAGTGAGGGCTTTTAAACGATTCTCGTAGTCAATCTTGACACTGCTGAAGCCAGCTTCGTTAACGAGCTGTCGCTGCTGTTGTAATTGTTTCTCCATTTCGTGCAGTCGAGTGGCAGAGGCAGCCATTTGGTTGCTCATCTGTTGACGCAGGGATGACAACTCTTGAGTCAGCATGCGCTGCTCTGATTCGATGGCCAAGCTGTGCTCGCGAGCTGTACGAAGCTCTTTGTTGAGTGCATTTTCACGCTGACGAGCCACGCCGAGCTCCAATTCGTGCTGACGCTCTAATGCCATATAGTCGTCAAGCTGCAAGCGCAGTCGCTGCTGTTCCTCGCTAGCGTGCTGCAACTCCTGCTTTAGAGCGTCAAGTTCGATTTGTAAGAAACGAGTTTCGCTGTCCTTGGCAGACAGCTCACAACCATCTGTAACTGGATTTTGTTTGAGCTCAGCGATAAGGGCATCTTTGCCCTGTAGTGCTCGCTGAGCTTTGGCTCGATATTCTTGTAGCTCAAGGCGCTGTTGATCCGTCTCTTTGGTTTGCATTTGCAGCTTATGCGCTGTGCTTACATACTCCTGCTGCAGCTTGGCGAGATTCGTTTCTAATTCAGATATGGAGTGTACATAAGCCATTTGCGCTGCTTGCGCCTCGCTCAACTCTTGAACAGCTTTGTCGCGCTCTTCGGATAATGTTTGTGTTAGACTTTCCAGCTCCTGTACTCGCTGTTTCAGGCCAAGATTCTCGTTATCGAGGTTGAGTCCATCAAGTCGCAGGCGCAGCTCATCACGCTCACTGGTGATCTCATTAAGAGCTATCTTGAAAGCCGCCAACTCATCTGTGTCCATTCCGTTGTCATCTGGATTGACTGAAAAACTGGCCGATGTTGGTAAATTTTGTCGTAGCTCTGTGGTCAACACTTGGGAGCCTTCGCTTTTGCTGCTGGATGCGCTATTACCGACCATGGACAAAGACATAGGAGTACTGCTGCTGCTGGTGGGACGCTTAATTGGAGAGAGTGTTGTTTTTAGAGATTGTGTGCTGCTGGTGAGACTGCTCTTCATAGCATCTAACGCTGGACCAGCTTCCGTGTGCAAAGCTGTAGCAGCATTCTGGTCGATTTTGTTTAAAATATTCTCTGCTTTATCCGCCAACCCTGTTATCCACGACGACATTTCTAAATCACAGAAACAAAGCTTACAAAATCCTTGATACGTGGAAAAGTAGTTTGTTTATGTCAGTGCCAGTACTGTATAAAATCATCAGTACTATATTTTCAGTACTGAAAACATCCCACATACAACAATCGATATACATATATGTTGTTGGCACACTTATCGATAATTTTTAGCATTACACACACACAAAAATCAATAGTCGCCGCCATATTTTTTCACTTGTACTCGGACGCGTTTTTATGTTTAGGTAACTGCAAAAAAATTTACGAACATATAAAAGTGGTGAAATAGTAACCGACCAGCTGCATATTACAATAATTATTGTTTCTGCGTTAATTGGTGAAAAGCCCTTGCAAACTAAAAACGGCTAACGTTTGTGCGCGTCCGAGTGTTGTGTGTGTGTGTGTATGTGTGTCAGTGTAGCGGGCGGCGTAAAATAATTAAAAGTAGAGTAACTACTGTTGTTGCTATAACCCCAACTAAAGTATGGAAGGAGCTACACAAGTTGCGGCCCCTCCTGTAGGTGGGCCGCGTGGCGGTGGCTACAGAGGTCGCGGTGGAGGTCCTCCCATGCGGGGCAGTTTCGAGCGTGGACGTGGTCGGGGCATGGGTCGCGGTCACTTTATGGGTGGCATGCGAGGTGGCGGTATGGGCGGCGGTGGTCCCCCAATGCAAGGTATGATGCAGGGTCCGCCGCGCGGCATGCGTCCTCGAGGCGGTTTGGGCTACCAGGGCCGTGGTGGTGGCGGCGGCTTTCAACCACGCGGTGCCCCTATGGGCATGCGAGGGGGACGTCCACCCCTATACCAACAGCGTAAGTACAAACGAAATTACAGCAATTGTTGCTTGGATCACCTACATAACGAAATCCATACAGCGCCTAAGCAACACACGGGTGCCGACAACAATAAGACCGTATCGCCGGTACCCACAGCAACGGCAGCTGGAGAGCAGCAAGCCGGCGAAACTTCAGGTGAAGATGGCACGGATGCAGTAGCTGCGTCAGCTGGAACAGCCACAGCAGTGGTGAACACGCACGGAGCGAGCGGTGCGCCTGGCAGCAGCAACAGCAACGGTGGAGGACCACCGCCATACGCAGGTCGGTTAAGAGGACGTGGTGGCCCATTCGGAGGTCGTGGACGAGGCGGCGGATACAATCCACACATGAACGGCAGTGGCGGCAATGGAATGTACCCGCACTCACATCATAACAACTCCATGGGCGGACCCGGGGGCGAGCATGGAGGAATGCCGCGTCGTGGCTCGATGCGCGGACGTGGCGGTGGTTACAATCAAGGTATGAGTCGGCCACCCATGCAACATCACCAACAGGCTCATAATGTCAATACACAAATTGCACCGGTACCAGCTCTCAAACGTGGCGCACCCGGAGGACCAGGTCCCAAGCGTGGAAGATACGAAGGCGGACCCTATAGCCAGCGCCCCATTACACCAAAGTATCATGCGGCGTCCCAGCATATGTCACAAACTACTTATGGCTCCCCACCCAGCCATCATGCTCCAGCACCAAGGTAAGTCCAATACATTTTCGACTCTAGTAACAATTCCATTTTATTATTAGTTTAAATAAATAGAACTTTAAATTGATCATAATATTAATGCCAACGTTCACTGCAGCCATCATGGTGGCTATCAGACGCACGACCAGACCCAACAGGTCGATCCATACTCGCAAAGCGGCTACGGCGCATCAGCAACTTCCCAGCAGGGTTATAATGGCTATGGTCAGAGTAGCGGCTATGCAGCACACACAACCCAGGCAAATACAGCGGCCAGCAGCAGCTATGCGTCGCATCACGGAAGCGAGTACGATCAGAGCCAATACCAAGGATATAAGTAAGTGGGCTGCAAATATTACCAAAATTAGTTGTGGCTTTTGCTAATAGAATTTGTGTTGAATTCCAGCTCTACGGGCTATGCCGCCCAGCCGGACACGCGCTATCAGTCATATAGCCAAGATTACAGCCAACAGTATGGCTCCACAGCAGTTGATTACAATGCAACCGGACAAGCGGACTACAGTCAGCAGAGCGCTAGCTATGATGAGCGCGCCTATGCTGGCTATGGTAAGTAATTGTTAATTAGTCATTATTTTCTATTACACATCTGCATCATCGAATTTGTCGGCATCCCCCACCAATAGATTCGCAGGCATATTCGCAGAACTATTCAAATGCAGCTGCCTATTACTAAACAACAACAGTTTGCCGCATCCCTCGAATGGCGATATACATTTTAGTGAAGAACGCTGCGCGTGCTCCAACACGTATGCCAAATACCAAAATAAGGGATTAGGGCCAGCACGAGCATAATGATATGATGTTTAATGCAGAAATTTGAATGCTATATAAATTAATACCTACACGTAGACACACATACACACATTACACTCAAAACACACAATTAGATTAAGAATAAAGTTCTCTTTTCCTAGCGTTTAAGTTAAAACGTGTTGCTACGTCTTGATTTTCACCTCCCCTGCCCCAACAACCTATCCTATTATCCAAAACCTTTGTGTTTGTTCGTCTATGCTTGACCAATACCCGATCCATGTGACTGGCGATAATATCGTATTGCCTGTTATTAAATGTTTGTTAGTGGACAAATGGAGCCTTGCGTCGGTTTAAAGCTCCGGCCTATAAAAACGAATTATGTTTATTTCTTTTTATTTTACAATTACCATTAAATTTATTCAATTTATCGTATCTTGATGAATGAGAGCCTAAACTAAAAAACAAAAATATCAATTATGTGAATCATGTCATATTGTATACAAAAATTGCAATGTATAAATTTTAGTTAATAAGCAAACTGCTAATATGCAAAACATCTCTACAAATGGAACTTTTGTTTATTTCTACTTTTTTTAATCTGAAATATCTGAAAATTTATCTAAGTCTTTTCAAATATTTTTTGTTTCTATAATCTATTGACGTGAAAAAGAACACAGCTATAATTTTTTTTCCTATTAATAGCAACAAATTAAGCAACAAAATCGTAATAATGTAATTCTTATTCATTAAGCTGAGCAAAACAAAAAAGGAAAAAAATAAACAAAGAAATACACAACAATTTATTAGCAAAACAAAACAAATCTTAAAATTTATCAAAGTCAATAAAATAATGTTTCAAAATGTGTGTAATGCATTAAACTTTATTTAAACTTAAATATTATTATTTGAAATGTTTTGTTTATACCAAAAATTATAGTACAAATTCAACTAATTAAGCGAATACAAAAAGTGCAACAATACAATTCACAAAAAAAGAAAAAGAAAGTAAGAAAAACAAAAACGCAGCTGTTTTTTATCAAAAGGCAGCCAATATTCAAAAATTAAAGACCAACATAAGCGAAAAGCTTTCTGACGTTAAATACAAAATGAAAAAAAGAAAAATACAAAACAATATTAATTAACAAAGATAACCCCCAAATGAACCCGAAGAAAAGAACAAGAATCTTTCGTATTAAGACGATATAAAAAGTTCATCGAAACAGATATTTATATAGATAAACACAAATCTTCGTCTAAAATATTTAAACTGATGATTGAAAAAAAAAAAACATAAAAATTTAAGAAAGAGAAAGACCAAAATTATATTAATGAGATAAACCTGAAGAGTTTAAAGACTCATAGTAATTAACAAAAAAAAAAAAGAAAACAATTACACACATATTTGGTAAGTTAAGCTGAAAGCCTTTTTAAGGATAACATTCCTTATTAATTATAAAAACTTTGAACTAAGTGACAACTCAACTCTCATTATTAAATACTCGAAATATAACGAACAGAATCACTTTAAAGCATTCAAAATGATAACAAGCCCATTTATTTGCGGGGCAACTCTATGTCCGTCCATTTGTGTCAGAATAGACTCTACTGAGTTTATGTATCGACCCTATAGCTCTCTCTGTAGTCTGCAAGACTATTTTGTATATCTAAATATAAAGAAATGTTGAGTTTTATCACGTTAAATTGCGGTCCTTGCCGCATTTCTATCAAATTCACGTAGCTTTAGTTTTCTTTTTACAGGAATGAGAAAACTATAAAAACAAACAAACAAAAAAGTAAACTAAACGAAAATCGTTTTGAAACGCTTTTGAAGTGTGAAGCAAGCAAATCAAAGGATTATTTAAAGGTGACAATATCGTGATATAAAAAATACAGGATCGAACTATTTTGAAAATAAATAATATAAACTTTGTTTGAGTTATTGCACTTTTATGTTATTTACACTTTTGTTATGTGAAAAAACATTTTATTTTTAATTTGAAAAGTAAAAGAAAAATCAAACAAAAATTATTTGAAAGGCTAAAAAGTAGAGAATAGTAAATATAATAAAGAAAACAACAAAGTGATATATGAAATCAGAAAAGACTGAACAATACAAAAAATCTATTTTAAAAATAAACTAAGGCATTTACATGTTTTTTATTTTATTTCCCCAATGCCACTAAATGAGATATAAATATCTTGGGAACTAAGCCATACTAAAAGTAAAGAAAATATAAAAAGTATACATTCAAAAACAAAAGACAAAAATATTTTCAAAGAGGCAAAATAATAATTAAAACCAAAAACAATAATATTACTGTAGGTACTCCAAATATTTTATTATTTTTTCAAGTAAAAAAACATTCGAATTAATTTGATGCCCTTAGAAGAATTTGTTGGTCTTGTTTATGCAGCCCATGCAATTATGAAAGAAACTGAGAATTAACAGTAAAGCTAACTGAATTTCATATGAAACCAAAGTACGAAGATTTAAATAACGATTCAAGCCAAATCATAAATCTGCAACTAAATCGTTTGTTAAGATTTTTTATAAAACCAAAAGACTTTTACAAACAGTATTCATTTCACTATTTAATGTGAAAGGCTTTATTTACGTTTTGCTCTATTATTTGTTTAATTTTTGTTTATTTAAATAATTTACTTAATAAAAACAGCGTACAATGTAAATGAAAACCAAAAATATGCGAATTAACAACATTTTATCAACTATGCAGAATTTTTAATACGTTTCTATTACAGCAAGCTAAAGCAAAATAAATATAAACGGCTAAAACCGATTGGAGCGATTAAACAAATACAATTGTTGATCAACGGAGCCCGGCACTTGAAATTAAATAAGTTCCATTTTTCGTTGTGCAGCAGAATTTGTGAAATACTAATATACACACATACAAAGTAATTGTTTATTATACGCATAATATTTATATAAATTGGGAATAACCGGGATCGCCTGTATATACGTGATGTAATTCTACATTAACTTGAAATTTGCTTAAAATAAATTATTGAAGAGGATCAGATGTTAATATGATGGAAACGGATGTAGCATTCGATCAACTTTTAATCCTTTTTCTATATTCTTTATTGAGTTTAAGAAAATATATTTAAAAAAAAAGGCCATAATAAAAAAATATATAATAAAGTATAATACAAATCTAAAATCCCGTCCAGCTATGAACAAATTTAGTAATAAATAATAGTGACTTGAAAATGTCTAAGTTTTGTAGATGCTTGTAAATTCATTTATTTAAACTGTTTTGTTGATAGTTTAAGTTATAATATCCTCTCATCTGGTCTTGACAATCCAAAGTCTAATTAAATACTGAACTCCAGGTCCGTTTCACAACAGAAAGTCCGTTTTTTATCAAAAAGTCCGTATTATATGATCTATAGTTTTACTTTAATATTTAGTTTTATTTTTGGATTCTAATCAAAATCTTTACGAACCAATAAATAAAATTAAAAGTACTATCCGACTCAGCAACTATTTTTAAGGATATCGAATGTATCAAAAAATGTCGAAGTGCATTTAGTTTGAGAAGATTAAAAGGAGAATTTATTAAACAAAATTAAGGGATTTACAATTTCGTACAGGAGTTACATGTTACATATTAATAGTTAATTTTCGCAAGTGCCTTATGTGCGGGAAATCTACCATTTATTATTAGTGAATATTATGTGGAATAAAGTATGATTTATACAATTTTTATTTGTAATTGGCAATAATAAAGTGCTCCAAAATAAAAAGCTTTTACAAAACAATCGAATACATCAACAAGTATAATACGTTTTCGGGGGTCCTTGGCGAATAAATATGTACAATTTTGAAAAGTTCACACGTAACTATATCGTATACATTTTTTCGATTATTGAACTAGAGAGCTTCCAAGTTGATTAATTAACGATTAAACGCTGTTGTGCCGAGAGAGTAAATTATGCATATAAGAAGAAGACGCCATTTTGTTGTTGATCAGTGCGAAAAACATGAGTAGTCGGGGTCGTGTCGCTGAATCGATTAGAGATGGAATTGAACTCTGTGAAGCGCCTTAGCGACGCTTGCCAAAACGCAAGAAGACATGATCGACATCTGTGCGTTTGTTGTAGTTCTTCAGCAGATCCTCGGAGTTAGCCACAAGAGCTGTAAATTGAGAAATATATTTATATATATTCTAATACTTCGTGCATGAGTTGCTAACCAGATGCCTCGCTGTTGATGTAGGACCTGAGTACCGAGTTCAATTGATCAGAGTTCTCCAGTGCCGCGCATACCTTTTTGATATGTTGCGGCATCTCGTCGAGTATGCCGGGCTGGCACAGTGGGGTCGGGGTGGCCGCACTGTGCGCGCACACAGCCAGCAGGACGATGGCAACTAAGCAGATCGCAAACATCTGTACGTGGGACATCCTGCAAGTAGAGCTCGAAGCTTAAAGCTTGACAAATATGGTTTAAATTCCCCCCAGATAATAGCTCGTGAGCGAAGCCCTCAGGCTAAGTGCGCCTAACTAATTTTGATTAACTGATATAATTTGAATGCTACGTGCGTGATTATTGTTGCCAAGACAATGGCTTCAAGGTGTTCTAAAGGAGTTATGCCTGGCTGCCTGCTTGACGAGCTGACTAGCTTACTGCCTGCCTGCCTAGGGGCAATATTTTATATTTCTTTTTGTTTTAAATCCAAATCCCAGCAAAACTTGATGACAACAGCCAGAAGACGTCGCTAATGTGTTTACGTGCCAGACAATTTGTTTCTATTACATGCCTCAGGTGGAGCGGAGCAACTGCCTGTCCTCCAGCGTGATGAAGATGTATATTTGCACATATATATGTAAGTACGCCCCATAGAACGAACGATGAGTCGTGCTTGCATACACACATACATACATACATATATACGAGAGGCTGTGTCAACAATCCTGTTAACTGACTAACATGCATTTACGTGTTGCTCATGCATTTAGGGAGCTTAGAAACAGTTGCAGCACTAGTACTATCAATAGACTGACTGTTTTCTCGACAACTCTCTATGGATGAGTGCGTCAGTCGATGGACAACAGGTATTACATATGTTTCTATTAAGGACAGCGCGAATCATAGAAAAGCATGCCTAGGTACAGTCTGAAAGTGCATCGTTTTTGTGAATGTTATAATTAAACTACAAGACTTAAGGCTTCTATTATGTGTAGTACCAGTAAAGTATATACACAAACATACAGCCTTTTCCCCGTATCATAATAATATTGTAATACATTATTTTTGGGTAAAACAGATAGTTCATAGAGTTTTGATTTATTCAGAATTTGCAGCTGAGTCTGCCAAAAATATTATTCTTAGGGTTCCCAACTAGTTTTGATGCAAAATAGGACTCGAAATCTTTGATTCTTATTGAATGTATTTCAAGGTATATTAGGATCGACATAAAGTAAGCTAAATATATTGAATAAATTTGAGCAACTGTTTAAGTTCTTTCTATGTTAATAATGGCTGCAAATTGATAAAAAATATATAAATTCTAGTTTCTAATAAAATTCTACTTTTTAATAAAATTAGTAATTGTCTAAGTTAGTTGAGTTTAGCCTGAGTAGAGAGAGATGAGATATTAAAGTAAATAAACAAAAGTAAGAAGTTAAACAGATACATATTTTGAAGTAATAAATTAAGATAAGGACTATTGAAAATAGGCCAAATATTCTAATGTGGTTATCCCAATAAAAAAGCACACATTTTTAATATATTTTCAACTATTAGAATTATTGATAAATGTATAGTTCTTTCTAAAAGTATTAATATCAACTGTTAAGCTTTCGAGGAAACTTTCTAAATTTTAGTACACTCTAAATACCTGTTGATTCTTCTTGATGCACGTTAGTTAAAAGATCACTTAGAATACGACTTCAACAGCTTTCAAGTGTTACGATGGAAATACTATGTGAGTTTTCACTGCTTGATTGAAACGAACTTGTTGAACGCAGGCACTCGAATGATGGTCTGCTTTGACAGGACATCGGCTTTTATTTACTTCCGCTGGGCACGCACACAGAGCAAATGCAAGCACGCCATTGGCTGACATACAGTTACACGAGCAGTCACACACACACACACACACACACACACACGACAAACGACCACATGTTGAGCTTAAGCAGATAGAGACAGTAGCACGCCGGTTGGTGGGCGTACACAAATATTGCGTATACGTCAACGACGCCAGCCCAGCAAATGTTGGATGTAATGCTGGGTACTTTTGCAACTTTAGACAATAGCGTAAAATGGAGACACAAACATGCCGCTCAATATGTTATTATATAAGTTTTATCAGCTTTTAATTATGTTATAAAAGCGCATTGTTTATGAGCGTCGCCCACTTATAGGTAGTTAATATTGCACTTACGAGCCATCTATCACAATTGATAGACTTATGTTAAAGCATCCTTCGTTTGCCTTTAAGTGAATCTATGAATGTCGTTAGCTACACCTTGGCTGCATTGTCCTTAGACACTTACAAGCGCTGCTTCAGTTGCTCTAAGTCGGTAAATAAAGTAAAGTAAGTAAAGTTAAGTGACGCGAAGTCAAATAATCTTCAGTTTATGAGGTTGGGATTTGCAGGCGAAACGTTGCAATTAATTTGCCATGGCGCGTGTTTGGCATGCAAACTTTTTGACAAGCTAGACTCTGACTATTTACATATTCTACTGACTAACTGACTGACTGTCGAAAGAGGGCGAACTGTACATACATACATATAACAAAGCGAACGAACAACTTGAATTAGTGTCAAGAAATTACTTACGAAATTCAGTTTGTCGATTTTGATGCATTACCCACTATACTTTCCAAATGAATACTAAAATTGTTAATATAATAAAAATTTTAAAATAATATAATATATAAAAAGTTAACAGCAATATGTATTACATTACAACTGTTCCTTGTGCTTGGAAATGGAGGCTAGGATATAAAATTATAAAGCATTGTTACTCTGGCTATTTTTACCAAGTGTTGTTTTTTATTTATTTTACTTTTTAATTTGGGTGAGTCGGTAAAACAAGCACATATTTTCAACAACATTTCGTAAAATCTTTTATACATGTATGTAAATTGAATGAGTGAGTGCGTTGTAGTTCTTAATTTTGTTAATCTATTTCCCACTCAATTTCGGTTGCATTAAAGTTTTATTATTACAGCCCAGTTATTCTTACCAATATGCCACTACCTTAAAAGAAATGCACACGATATTTCATTATTTAGACTCTTGCTGTAAAACATTGATACAAATTGTTGCCCGATTTCTGAGCGATCAGCTATATAGATATAGATTAGCTTGACGCTGAATAGTTGAATATAGTAATATTATAATTGTAATAATTTCTCGCATTTGCGAAATTGAAGTGACTGCAAAGATTTATTTTATTTATTTTAAATTTTGACTGCCTCTCATAAATTGCAGCGAGCAGGACTTTTAAAAATACCTATTTATATACATATATTTTAAGCATAAGATAAACATTATCCTATGCTTATTAGGAACGAGTAATTAGCGTTAATATATTCGACATTTATCCGAACTCTGGTATTATAACTTATTCTACTTCCTAATAAATAGAACTGGCATACATATGTATATAAAAGTTTCCTTCAAATTCCCGTATGATAAAAGCAAATCTCTCAATGTTAATGTGCTCCGCTGTGGTGCAGTGTATCAGCGGATTTGGCGGATGTCAAATGTGTAGGTCACAGTATGGCCCACTAACAAGGTTACTTAAACACATTTGTGGTCTTTGATGCTGAGTGCAGAAATCAGGTTAAACAGCATAGCGGCTGCCATATGTGCACATAGTGCGCCGGAGGCCCGAATGGAAAGGGACGCAGAAGTGGGCAGAGAAATGGAAACGGCAATGAGAATGGAAGTGGGAAGTGGAAATGGGAATGGTAAGGGGTCTTTTACATGCGCCTCAGCCGCTGCCGTTCATGGGAATGGAAGCGGACAATGTTGCACGAAATTTGCACACAATTTGAATAAATTGATTGAGTTATAGTTGACTAGTTCGAACGATTCGGGGCCATAGTTCGCCAACGCGAGCATTAACATTTAAATTATTTTCGCAAAATCACATATGGGCCCGTGTACTTTCAACGGAATTATATAAATAATTTTAAAGTATTTTATTGTAGTATGATAAACTTAGTTTGATCTGACGAGGTCGTACTTATAAACATTTTGATTGACTTTTATGTTGAAGATTTATTTGATTTATATGAACATTTACAAAAAAACTATAATAATTGCACAGTTAACCCAGGGGACGAAGTGGCTCTTGAGCTCAGCCAAGGATCAGTCCAAAAGCTTAGCGACTATGGGATCGGGCGCAGACATCGCATAGCCCAGATGCTGCAGGGCGCGCCTGATCTCGCTGAAGACGCTGGCGTCGTCAATGGTAGCCGGCAGCACGACACGTTCGTTCCTGGCAAAGTCGGCCATGGCCTTGCGCATCGTCTTGCCGGAGCGCGTGCGGGGCAAGTTTTTGACCGAGGTGATGAGGCGGAAGGCTGCGATGGGACCCACAATGTCGCGTATGAGCTTGATAATCTCAGCAGAGAGCTTGGCGTCGGTTTTCTTGCACGTCTCGACGGGTATATAGAGACAGAGCGGCACCTGACCCTTAGTTGGCTCCGGCACACCGAATACGGCTACGTCGACCACGTCTGGATGCCGCAACACAGCATCTTCTAGACTGGAGGTGGACAGACGATGGCCGGCCACATTGATGACATCATCATCACGGGCCGTAACGAAAACATAGCCCAGCGCGTCCTTATACCCGGCGTCCATCGTATCATAGTAGCCCTGCAAGTACCATATATGATGTTAGCAAATCAAGGATCTGTATAGTCAAGTTGCATGACTTGCCGGAAACTTTTGGAAGTAGAGCTTGCGAAAGAGCTCGTCGTTCCTATAGAGTGTGGCCATGTTGCCAGGGGGCAGCGGCAGCTTCAACACAATACGGCCTAGCTCAGAGGGCTGCGCCTCAGTGCCATCCTTTTTCAAAATCTTAACTGTGAAGAAAAGTAAAATAATTACTAAGGTAAAGATCTATGAATAACAGTGCTTACCATCGTAGCCCATCAGGGGCAAGCCGGTAGAGTATATGGGCGGAGTGAGACTGTGCTTCAGGCCCAAGCAAGTCGCAGTTATGGCCGAGCCCGTTTCCGTTTGCCACCAGTGGTTCAGCACCGGCACCTTGAATGTCTTCTCTATCCAAGCCTTGGTCTCGTAATCGCAATGCTCGCCAGCTATGAAGATGGCCCGCAACGACTTCATGCAGTACTGGCGGCCGTAGCTTATTTCCGGATCGGCGCGACGTATCACACGGAAAGAGGTCGGCACGGAGAAGATGCCGCACACCTTGTAGTGGTCGATTATTCTGTAAAAGGGACACCACCATTTATAAATTACCAAATTATGAGCAGAATTTCAGGTTAAAAGTACCTAAAGTACTGTCCCGGATCCGGCGTGCGATCTGGTTTACCCTCGTACATGACGCTCGTGGCACCCAGGCAGAGGGGACCGTAGCATATGTAAGAGTGCCCCACAACCCAGCCCATGTCGGAGGCAGCCCACCATGTATCGCCGGGCTTAATGCCATAAATCATCTTCAACGTGTACATTAAGACCACCAGGTGGCCGCCAATTGTGCGCAGCACACCCTTCGGCTTATCTGTGGTGCCCGAGGTGTAGAGTATATAGAGTGGATCGTTCGCTTCGATGGGCACACAGGCCACTGGCTGCCTAGCATCGGCCATGCCCTGCACAGTTGACCAGAGCACATCCAGCTTGTCGTCCAGGATGTCGGACGCCACCTTCTCGCGCATGAAAATAATGTTGCGTTGCGGTGGCTTCCAGCGTGACATATTGATGGCGGAGTGGAGTATGTCCAGATATGGCACCACCTTGCCGGGCTCCACGCCCGCATTGGCAGCGATCACGACTTTCGGTTCGACGTGCTCAATGCGCGAGCAGAGCTCACGTGCAGCAAATCCACCAAATACCACCGAATGTATGGCTCCAAGGCGAACTATAGCCAGCATTGCGATTATGGTCTCCGGTATCAGAGGCATGTAGATGACCACACGATCGCCCTTACCAACGCCCAGCTTGGCCAGGCCGCCTGCCAGCAGAACAACCTGGTCGTACAGCTCCTGGTAGGTGACCTTGCGCACCGTCTCCGTGAGCGGACTATCGTGGATGAGGGCCACCTGGTCGCCCCTGCCGGCCAGTATGTGCCTGTCCACGGCATTGTAGCAGGCATTCAAATAGCCGCCCACATACCACTTAGTAAACGGCGAATTGCTGTTGTCCAGCACCTGCTGCCAGGGCCTGTCCCAGTCGAGCAATTGGCCCAGCTCCTCCCAGAAGGCAACGGGATTCTGCACAGACTTGCGGTACAAGTCCAAATAGAACGGGTGATGCGCATCCACTGGCATGCCATATATGGTTGAAGCACCTTGATAGAAAGAGCATTAGTCCATCAGTTAGCTAATAGTTTTCGAGTTCATTGCACTGTCCAATTGGATTTTCAGGGGCTCATTAGGTGCTGCATAAATTTTGGGGCTCGATAGCGCTAAAGCAAAACTAATTTACACTTTGGCGACATACGATTTTGTATACATAGTCTATAAAGAATCTACGTCGCACATTGACTATATACATACATATATATGTATATGGAAGAGGGTATCGGAAGCAATCGGCAGACAGAGCAGCATAATTATACAAGTTCTATTGAGTCGTATATGTATATATATTGCTATCAATATGTCTGTGAATGGATAATATTGAGACTATGCTGATTTGATAGGAAGTTGCAGAAATTGCTGTAAAAATTAGTTCATTAATTTTTAAAACAACGCTTTTTTTATCACTTGGAAATTTGTGATATATATGTATATTTAAAAATATATATGACTTTAACAAAATTAGAGAATATACTAATTTATTAATTTTAAATATTTATAGTATATACTTCACAAAATAAAGTAATTATTACTTTAAATATATTATTTTCGTTTTACTTTTGGCTGGAAATATATACACATATCTTCTGATATATTTTATATGAAGGCTTAGGTTATTTTGCGTTTTCGACATTTATGCTAATGGTCTTGTATTTTTGCTTTTCATTCTTTGCTGGTTTTAAAGGTTAGTTCTCGACACTTACTGCCTTCAGCATTGGGTTTTCTCACTGCATCAGTAGCCAGCTCCATTAAATCGAGAGTTTTGGTCAATATGTCACTTGAACAATCAGTTTATTAGGTATATATTTATGTGCAGTAAATATATCTACAGTATATATAGATCCTCTATACACTTTATTGTGAAACGCCGCTCTAGCTTGGACACGACCGTCGCATTGAAGTCGAAACGTTACAATGATATTGAAATGTTCGCACGGCAAGTGAAATCCAGAACTCAAAAGTATGGGATCAAAGGTGTAGCACGACTCTCTCCAAGTGAGTATTGAAAAGTTTTCGAATCGTATCACACTCTCGTCGCATAATACAAAGTTTCTGTAATGAGCGTATTTGATTTTTATATAGAGCTAAACTCAACTCAAAATATGTAGGAACAAGCAAGACCTAAAAAACGAGAAATAAATAAGGTGAACATTGAATAATGAGGAAATTCCCAGTGCCTTGAATAACTATTACGTGAAGCGTAAACCTGGGTTCTGTTGTTATACCAAAGAAGAGAATTTCGAAAATTTACTTTAAATTTATCGTATCGCTTGTACTCTTAAGAACTCAATTCAATTTCGTTTAGCTTCTTGAGTTGCTCATTCTTAGAACCTTTCTCTTCAATTCTCAATCCATTCAAGCATATGTTGTGGGGTTAATATACCTTTCACGATGTCGCTCACCCCGATCATTTGTATTGTCTTCCGACATACTTTCATATCATCCATGACAATGTTTTAAAATTAGGTGCTTTTACATATAAAAGTAATTTATTGTTTCTTCTTATTCTTTGTGCTTGGAACTTTTTGTAACTACCGTTAATATTTTACAAAAATATATAAATGTATTTATTCGTCGTTTATTTCTTCTTCTTATGCTTCTTGGATTTCTTCGCTGGGGGCTGTGCATTAGCAGGTGTGACCACCTCCGTCGTTGTTTCAACGCTGAATCCCTTGATGTACGGTTTCACCAGCTTGAACACCAGTTTCTCATGCTGTACGTTGGTCGAGTCTAGACTCAATCTAACAGTGACGGGATCAAAGGAATGGAAAATCACATTGCCACACCGTTGCGTGTGGTCTTCCTCATTGAATGTAAATATAACTTCGCTCTTGGTGCGCTCCAAGCCGTCCTTGCCATCCTTATCGCTTTTCAGATACAAAGTGCCCTCCAATCCGTATTTGGGTATAAGAACCTGCAATGCGTTCTTCCGCACGAACAAGACATAACTGAAAAAGTTTCATTTAGATGTAAGTCCAACACAGTTTCTTATTAACAACATACCCTTCCTCATCCTCTTCCTTTCCACGGAAGAACATATGTGTATTGAGTGCAACTGATGCGCGACCAGCGTATTGCGCCATTTTATGCCGGTAATTCAAATTGTTGCAAATCTCTTCATTGGACTTGCGGTCTAGCAACTGGGCATATGTACTGTCTGCACCTATGGAAGCTGCCAACAGGCGATGCACCATTATATCCGAATACCGACGAATGGGTGAGGTGAAATGAGTGTAAATTTCTGCGGCCAAGCCATAATGGAAGAACTCCTCCTTTTGCAGGCTTCCACTTATGAAATACACAGCCTGCATCATGCATCGTGTGGCTAAGATGCGTATCATCGTGTTGAAATAAGGGTTGTCGGCCTTGACACATTTATCCAGTGAATGCGCCAGCTCTAACCCGGTATCCGTAACCACCTCGAAGCCCTGATAGCGGGCTGCTTTTATTAGCGGATCGAAGTTGGTCGTTGGGGGCTTCGGATGACGGCGCAAGACTGCGCACTCCGTGAACTCTGCAGCAATATGCTGAGCCACGCTTATATTTGCCAACAACATGAACTCCTCGACCATTGAGTTGGTATCGCGCATTTGCTTGGCTTCAACCTCAAGCGGCTCATGCGTCTCACTATCCACTTGAAAGCGAATCTCAGGCGAGGCGAGCACCAATGCACTAAAAGGAAAATGTAGCTATTAAAGAGCACATAGATATTATCAGATACCATACCCGTTGTCCATACGCCGCTTTTTTAGTATTTTTGCCAGTGAATTCAGATGACGGAGCGACTTGGCAATCTCGCCCGTTTGTGATTCATCATCGATAATTGCCTGCGCTTCCTCATAAGTCATGGCGCGCTTAGACTTGATGACACTCTTGTGAAAACGCTTAGACAATATGTTCGCTTGATGATCTACTTCCCACACAACGGAGAAGGCAAAGCGCTCCTCGCCACCAACCAACGAGCAAAGGTTGGAGCTTAACAACTCCGGCACCATGTCGATGCGCTTTCCAACCAGATAGACAGTTGTGCCACGCGCGGCAGCTTCTTTGTCCAGCGCATTGCCTGGTCGTATGAAATGGCTCACATCGGCAATGTGCACACCCACTTCCAAGTTACCGTTGGGCAGCTCGCGGCAATGGAGGGCATCGTCAATGTCCGTGCAACCGGGCGGATCTACTGAGCAAATACACAAATCGCGTAAGTCTACGCGCTTGGCATAGTCCTCCTCGGTAATAGTCCAAGGCATTTTGGGCAAGAAACTGAGAACCTCTTCAGAGAACTTGCAGTGCGGCACATCATGCTCAAGCAAGATCACTTCATTCTCGGTGACCATGTTGCCCAGTGCGCCCAGGGATCGGACAAAGTGGCCATGCGGATAGCGCGAGTTCCTTGGCCAACTATCAATGGTCACAACGATGCGTTGGTTTTGTAGATTAGCTGCTTGGCGAGTTTCAATACGTATGCGCGGGATCTTGCGATCGGCGGGAACAAAGATGTGCCGTGTCGTATCCTCTATTAGGCTGGGCTGCAAAATGCCACAATACTGACGCCACTTGCGACGCACAATACCAACGATGCGACCAGTGGGAGTGCGCTCCTCAACTGGTGCAGCTTGCAATTGTTGCAGCATTTCCATCTCCTCTTCTTCACGCTCTTCACTGGGCACGTCGTCTGCGTACACATTTTTCTCCTCCAACACTATCTCACTAGGCGCTGACCATTCACTTTCAGGCAATAATTCGACGGCAACAATGTCTCCATCCACGGCACGGTTAAGAGACTCGCGGCCTTGTATTAAAATCTGTGAATTATAATTTTATTAAAATTGTATAGAGTCGATATATGGCATTATCTAATAAAACAATTGCCTTACGCCTTTCTCATAACTCTCCACGTTGACATTGCCTTCGAGATAGTTCTCCCTGGATGCCTGGAACGAGCCTTGCACCAGCTTTTTGTGGCGCAGTCCCTCAAGTATTTCTTTCATACTTAAGTGCGGCGGATATTGGGGCAGCGCTTGTTTCTCATTTTCAAATGTCTTTTGGGACAGCTTGTCGATAAGCAAAGGGTAGTCCTCGAGGGATTTAACATAGTCTGCAGCAGTGGCTACTAGAATACCCTCAGCCTCGGCTTTGGCACGATTGCCAGCATCGTCGGTCAGGAGTACAACACGTGTGACACTCCGTCCACTGCGCTCGAAGGCTTTCGAGTCTTGGGAGGTTTGTAGATGAGAGTCGTACCACTTGGCAGCCAGACGTATGGCGCGATCATTTCGATCGTTGGCACTTTCATCAGGCTCGCGATCAGCATAGGTGTCCCTAGTGAGTATAAAATTAATGTGGTTCTTGTTAAGTACTGAAAAAAGTATACTCACTTATGATGTTCATTGACAAAGACATAGAAGTTGCGTTTGCGATCGTGAATAATCTCATTAAAGCGCTTATAAATGGAAGAGCTCTTGTGCTTAACTTCGTTCAGCACCGTGGTGAGTACGATTACATTGCGCAGCACATCCTCTTCAAGCACATCGATTTGGTCCAAAACCACGTTGGTATCCAAAACAATATAGTGTGGAAATTTGAAAAGACTGCTCTTAATATCGTGATTCGATGTCAACTGGTAGACCTCATTCTGGAAACAATACTGACAGAGGTCTGAGCCGCAACCAATGTCATCACGAAGGTAATGCTCTCTAACAATTTTCAATATGTTACCGCGTTTTGTTTTACGCGTAAATTCGCGTAAAGTCTGCATGTTTATAATAAAACGAAGTAACCCTACAATTCAGTAGCGTGCCGGAACAAGGGGACACATGCACGTTCCGTCAGTGTATCGATAACAATATCAAGCTTCATACAGCATTCGAAATTAATAAGAATATTTGCTCAGTGAAAATAAATGTTAATGAAATATTTTAAGGTACTCATTTTTATTGTGTATACCGTCAAGGTATAATCTTTATTACTAATTAACGCTTTTTGTGTTTATATTAAATCGTACCATCATTCGCTTTTCAAAATTGTTGCATTTTTGTATTTTGCAACACATTCAACGACCATTGCGCAGCACTACTATTGCATTTGTGTTGAGAAGTCCAGCACGTGTACGGGGCACATTGCGGTGTTTCGTTTAAATTATTTAGCGTTCGCTACACAATCTTTAGAATGGGTTCGCATGAGAAAAGCTTTCCGCGCGGCGGAATAGCAAATTTAGTAGCAAATACGGACAGCAGCACATCAAATATCGTAAGTAATCTGTACAGAGAGCCATCCAAAATCTAATTCTGTGTTTTGCGACCTGCAGGTTTTTGGTGCCACACAGCGAAAGATTAAGAAGGCGCCAAAGTTAAAAGAAAAACATCTTGAAGAGGAGAAAGGTGATCAGCTGCAAGCATTCTCCGCTGAAACACTTACATATGACACACTCCAGGAGAATATGCTCGTAATGGGCGTCGTGAAAGCAACGGAGGCTACCTCTTTGCAAATAGCTCTGCCCGGTCGAATGACAGCGCGTGCTTTAGTAGCCGATATATCGGATGCATACGGACGTGTTGCCCAATCCTATATGGCTGGAGACAGCAGTGAATATCGCGACCTCACTGTGCTGTTCAGCATTGGGCAGATCGTTTATGGACGCGCTATAAAAACAAGGAACAATTCCGAAGGCAATCGCATGTCCCTACTACTAACTCTTAAACCGAGTGAAGTGAATAGTAGCCTCCACCATGTCAACATCAAAAAGGGCTTTATTTTCGTTGGTGCTATAGAGGAAATCCAAGAGCATGGCTGTGTAATTGAAACAGGCATTGGCGGATTGCAGGCGTTTGTACCCATTGAAGGTGCTGCACAGAAGCATCACATCGGTCAGTTGATCTTCTTGAAAGTGAAGCAAATTCAACACGGTTCCGATAAAAGCACCTGCCAATGTGTCTGCGTGGAACAGGATAAATTGAAGATTAAAAGTCAGCACGAGACAAATCTTGATTATATACTACCCGGGAGTATCGTCAAGTTCAAGGCGACAAAACATCTTAAAAATGGACTGGAAGGCAGCATCATGAATGACGCCTTTAGGGGATATGTAAACGAGCATCACTTGGCCGATGCTCTGCAATCGCCGCAGGATTATGAGCTGAACGAAGAGTACCTGGCTCGTCTACTTTACGTGATGCCCCTAACTAAGCTGGTATATGTAACATTTAATTTAAATATCACAGTTCAACCTGAACAGCCAGAATCGGAAGGGGAAGAGCTCTTGAAGAAGGGTAGCATCGTGGAGAAGGCACGTGTGCTGCGCCATGGCACAGGTGGCATCGTGCTGCTGCTGAAACACAAGTATAAGGGGCTTATTTCGTATGGCTCCATCAAATCGAACTTCAAGGGCAACTACGACCAGGACGTTGTGCTGGCCAAGTACAGCAGCAAGAGCAAGCACAACGTGCGAGTGCTGGGATATGATGTAATTGAGTCTCTTTACTATTGCACCGATGATCCCAACGTGCTGAATGAAAAAACGTACACTCTGGAGGACATTCAAGCAGGCGACATTGTTTCAGCTCGCATTGTCAAACCAGATCCAAAAATTGGCGGCTACAGTGTTAAAATAGGGAAAGTTAATGGAATCATAGAGCAACTGCAATTGGCCCCAAATACGCGCTACGAAGTAGGACAGCGCCTGCGCTGCCGTGTCTTAGAGATCTCCCTGGACCGGAAGATTTGTTATTTGAGCAATCGCAATGAGTATCTAAGCAAAGGTATCAAGCTACTGACTTCCCTGCAGTTAGCTCAGCCCGGGCACGTATTTACGGGAACCGTGGTGAAGTGCGACGCCACCTATGTGCTGGTCAAGTTTTGCAGCGGCATCAAGGGAATTCTACACAAGCAACGCCTGAACGAGTTGGTAGAGAGTACATTTTTCGAAGGCCAGACTACAAAGTTTCGCGTTGCTGGGCGGAACAACGACCAAGTACTCTTAACATTGCCCGAGGACAAGTTTCAGCTTGGCGAAATAATTCCCATTGAAGTGACAAATAATGCCTTGGATGCTGGCTTGGAATTTAAAATAACCTTCGCTAGCGATGATCAGAATGCAGCCACGACTGGTGATGAGGACAATACGGAGGAGTTTATGGGTCTGGTACCACTTCGTTTCCTATCGGACTACGTGGACTTGCAGGAAGCAAAGAAGCGCATTCATCCCGTTGGCAACCATATCGAAGCAGCCTGCATCATGCAGAACATTTTCAGTTTGCGCGATGTGCCGTACTTCAGTGAGAATCTGACCAAGGATTGGCATACCGTTCAGGTGGGCGATGTGCTGCGCGCCATTGTTAAGCATGCGGGCGAAAAGGTGCTGGAACTACTGCTACCCGTGCGCAACTATAACAAACTTGTTAAATTGCACGTGAAGATGTTGTGTCTGCAGACCGTGCGGGATAAGCCCATCATGCTGGAGCCTGATCAGCTGCTGTATGTCAAGGTGCTCAGCAAGGAACCGGAGACTAAAACGTTGACTGTGTCAGCCAAACTAACAGATGTATGGAGCGGCCAGCTGTCCGACACAGCAAAATTAGTGGAGAGGTAAGACATACTTATTTTCCAAATTGATACTCGTATTAACAGCATAATCCTTTCAGCTACTTAAAGGAAGTGTCACAGATTCGAAAATCATTGAAACAAATGGACGCACCCATTGCCAAATACACAAGGGGGGAAAAAATTAATGTCATCTTTAGGGGAATCGATTCGGCGACCAGTAACTGGGTCTATAATGTGGAGGGCACAAAATCAATAAGTGCAATGATGATTTCCAGCTTGGCTGGCAATGCGGAAGCTCCTCAGGAGGGTAGTACACAGGAGGCCGTCATTTTGTGGATAGACTATGCTAATGATTTGTTGCTAATAAGCAATAAGAGGAAGGATATTGAGCACATCAGCAGCAGCAAGGAACTGCCTCAAAATTTAATCGCAAAATCCGGCATGAAGGCCAAGGTATTGCTGAAACTCGATAACATTGTGGTGTGCTCCTTGAAGAAGGGTAGCAGCAATCCGCTGATACTTTGTCCAATACGCCTGCACCCCAACGACGTGGAGAGCACAGCCAGTGCCTGTCTACGCCAAGGTGATTTCTGCCATCTGGCATTCATACACGACAACCTGCCGATTGCCCTGCCAGAGGCTGTCTGGAAACTTTGGAAGGGCGTAAAGCGCGCTGCTGTTGAAGCTGAAGAGACGACAGTGAAGCCCAAGAAGATAAAGATAGAAAATAATGCAGCAAACAAATCAAGTCCACAGAATGTCACAAATGGTAAAGAAACTGAGGAGGAAGTGAAGCCGCTGGTGAATGGCAAGAAAAACAACGGACAGCTTTTCTTCGAGGACAAGAAACCAGCCAAGACGAATACGTACAACTCCAAGGCAACAGGTGGGGCAGAAACCAAGGTGCGTTTGCCAGGCATCTCGAATTTCTGGGACACAGATGCATCGAATAACAAGACCCAAGAGGAGTCATCAAGCGACGAAGATGACGACAATGCAGCTGGCGTGGCCGAGCCAAGCTCTAGCAAGAAAAGACGACTTAGTGCCAAGGAAAAGGCGAAGGCTGAGGTCAAGGAAGAGGAACGCTTGCGCGAAATCGAAGAGCGTAATGCAGATCCCAATCAGCCCCCAGAAACAATTGATCAGTTCGAACGTCTGGTGCTAGCGGAGCCCAACGACAGCAAGAATTGGATCCAGTATATGTCCTTCATGTTGTCAAATACAGAAATTGACAAAGCTCGCGAAATCGCGCGACGCGCTATTAAAACGATAGCGTTCCGGGAAACAAAGGAGCTTCGTAACATGTGGATGGCACTTCTGAACTTGGAGCTCAGCTATAACTCATCCAATTTTGATGATGTACAAAAGGAGGCACTGAGCCACACAGATCCACTTGAAACATACATAAAACTCGTCGAAGTACTGAAGTCGCACAATCAGAAGGAGCGCCTGATCAGCGTATTAAACAACTTAATGCGCAAGTTTAAATCAGAGTTGCAGGTCTGGCGTGTGGCTGCCGAAGCCTACTTCTGGCTGGACATGCCGGAACGGGTGCAGCCAACACTGCAGCGTGCGATCAACGCTTTGCCGAAAAATGAACGTAAGGAACGATTTACTTTTTTAGGTATTTATCTAATTTAAAAATAACCATTCCCGTTTGCGTTTTTTCCAGACATTAATTGCATAGTGGCCTTTGCCAAAGTATATGCCAAAAACAATGATAATGACATGGCACAAACTTTATTAGATGACATAGTCACGTCCTATCCGAAGCGAATTGACATTTGGGTGCTATACGCCGACATGTTGATCAAAGCTGGATTAATTGAGTCCGCACGGTATGAGAGTCGATCTGAATTAAATCTATGCTTTTACAAACTGATTTTAATCCCATTACAGAAATTTGATGGAACGTGCAGTGCTCCAAAAGTTACAGCCGGATAAGATGCTTGTTATCTACAAGAAGTTTTTGGATTTAGAAGAGAAGCACGGAACAGAAGAAAATGCGGCCAGGGTTAAGAAACTAGCCGAACAATACGTTCAGAGTCAAAACAAATCGCTAAAATAGGTTACAAAACATATTGGGTTTGCTTCGATATAGTACCTAACTTACCGCATTAAGAGTTCTAGATTAAAATCACAATAGTGCAGCGTCCCCACTCATTGATGAAACTGAATGGCAATTACAGTCGGTCTGTTTTTTGTTGATACTTTATTCTAAGATCTATTTTAAATGAAGTGTGTGATTCTTGGATGCTAATGTTTTAAATATATGTATATTATATATATAGAAATACATACAGCTTGTTGCAGCAACATCCGTATTGCAGCTACATGATAATATGTAGCAGCAATGTTTGACGAGCGTGCGTCGGAAAAGAATAATCATAAACTTGAAACAATGCATGAAGGGATTTGTGTTATATATAGTGAATATGGTTATACATGTGAACACGATTTCCTTAAGTCTAGTCTGGGGGTGGGGGCTTGCTAGCGGGTGAGGATGGCGATACACAGGACACCTGACGTGTTACAATGACAATGAAATTACTCTTACACATTAATCAATAATAAGAAGCAAATGATAGAAAATGTAATTTGCTCATGCAATTATAATTAGTTTATACATAAAACAGTCTTGAGCGCAGCGCAGCTGAGCGCCCAATCTTAATCCTTAAATATGCCACGTGCCTTTGCTGATATCTTCCGCACACGCCCACGGCTGCTGACGCTCACTAGCTGCTCATCACTGTCTACCGTAGTGCTGCCGTCATCATCATCTAGGCGGGGCTGTTGCTCGCGTTCCTGAGAGCTGTTATTGTTGGTCGTAGCTTGAGCATCACCGTTGCGCATACGCTTCCGCTGGCTGGTTCCCTCTGGTTGGTCTTCCTCATCGGATTGCTCATTATAACGCGGACGCTTCTGATTACGGCCACTGCGCTGATTGCTACGAAGACGATTGGGTCGCCCACGCGGAGCCTCATAGTCATCATCATCGTCATCGTTTACAGACTGATCAGAAGCAGCACGAGCACGACGACGTCGCTGCTCGCGTCCCTGCGTTGCAGTCGTTGCTGATGAAGATGACGTTTTGGTTTTACGTCGTGTTCGTCCATTGCTGGGCGACACATAGCTAGTCAAGGGCTGATTGTCTTCAGAGTCTGTGGCAGTTGGTTCATTATCATCATTGCTACCCTGAGAACTGGAACCACCATCAGTGCCTTCGTCAGAGGCAGCGGCCTCCTCTTCAGGCGGCTCGGCCTCTTCCTCTTCACCCTGTGAGTGCTCCTGACTGGTGCGAGCGCGCAACCGACGTGTGCTTACGTTGTTTGTTGTAGAGGTGGGACGTCGAGGATTGGACATAAGAGACAATAGACGTGAACTATTCAGTGGATCAATGCTTGTGTCCAATTCATCCGCATTGCGCTGATGACGCGACAGTACGCGACGAGGAGCACGCGTAGCCGCCGCTGATTCATTGCCCAGATAGTTATGGTCATGGGCAGCCATTGCTGGCTCCTGTTGATTAGAGCTACTCGTTGTTGATGTGGCATGCGACCGCGTCATATGCGTGCTACGTGGCACCGAAGGTAAGCGTCGGCGCAACGTCAACGGATGCGGAGCTGTTGTGTTGGTTCTCGCAGGTCCAGTGGCAGTTTCTGCAAAGCATTCGAATAATAGTATTTAAATGGTTTTCTAGAGTAAGACGATTCTTCGAAACTCACTTTGCTGGTTATTGGCTAAAGGCTCATTATCACTGTCATCGTCATCATCACTCTCCGCAGCAACAGCTACAACGGTATTTCGATTCGTGCGCAGTTGCCGCGATGAAGTGGCAGCAGCAGCTTGACCTAAGGCAGCCCGACTAGTCGAGGGCATATCGTCCTTTGTGGGCGTGGGTAAAATCTGATAGTATATAATAGTAAATGATTATTTATTCGAGCCTTTACAATTTCATTTTTGCGAAACTTACCTCTTCAGCCTCCTCGCTATCATCGTCATCATCCTCGTCGATATCACTGCCACGTGCCCAATCCATTAATGCACGTTTTGCACTCTGTCTGGTGGGTCGCCCAACTGGGCCATGAGAATCCGTATCCGAGTCAATAATACGACCATTGCGAACTGGCAGATGATAGCTGTGATCATTTTCGGCTGCATTCTGAGAGCGTGCTCCATTGGCACGCGTATTTCGTAAGGGGCTCTCAACACTGGAGCCGGCTGAAGCTGCAGCCGCACTAGTGCTTGGCCCATTCCCAACGGCTGTTGGGTTCTTGCTCTTTGCCGGGCGACCTTTCTTGCGGGGTGTTTGACTGTCTTGAGTGCTATCATCTGGCTGGGAATGGGATGCTGCTGTGTGATTCTCATCTTCAGAGCTGCCGAGCAAACGGCGGGTACGACGAGTGGTGGCCACAGCCCCGCCACGACTGCCACCAGGCTGGCTATCCGGATCCAAGCGATGTCTTTTGTTGTTGTGTCTTCGCTTGCTATTAGCTTTGCGCTTGTTACCGCCACCTGCACGACCGCGGCGACGCTCATTTGGATTGTAGCTCTCCTCGGAATCGTTGGCATTGGTCTCATCATCGCTGACATTCTGGCGCGCTGGACGTCCGCGACGGCGACGTACCTGCTGTGGCGAGCTGTCATTGGAGTGCGCTTCTTCATCCTCATTTTCATCGCTGGTAGCATCCGGTGTCGTTTCCTCCTCTTCTTCTTCCTCATCGCTATCCGAATTGCTGCTACTCTCATGGTGACGTTGCTGAGGATTGGACGATGATGATGTAACACGATTAGAGCTCGAGCTTGCGGCAGGGGCGGCCACGCCATTGCGACGTCTATTGGCACGCTGCGAGCCACGCGGCGCTTGTTGTGCCACACTATCATCATCGTCATCGTCGTCGTCATCATCCTCATCTTCTTCGCTGCTGTGTGCTGGCAATCTTCTGGCAGCACCTGGCGGTTTCTGTGTACGTCGTGTGGCACGATCCGGTGGCGTTCGTTTGCTTGGGCTGCTGGACCCGCGCCCGCTGCTACCCGATTTGTTCTTGTTGGCGCGTCTACGCGCTGCCTTCCAACTGCTGATCACCGTCTTTATATGCGACTCGAAGAGCGCACTTAAGCGCAGCGTCATTGCATAGATCTGCAAAAGAAATCCGATTCAATTAGTGAGAAGAGCAACTAAGAGAAGAGTGGAATGAAGTCTGTCAATTGCTGTTGTGTTGTGCTAAAGTAGTAGCCCAAGAGAAACCTTACCGCTAGATTATCCTATTTTAGTTGATTGTCACGGATCGTCATTCATTTGGTTAAGTTCGAAATATTTGATGGGTTTTAATTGAGTCGAGTGATTCGATTGATGATTTATGAGTTGGGTGGTGGTTAATTTGAAGTTTGAAGGCATGTTAACAAATAGCAAAAGAAACGTTAAGAAGAGATGAGCTGGTGTGTGAGATTGTGTGGTGTTAAGCAGTGCGGGAAATTGGAAAAAGAACGAAAAAGAGTTAAGGGTTCCACTCCACGCAAAAACCAATATTGAAGAAAGTAATAATATTAAAAGAACAAAAGAATGCAATGAAGAAATCAAACATGTACATGTGTGAGATAAATAGTCAACGAATCTTAAATATCTCTTTAACATATATCAATCCAATGTATTGTCATGTAATAATGTTCTACTCAGTAAGTCCGAATGTAAAACAATCAATCATCAAGCAAACGTATTCAGTTAGCCTCAATATATAAGTAAATTAAAGGAAAAATGTATTCAAAGAAAGCTTAGTAAAGACAGCAGGAGTAGGGAATATAAATATTGTAGCAATCATTAAAACTATTTGAAATCCAAATAATACAAAAAAAAAGTATAAAAAACCTAGAATTTTGAAAATATTTCAAATTCAAACTACGCTGCCTCAAAGCAAATTTGGAAAAGTGTTTGTTTGGCTATTAGTAACGATTGAATTAACCATTAAGAGGCAGTTTCGATAAAGCAGTAAATTCTCAATTATATAAACGCCAATGACAATTGCGATTGATGCGCACTTGGCATTGGATTGGAATAAATGACGATCTGCAGCAGTACCCAGATCCGGCCAGTGGACTCACCCGTGAGCGTTTATTGGTGTTATAGTTCTTGGAATTGAGGAATATGAGGCGCACATCCTTGGCAAAATCCAAAGGATCATCGTAATTTCCGCCTAGTAGATCCTCTTTGACTGTACGCAGGTCCATCGGTGTGGCAATGATTTCCAAATAATCTGGGAACTCAATCGTATCGACTGGCTCGCGAAAAGGCAATGAATCTGGCCTCTGCCACATCAGATCCAGCAGCTGTCGGCAGTCGGAACGCCAATCGCCATCTGAGCGTATGCGAGTCGAGCTGTTTAAAGAGTAAATTTGAATAAATAATTTATACATAATTCAATTATTTTTATTGGTTTACCGTCGCGTCGACGAAACACGCTGGCGAGCAGCAGCTGCTGATGTCGTTGGACCAGTGCTGGTCGATGGTACAACATCTGAATCAGCTTCATTCTCCGACTCCGATGAGTGGTAAATATCGACCAGCTGATGATAAACGGCCGCCACATCTATTTCATCGGGCTCCCTATTAGGTTTGACAAATGAGCAAACGATAATTATTTAAAAACACAAAACAAAAACATAAATATATTCAATATTACTTACCTTATGATACGCAGACACAGATCAGTCACAATGCGGGCATGCTTGACGATGCTGGTGTGGCGGCGATTATACTGCTCCGCATTAGTGGCCAAATATCGGACATCAAACTGAGCCGAAGTGATGCGACGGTAGAAATGGTTCTCGAAACGTGACTTGACAGTCGTTAAATCGATGGGATATTCAATTAAATACGCATAGTCTGGATATATGTTGAGGTCGACTGGCGCCAGAAAGTGTTCCGCTATTGATAAACGCATCACCTGAAAAAAATAAAAGCAAATTGAGCAATAATTAATATATAATCATTTAATATTATTTTCATAAATAGTTTCTATTATTCTCTAATAAATAGTAGGCAGGGAGAACCGATGCTATATTTTGCTATGAATAGAATGGTTAGTCTCCAGTCGAAACTTATGCGAAATACATCGGAAAGCATTAAAATAATTAATTTCATTTTTTTTATCGTCTGTATTCCTATTTACAAAGTACTGCATATTTATTTTGAAGAAGCTTTCCTACAGTATTCTTTGCTTAAAATATTTTTGATTTGGTTGTTGAATTTAAGAAATCTAAAAGTCTATCATCCTTCTTTTATTAACAAATGTTCTGCTGTTAGCTGTTTATAGTGTCTTAATTTTAGGCACTCACCTGCTCGAGACCATTGATTATGCGCCGACAAGTGCCGTCGCGATCGCCCCGATGCCACTCCTCGGACTTGGGTTGGTATAGCGTGGCGCGTATCTCTTCTGGCAGCACGGGCACAGCGCCGCCCACTTCATCTGGCAGACGCTGTTCATCGATGGGCTCCATATCCCAGGGACTCATATATTCGTACTCGCCATTGTCCCAGCGCACACGGAAACACATGAAAAATGAGTCTGGAAAATCGGCGCTGAGTGCATGACGCGACTCAATCTGACCCATCCACCATCCGTCCCCGATCATACAACGAAAGCGATCGCCGATATTCCAATTGCGCTGCACCGCCAAATCGAAAGTCTGGCGGAGTACCAGAAAGTCCAGTACGTCGGGCATGTCATGATACTTGATCTTAAATGTAGTGCCCGTCATGTTTCCCTCGTCATCGATGATGGCCAACTTGAGGCAGCACAAACGCGGCGGACGAATCTCGTATTTAATGCCAATCACACGAACTAATTCATGATCACGCAGTGTACGAAAGTTCCAAGGCTCAGAGCTGTGCGATAGCTTGTAGACCTTCTTGAGACGAACCGCCTCCAGATAACGCTGATGACCTTGGCGGAAATAGACAATCTCATCGCCCATTTGAGGATAGTACGGTGCCTTGCGTGGTATCACTTCCGAAAGCCACTCGGCTGGACGGTAAAGCTCTGGAATTTCGCCATTTGGCGCCGTCGGTGGTATTAGCACTCGCTTGCGGCCACGCTTTTTGCTGGAAGCAGCTGCCGTTGCGTCATCACTACTGTCATCACTCATGGTTCGACGGCGAGAGAGTGGTTTGCGCTTGGAGCGCTTAGGTGGCTCGAGATTTGGGCCGGGCGTATCGGCTACCCAGTCTGAATAATCGGAGCTATCCGTATCAGATTCATCACTGCTATCCTCTAGATTCTCTTCAACATTCGAGTAACTAGTATCCCCGGAACTGTTGCTGCTATCGTCATCTTCCTCTTCCTCATGTGGGGCGGCCACAGCTGCATCTTCATAGTGGTCCTCCTCCTGGTCGCGCACAGCACGAGTCCGGTATGCAGGCTGTTGCCCTCCTTGCTGCTGACCAGACTGAGCTCCACGCCTACGTCCAGGCCTTCCGCCCCCATTAGATCGTGTGTTCCGTGGCCTGCCAACTCCAGCCTGCAATGCAGATGCTGCACTGGCCGTGTTTATCATGATAGGGCGACGTCGCATCTCACGTTTATATTCTTGCATTTCGAATTGGCCAGCGGAATATATGGTCTGCTTGAGGTTCTGTAGCTGCGCATATTTCATGGGACGAACATAAGTGCGACGCACGAATTTGAATGGCATTGCCTGTTGAGCAGGTAGCACATTATGCAGTGGCTCAGCTTGCGCCTGTTCTCCCGCAGCAGGCGCCGGTGCTGCTGGCAACGCCGCAGCCCAACCCTGACGAGGAGCGCCTTCGGTTATCGAACGACGTCCGCCTAGCACGTTTCCACGTGGCGTGGCATTACGCGAAGAATTCGAGTCGGGCAATTGATCCTGTCCTTGGCGCATGATTAGTCGCTCGAATGATTGATTCAAAACGTTGCCATCGTTGGCATTGGCATTATTAACGTTGTTGCCTTGTCGGTTGGCCAGTGCTGCGATCATGCGATCGATATGCGAGTAATTACCGCCTGGTCCCACTCCTGCTGCTCCAGCTCCGACTCCACCAGCTGCAGGTGCAGGAGGTAGAGCAGCAGCATTCGGTGGTGCATTTATATTATCCTCAATGACAATACCATCGATGCCCACAGTCAAATTGGGTATTAATTGATCCATACTACACCGTTCACGGCCAGGAACAAACCGCTGATATTTAGTCGGATGTGGATTACCATCAGCATCAACCAGAAATGGTGGTGGCATTAAATGTGGCATTATTTGTGTTTGCTCATCCACGACGTGATGATGTGCATCACGAATCAGAGGACGAAAGTCCGTGTGGAAAAACAGCTCTGTGGGTAGCTAAAAAGAAAAGACCATTAATATCCAACAACTTGGGATTTTTGTTCCAAATTTTCACATACTAATTTGTACTTTTCGGTGCCAATGCCGAGGCCAAAGATCAACATATGACCATGCGAGTCAGTCGCAGCTATCATTGTACCATCCGGTGACCATTTGGCATCAAATACGCTACCATGACCTTGGCCATCGATGTCATTAAAAAACTGAGCCACGCACACACCCTGCTCAATGTCCCACAGAAATACCTGGCCATCGTGGCCGGCCGAAAGCAGCACATGCTCATCCCTTGGATTCGACTCAAGCACATACAGTTCATCCTTGTGACCACGGAGCACGCGATGCAGCTTAGCGGATTTTGAGTCCCAGATTTTAATCTAATGAACAAAGAGAAGTATAAGTTTATATGGCAATTATATCATTTGGTACATATACGCACTGTAAAATCATTGACAGCAGTTATAACATAACGATCTGAGGCATCCCAGGCGACCATGGTAACCTTTAGTTTCTTGCCCTCCTCTGGTTCTGGACAACTGGAAGATAAGGAAACCGATTAATTTAAATAATTTATTTTTTCTTTGTTTGCACCTAGAATTTTTACCTGGGCAGTCGCTCGGTCATGCATAGTTTAGTGCTTTTCCACTGTTGCGACTCAAATGTCCAAATGTGAGCTGTACCATCTTTGCTGCCCGATATGAAACGTAAGCCGCGATGCGACCACTGCACCGAATCGACTGCGTCTGTGTAAGCTTCTATTTCTAGGATGCGCTTGGGCCCGTCTTCGGCCATCATGTAGACGCGCACATGATGATCCGCAGAGCCAGCTGCTAAAAACATGCCACCTGGCGAGAAAGTTGTGCACATCATTTGAGCCTGTCCCGGCCTTAGCTTTTCGTGATATTGGGTGGGCCTCGGAGCGAAGGTTATTTTTTGTCCGCGCGGTGTCGAATACTGCCAGAAGGCAATGGAGCCATCTGTGCTGGTTGTCACTAAATATTTGAGATCGCTGCGTGGTGAGGGACAAAAGTTAACCGAGGTTATCATGCCCGTGTGGGCGGCAAGAACTGCTATCGGTGAAGTGGTTTGCATGTCCCAGACGCGTAAAATGCGATCCACTGAGCCAGCAGCCAACATTGTATTATCCAAGTTGATAGCAATGTCAGTTATTTCAGCGGAGGCTCCGCGCAGCGTAGCCAACAGACGCCCATCCGCCGCAGACCATATCTTGATGAGCAAATCATCGGCGCCAGTGATTATATACCGGCCAGTGCGATCAAAAAGCACACAATACACCGAGGAAAGATGGCCAATTGTACGCCGCAACAACTTGGTCTTGCGGTAGAGATCTGTGGGCACCAGCAGCTTGCGACGAACCAACCCGCCATGTTCTCGTCCGAAGAGTACCTTGGCTAAAAGTTGAATTAGCATATACTTATTTTTTTTTTTTAATCTTGTTAGTACTTACTTAAATTGTGTACGGGCTTGGTGAGGGCTGAGTCCGGCAGTGATGTGCCATGCAGACGTGTGCAGTAATCCCGTAGAGTACGATGTTTGTATACGGTGTCTTTTGTGCGCAACAAATTTTGTCGGCCAGTACCAAGCAATGAGTTTATTCCTGGCACGCTCGGCGCCAACTCTTTGTCGACTAACGGACCAAGACGGCTGCATATTTCTAGCAGATGATTCGGCCCAATATGCGCGTATTTTTGTTCCTACAAAAATTTGAAAATGAACGATGTATCGATATCGATAACTCAGTAGTGCGCAGCTGTTCGGACCGCAAGTACCTTCAGCCGTCTCGCTCTAACCTTGAGACATGCATATGCTAAGCAATATATATGTACATATACACACACACTCATGCACACATCACTGTATTGAAAGCAAGATGTCGGCCATTGACAGATTGTTATTAAAATTACTATGTAATTGTAATTAATTTATCTAATTTTTCAAAATTTTATGCACTGAACTTAAATATGTAATATTTTTAGACCAGTATGACTTTTCATTTATAACTTACAATTATGATTGCCAAATGTTGTTTAATTAATTAATTAATATATTTAAATAATATTGTATATGTTGCATTAAACTAATTTCCATTATTTGCAAAAAAATTAATAGTATAACACAAGTGTCTATTCAATCAATCGATGGCCATGTGACGTCACAAAGCGCATACGCACAAACACACACGAACGCAAATAGTCGAACAAAAATGCGAAGACGTAGAGTGAACACTAATTTCAATTATGCAAGCACAAATCACAAATTTTGACAAATAAACACAATAAATTACAACAATAACTCACCAATTCAGCAAATGTCTGTTCATGCTCATTGCCCAGCCAGTCAATGCGTCGGGGCAGAACCTGGGGACGATAGAAGAAGCGGCACTCAAAATTTGTTATCACTTGCACTTGCTGGGCATCAAAATAATGACGTCGCCGTTGCTGCTGCCCGCCACAGCCGGGAGCCTACTTTTTTACCTACTTTTGCTAAACGGACAAACGGCGGTATAGACAGACGGACTTCTCCCGTACGTTATACGATTCAGTTCAATTTCAGTATAGCTTTGAACTCTGAAATAAGCAGACGGTGTAGGCTGCTGCCGGCTGCGCTACAACAACAACAGCAACAACGACGACGACAAAACCAAAACAATATATATATAAACAAACGCTCGAGTTTCTGCATTAAAAATTGCATATCAGAGGAAAGTCCTCAGGAAAAACATGTCAGTTTAATGCGTCACCTCAGAGCGACCCACACACATATACACTTACCTTCTTTTTCTCTAATTCTTGCACCAGAACCTGAAAATTGATATTTGGAAATCGGGTTAGTAAAATGTTTGTAAACAAAAGCGAAATTCAAACGAAGAAATTGCGCTCTTTTTTCGGGGCGGCGCTTAGTAAAATTCCAGATCACTAACCTTTGCCGTCTCTTCCAGGGGCCCCGCAGTGAGAAATTTCGAAATTAGGAAGTACAATTCTGCAATTGAAACAGTGGGGTATACATTAAATGCAACAAGTTGTTTGCTAAAAGCGCATAATTATCATAAAATTGCATTTATTTCGATGCGGCCATTCGCGCAGATTCTGCACTCACACGGGCCCAGGGCACTGAGGCTGAGGCCAGCCAGCCAGCCAGAGGTAGCGTACCTCTTGGCTGGGGCCAAATAGACGCCATATTTGTTCAAATTCACAAAGTTTGATAATACAACGCACCTGGCACTATCACATCATTTAAACTGGGCTGCCTGTTTTCCATTATTACACATTTTATTACGAAATTAGAAAAATTGTCGCACTAAAACTCGACTGAAATACTTTTTTCAGCTTCTTCTTCTGTCAGACTACGAACTGCCATTCAGGCGACTGCGTTAGCAAAGTCAATGCGAGTGTTTTCACCTTTTCAGAATTCAGTATGTTAAGTAACATGAATGTACATAATTTGGTATTATTTAAATGTTCAGTTTTGGTCACATTGACTTGGTGCTGCAGTTGCTAGAAAATAATATTTCTTGTAGGTTTTTTATTTTTCTCAATGTTGTAATACTTCGGCATATAGGAACTGACCGCACATTGAAGTCACACAATATTTCAACAGTATATTCGCCAAAATGGATTGCAATCTAGGCAGCGAAATTGGTCAGAAGATGCGCGTAAGTTTAACTTTTTCTATTCGCGAAAAATCAATGAACTCGTAATCAACTCTGTTTTATTTCACAATTTATAAAATGCTGCAGAGCGCCGTGAAGGCGAAATTGCTCGAATTGGGCACCGGTGGCTCTGCCGGCTTCATTGACGACGAACTGCCAGACTACGTGATGGTAATGGTAGCGAACAAACGCACCAAACAGCAAATGAATGCTGAGCTAAATCTATTCCTCGGCGATCAAACGGATCTCTTTGTTACTTGGCTGCACGAAGTTCTTCAGAAGCTGCAGGAAGTAACATTGCCAGCCCCGACTTGTGAGTTATTTACACCGTTTTTAGTCTGAATATTTATTCCAATTCTTGTGCTTACTTAGCGAGCAGCAAAAAACGTAAGTCCCGTCAAGCAGAAGTGCCTAAAGCAAAGGATAAAGATAAGGACAAGGAGAAGGATAAAAGAGCCAAGGATAAACGAGATAAAAGGGCACATAGAAAATCGGGCGATGACCTGGCTCAAACAACGGCTGATGTTTTGCCAAGAACTGACCACATGGCACCAATTAGTTCCATAACGGATGTTTTTGCTGAGGAACTCCTGGAAAAAGCCAAAAAGACGCTCGATATCGATGGCACCCTGAAGGACGAGCTATTGCTCAAAAAGAAAAAACGTAGAGCTGTCGAAGATGATGAGCAACCACAGCCTCAGTCACAGCCACAGACAAAAGATCCACACCCGGCACCAAAAGACTTTGATTTACCCACAATGTCGGAGATAAGCTCAACTACAACAAGCGGAAATCGGGAGAAGGATATAGCCGAATTGGCTGAAATACAGCGAAAAATTTACGCGGCAAAGCAGCAACTGCGTCAAATTGGTGAACTGGACGATGAAACTGACGATGAGGAACCCCAGCCACCAGTCGAGTATACACCAAGTTTAACCGAGCCGAAGAAAGCTGTTGTCAACAGCTCGGCTCCAGTTGCAGAAGTCAACTCAAACTCAGCCAACACGAGCACTCGCAGACCAAAGAGTCCCATTGTGTTCAACAGGACGCCCGAGCCGGTGGTAGCTAGAGAAAAACCAAAAGCCCAAACTGAAGTAGAAGCACAGCAAAAGCCGAGTGACGAACACTTAGAGCGTCGCTCGGTGCACGAGCGGTTGGGATGCAAACCCCAGGCGCCACAACCGCCACAACTCTCGGATCGTCCACAGCGAGCACAAAAAGAGGTCAAACTTTACGTCCCGGCCCATCGTCGACGCAGCGAGCAAGAGCCAGAAGAGAGTAAGAAATTAGATCGTAGCAGAGAGCGCAGGGAACGTAACGAGGGTCAGACAACTCATCGGCGAGATCGGGAGCGCGAAACCCTACACCGACGACGTTCACCCAGTCGAAGCCCAAAGAGCAACAACTATAAGCATCGAATTGGGTCACGTGTTATCGTGGCAGCTAATAAACCGCCGGAGCCATCCGATGATGAGGACTTGCTGGAGAAGCCCGTTAATTCGGTTATCAAGATCAAGCCACGGCCACATGTCTCACCACGTCGCCAGGCTTGTAAGAATTTGCTTTTGCGAGCTGTTGCCGATGCCCAACGATCGACAATTTTGGCCAAAACATCGACAAGTTCTAGTGGGTCCAAGCATCGAGGCAACGAGGATGAGCCAGAGATCATCAGCTCAACACTGGGTAAGCGACGCTCAACTGATTCAGCAGGCGACCGCCCTGGACGAGAGCTCTTCCGAAGCAGCAGGAGAGAGCTCGTTGTGAATGTGCTGCACAGGGATCGCAAGCGAATGCGTCATTCAGTCGAGCCTCTCTCGCAGGAAAATCTGGGTGCAAAAGACGAGGTGGAAGAGGAGGAGTATGTGCCTAGCCTAAGCGTTGGCGACTATGAGGCTTATGTGCCGCAGGTAGTGCACAACACAAAGGAATCGGACATCGATATTGACATGCACGTAGACAAAGATGTGGTCAGCGTTGGGTGCTCATCCGCTGCTGTACCTAAAACTCAGTTTGTAGTGACGCTGAATGGTGATAAATCTCTAGGAAACGCGGCCGCTGCAGCCTATCGAAAGCGTCCACGCAAACGTACACCCTCGCCTCAGGTGTCCTCGACCAGTTCGGCAACACTGCAGCTAGCGAGCGTTGAGCCAACCTCAACCATCTGCACTGCGACTTCCTCAACCAATAGCAACAATAGACAGAACAAAGCAAAGCGAGCTCGCAGCAACTCGCGGTCATCACCTTCCACTTCGAGCAATACGCCGCCACCAAAGCCATCGCGGAGCCTGCGTCGGAGTGAGGTGCTGCGACAAACGCAGGAAATCAAAAAGATCATCATCAAGAACGACGCTGATGATGATGACGACGACGAGCAGCTGCCTGCATCACCGCGAAAACGTTCATCCAGCAAGCGGCGAAGCAGCTCCTCCAACCAGGCCGCCTTCTCATCGAATGACCATAAATCGGATTTGAAAGTGCAGCTGGAGGAAAACAATCGATCAACGACGCCACCACTACCTCCGAAGCTGTTGGAAAAACGAAACATTGGCCGGGAGAAATCATCGAATGCGACAAATACGAATTCGACCACTGTAGAAACGGTTTCTAAGGCAAAACATACACCTATTCGCTTCAAGATTAAGCCAGAAGAGGAGCAGCAGCCGCAGAAAAAACGTCGTTCGGGCAGTAAAGATCGTGAATCCTCCATGGAGCGACGTCGAATCTCAATACGAAATGCAGAAGATCGAAAATACGACAATTTACCGACACGTAAGTATATTCTATTAATAAATTATACGCTGTTATCGATGTAGATAGACATCCCCTTAGCTTCCCAGCACCTCTTTTAAATATATATCTATAATACTTTAATTTATCATCCCTCAGAGCGCAGAAATAGAGCATACAAATTTTAATTCCCATGAAAGAACTAAAAGAATTGTCTGAAGAGTGCCAAAAAAATAATAAAAAAAAATATATATATATTATATATACATATAAATATTGATGCAAGAATTATTTAATATTTGGTAACTATTGCTGTTTAATGACTAGTTACAGGATCAAGCCCAAGCACACTGCTAGATATATACGTTATGCTGCTAGAAAAATGTTACCTAATGAAATTGATAATGTAAAATGTTAAATTTATAACATTACATAGATAATTATTTTCCGAAGAATTACCTAACCATTCAACTAGATTAATGTAAGCAATATATTTATGCAGACCTATGGGTGCATTCCATAGCCACTAAAACTCTATCTCGTTTCTCATGTTTTCCATAGTAAGTGCTGTCAGCGTGGACTCAACCGTGTTAAAGGTGGCCAAGCCAAAGGAGCGCTGCAAGTATCATCCCAATTGCAACAAGCAATTCTGCGAGTATTATCACCCGTCGGCGCCTTGCAAGTCCTTCCCGAACTGCAAATTCGCAGACAAGTGCATGTACTCTCATCCCAAATGTAAGTTCGACCTGGCCTGTATGAGCGTCGACTGCAACTTTGCTCACAGCGGACCGCGTGATCTCAGCCACGTGCAGCTAACTGTACCGCCTCTCTGTAAGTGAAAAGGGTTACCCATGTTCATTTCAATTCCATTGATCAATAAATATATTTATATGTGTTTCCATTTTCAGCGTCGCATGTGATTCCTGTGCAAAACTACAAATCAATATCCGCACCGGTGACAGCGACTACAGCAACGACCATGTGCAAGTACTATCCTAACTGCACAAAAGCCGGCTGCACCTTCTATCATCCGAAGCCGTGTCGTTACGGCAAGAATTGCATCAATAAGCTCGAATGCATATTCTATCATCCGGAAATGCAAAGCAAATTTAAATGGGTCGCTTCGCTTGGCTGAGGACAACAGTTCGGGCGGATGGAGCAGGTCCTTATTATTAGCATTTAACGTTAGGAACCGGATCATATTATCATTAGCCACAGCCCATGTTTTTATGTAAACACTTGCATTATTAGGCACTACTCGACTGCAATTTCGATCGAGCCGAATCGGCTAAGAAGAACGGCTCGCACACGTCCCACTATTTAGCATTTATCATATAGAAAGAATTACAAACTATTTTAATTGTGTTTCTCTCCATCCTATCAATAATATGGAAAATAACAAAAACTATTTTTGAATAGGACAAATTTGCTCAGATTCGTTTATATTAATTTATGAATTTTGTTTTGCCTACCGTTAACATATTACGTATTTCGTAAATTGGGTATTCGAATGTGAAAAGAAGACCCCAATATTTGAATATTCCCATTGTTGTCGATAGAAACACCTTGAGTTAGATGAAAAGGCAAAGTAGTCTACATCAAAACTGTAATCGTCATATAAGCTGGTGAATAAAATTTAGCAATAAACTTGCTATACATTGGATATCAAAATTTGTTTTTTTTTTTTCCAACAGTACTCAAATTGATATTCATTTTTAATCTGCTGGTAAATATTGGTGTACAAAAATTATTCATCCTAGAAACATTTTAAATATGCAATCAACTAGAATTCGCATTCAAAAAAATCAATAAATAAATACAAATTATGCCAGAGCCCTGCCTTTAAGATTAGAAATACAAGTATCTTCAAATTGGAATATGCTGAAATTTTTAAACCTTATAGATCTTGCGCTATTAACAAAAATAAAAATGCACGTCTTCCAGACTTACTGAAAATTTAAATTAATAAAATTTGAATTCATATAAAAAATCATTTGTAATTTAAATTTTATCTTTTATTTTATTGGTTTTTTTTTTTTTTTTTTTTTTTTTTTTTGAAAAAAGTCGCATTATTTAATGTATGTATGTATAGTACAGTCTCTTAAGTTTACGCTTAAAAATTGTAGAGCAAAAATATTTGATTTACTTACTAACTACGTACACCTAGTTCTCATGCTTTTTGTATAAGGTCGCAATAAATGATATACGTATAGTTGCACACTATATATAAATCAACAGATATAAATATACACAGTTGTGTACTTAGTATATGTAGTTGCATGCATGCAAGGTATATAGGATTTTATTTAGCTCAGCTAATTTAGATTAAAATGGGCATACAAATCTATTTACAAAATATTACTCGTACATTATTGATTCGCATCGTATTTAAAGGCCTTCGCATGGAATGTTTCGAATTCGGCTGTTGATTTGTAATTCTTCATTTCATTTTCGTATCGAGTGCTTATGTTTCAGTGTACAGCACAGCTTTGTTCGCAGCTTTTTATTAGATATACTCGGTTTATTCTGCTCAATTATATCGAATACTGAGTCTAAACTGTAACTATATAACGACTATAAAGTGATTGCCATACAAACTACATGCTACAATAAATAGAAAGCTGCATTTTTAACTAACTAAAGCGTCGGCATCAAATTCAACTGTGTGTGAATGGGGAGAGTTGCTCTGTGGAAGCCTGGTTGTTGCTTTGCGAGCACCTTATAAAGACGAACTTAGTACAAAAGAAAACTTAGTACGGGAGCGTATTGTACTTATATGGGCGGATTTTTAAAATATCTCTTGTTCATATTGAGGCATTTGTATGTTAACTAAATTAGCCGTTCCTCCGGAGGCGGCTTGAGCACATTGTCCATTTCTAGCCGAGGATTGCAATACTCCTGAGCACTGGGACTGTAGGTGCCTCTCGTTGCGCGCTTGTTGCGTGCCATTACCAAGAACGTGCCCAGCAGCCCACCAGCAATCAGCAACAGGACTACAACCACTGGAATGACAATGATGGCAATGTCTGTCGTCGATGGGCCATCCTCCTTGGCCATTATCTGCAAATATAAATAAGTGTATTTTAGAGTTAGGCATTTAAATTTGCTTCTCTCTTTACATACCGGCGCTGTGCAGTTCTTGCCCATGAAACCTTCGGTGCAATTGCAGTAGTAATCCGCCTCTTCGCCGCAGTTCTCCACGCACTGTCCGCCATTGGCGCAAATGTTTGGGGTATTGCATGGATCGGTGAAGTTACAGAAGGCGCCACAGTGGGGCTTTTGGCAAATGCACTTGAAGCTACCCGGCTTATTTATGCACCGGCCAAGCTCTCCACAGTACTTCACTTCCTGGACGCATTCGTTTATATCGTTTTCACAATGCACGCCATCGAAGCCAGTGGCCAGACAGTCGCATTCATAGTCACCCACAAGGTCGTGGCACTTGCCGCCATTCATGCAGGGATTCGAGGCGCATTCGTCGATCTCCTCCTCGCAAAGGCGTCCCGTATAGCCCAGGCTGCATTTGCAATTGGGTATCTGTAAATGAATATTTGCATAATATAATTACTATATATCGAACATTAATTAGTATGCACTTACGCCATCTGTAGTGAGACAAAGGCCTCCGTTGAGGCAGGGAGTCAGCTCACAGAAGGGCGTGTCACAGAGTGCACCTTCAAAGCCCATAGAGCAAGTGCAGGTAAAGTTATTTCCGGTTTGAGCATCTAAAAAGTAAAGAACGGTTTAGATTTATAACTGAATAGTCTTAACAAATGAATCCTTAGATACTCACTAAATCCATTCTCGCAGCCCGATCCATTGCGGCAGGGCTCATTCTCGCAGGTCATCTGCTTCAGAGCATTGCACTGTGGACCCGTGTACTCGTCAGGGCAGTCGCAGCGGTAGGCAGCAATCAGATCCGTGCAGTTGCCGCCATTGTGGCAGGGCTGGCCGGCACACTCGTCAATGTTCTGCTCACAGTAGCGCCCCTCGAAGCCGGGCAGGCACTTGCAGTGGAAATCGGCCACAAGGTTGATGCAGGTGGCATTGTTTTCGCAATTGGTGTTGAGGCACTCGTCAATGTCTGTGCCGCAGTCGTCGCCCTCGTAGCCCGCTGGGCAGGTGCACGCGTACTCCTCGGTTGGCGCATTGCAGAAACCGTTGTTCTTGCAGTCCACCTGGAAGCACAGAATGCAGCCCTCCTCGGGCCGGGTCGAGTTGAGGCGGAACTGCGCCTGCAGCTGCACGGACACATTCTCAGTGTGTGGATACAGCTCGGCATTAGAGAAGTAGGGCAGCAGCAAGTCACCAACACGCGCCTCACCCAGGCAGCCCTTGAACTGGGAGCCCTGCTGCGAGGATTGCGTGGAGCCACGCAGTTGACGCGACTCAGGCATGCCGCCCAAATAGACTTGTGTGCTGCTGGAGAGCAGCTCCTGGAATGCTGCCTGATCGATGTCCGTGGAGAAACCGGGCGTGGGATCCACCATCGACTCCCAGCCCTTCCAACCACCTTCCAGTTTACCGTTGTGCGCACGCAAGTAAATGCGGCTCCATTCGCCATCCGTATTATCCTTCTCAAAGCGTCCAGACTCACCGATATGCAACTGCGTCAGTTTCCAGGTAACAGTGACCCGACCACCATTGACGCCGATTTCAAAGAAGCTATCCTGGTTGTCAATGAAGAGAAGAGTGCCGCCGGCGCGCGTGCGATAGGCAATCTCAATGATCGGTTTCAGTGGCGGCTGCTTGGTCACGCCAATCTCATCTGGCAGCTGTTCCTTGAAGTAGGAGAAGGCCAGTGGCGAATGTTCCAGACCCGTGAATGTGATATTGGTTAAGCATTCGTAGCCATCGTCCAGATTCTGACAGACGCTGCCGCCGGGACAGGGAACCAGCTGACAGAATTCAATCTCCTGGCAGTCCTTGCCTTTGTAACCGTTCGGGCATTTACAGCTGTAGTCGTTCCATGTGTTCCGGCACTCGGCATTGTGCTTACACGGGTTCTTGCGGCACAAGTCGTCGGACACCTCGCCCTGCAGCACCGAGGTGCGGTCAATGGTGACTGCTCCAAATGGCTTGGCGTTCACATTCACATCGGTCACATTCAGGGGATACATCTCAACGATCATGTTGAGGGAGCCGTTGCTCACTTTCACATCCTGAATGATGCCTTTGAAGTAATCCTTACTGTCGTCCATGTCCTTGCTGCCCGCAGTGCTACTAACGGCGACGCTAGTCTCGTCTAGACCCGGCTCAGTGCTGGCTGGCAGCAGGGATTCGCGTGTTGGCGCCGGACCACCCAAGTAAAGCACCTGTGCATCCAGCAGACCTGTCGTCGACAGCGTCTTGCGGAAGTACTCGGTACCATTGAGCTTGACCTGCACCAGGGTCTGATTGCGCACCACCTCAATTAGATGATTGTAGCCATTGTCCAGCTTCTGTCCACCCACCGTGTACGCTTCGGGCGTGCCATTAAACTGCATTTTCACCAGCAGCTCGCCGCCATGCAGTTTAGCTGACACATACGAGTCGCCAACGTCTGAATGAAATTGAGATTTTAGTTTAGTACTCCTTGTAACTATTTACTCCTATTTAAGTACTCACTCTTTGTTGGCATTTTGCGGGGATCGCTGCCCAAGTAGAAGACCTGACCCGTGGGCTCGCGCGTTCGTATAAACATGGATATGTCCAAAATAGAGCGTATGGCACGTCGGGCTACGTCTGTCGTCTCCACAATCACAGCCGAGTGCGTCGTATTCTCGTGTCCGAATGTTGCAGCGGTCATATCTAATAAGATTGCGGATTAAAGTCAATGTTATTCCCAGCATTCATTGGGATATGCAAGCGTTCACTTACTGTGCTGGCACGTATGCCCAAAGAACGGTCTGGGACAGTGGCAGGCGAAGGTGTGCCATAGATCTGTGCACTCGCCATTTGAGTGACATGGATTTGGTCTGCATTGCTCCGTGCGCGGGCAGCCGCTCTGAACGTACGACAGCTTCGTACTCTCACTGTTCGTGTCTTGATCGTTCTGCTCGTCGGGGAAGATCCATTTGCCATTGACGACAACATCCTGCATGCAGCCCACGAAGCTGGACGGCTGATGCGTCAAGTGGCGCAGATAGGACTTCAAGTTGGGTATGGTGCCGCCCAGATATGTCAACGGAAACGAGGGCTGGCTGTTGTTGGCCGTCTCGTAGGAGCCAACCGGATAGATGGCCTGCTCATCGTTGGCGGACAGCACAAGGTGAGAGGTGTTTATAGCCACAAACACTTTGTGCCAGTTGCTGTCGTTCAGCTTGGAGCCAATGAACACACCTTCCCATTTGTTCAGCAGCGATGAGTGCAGATTCAGCCGTCCATTGATCAGCTCCAGGATGTAGCTAACCGGTTCGTTCTGTCCGCCGGATGTGCCGAAGGCAAGCACGCCGTTTGGCAGCGTTGTCTTGAATTGCAAATTGATGTCGTAGCCCTCGTCGCGTTGCGTCTTCACAGTTATCAGGCTGCTGACAACCATTGAGAGCGTCGTGGTCTTCTCACAGGTGTCGCCCTGGAAGCCATGCTCGCAGGAGCAGTTGAATAGGTGTATTGTTTCGTTCACCAGGAAGGGATGACAGGTGCCGCCATTCAGACAGGGTCCACTGATGCAGCCAATCAGCGGCACCGAACAATTCTTGCCCCCGAAGTTGGCGTCACAGTCGCAATCGTAGTCGTTAATCTGGTCGATGCAGGTGCCATTGTGACAGGGATTATAGCGATCGCATTCGTCAATGTTGATCTCACAGTGGGTGCCCTCAAAGCCCGGATCGCACTCACAAGTATAGGTGCCGATCTGATAGATGAATATAGGTTAAATTGGGGTTTTCTTATTGACATTTGATTGCATGCACTTACTCCGTCATTGCAGGTGCCATGCTTCGTGCAGGGATTGCTCTCGCACTCGTTGATATTGATCTCACAGTTTTTGCCAATGATGCCCGGCACGCACACACATTCATAGCTGTATAATTAGACATTATATTAAACTATTCACTTTGGTTTTGTTTGCTTCATTTTCTGGTCTCACCCGCTGGCATTCTCATAGCTGAAGGGCTGGCTAAACACTCGCGGCAAGTCCATGACTCTGCTCAGCTGATACAGCGTGGAGTTGGAGCGCTCCAAGCAGGTGCTGTTGTACTGGCAGGGATTGCTCTCGCACTCATTGACATCCTGCTCACAGTTCTTGCCCTTGTAGCCCGCATGGCATTCGCAGAAGTAGTCCTTCACCTGATCAATGCACTTGGCGCCGTTCGTGCAGGGATTCGACACGCATTCATCAATATTCAGCTCGCAGTTCTTGCCCTCGTAGCCGGTGCCACTGCAGTCGCAGTGGAAGCCACCCAGCTCGTCGATGCAGAGCCCATTGTTGAGGCAGGGCGCCGAGACACAGTCATCGATGTCAATGTCACAGATCCGTCCCGTCATGCCGGGTATGCAGGAGCACGTGAAATTGTTAATCATGTCAATGCAAGTGGAGCCATTCGAGCATGGATTGCTGATGCACTCGTCTATATCGATCTCACAGTTCTCTCCCTGGTAGCCCGGCTTGCAGTCGCATTCGTAGGCATTGATCTTGTTTGGATGAAGAGAATTGAATATGGTTTATCAATAAAAGTTTTGCAAAGGTAAAAAATTTCTTTTCGATTATGGTTTCTAATAGATTTTCGTTTATTTATAGTAATTGGTGTATGAACTACTGAGGGGCAGCATGGAAAGCAAGTTCCTTTAACTAAAATCGATTCTAAATGGGATAAACTAGCTCTTAATTATTTTTTTTAATTTATTTTTTGGAGTAATTGTCTTACAGTAGAACAAAGAAAAGAATAAATAGGGAAATATATATAATAATTTTAATTTAATAATATATTTTATATTTTAATTTAATAATATATATTTTTTAAAAAATTTTTGCATATTAAGGAAATTGAATAAATTTATAGGCAGGCTATGAAGTAAAATAAATAATAAACACAATTTATTTTAAATCGTATATATAGAAATTAAAATCTATGGAAATGGAAGAGGCAAAAAATAAATTTTAATGGGGAAAATTATTAGAGATGTTGTCTAAGCTACAAGTACAGATATTATGATTGTACTGAAGGGTTATTATAAACAATAGACTAGAGGGAGCAATAAGCTGTGACTATCAGATAAGGAAACAAAAAATAATCAACAAGCAATTTAATGGGATAATTCGTCTCTAATGAATGTTTTATTAAAACTTGTTGATTTTCTATCGAATTTAATGTGATAATATTTCGTGTTTGCTGAGGAGATTGTTATATGATAAATTCCTTGAGAGCAGCTTGCAATTTTGAGATTAGCTGGCTGTATATGCTTAAAAGTTCTATAGCTTTTAGTATTTTCCGATCGCACACAGACCCGTAATGCCCCACTCACTTGTCTCAATATCCGATGCTTTCCGTATTTAAAGAAAAACAACTAATCACATTTTAGTAACTGGCGACGCTTCTGTGCCGTGCAGATCGTTTCGAAACACTTACCTTGTTGTGGCACGTGGCGCCGTGCAGGCAGGGATGGCTGAGGCACTCGTCCACGTCGGAGTCACAGTGGATGCCCGTGAATCCGGGCGTGCAGTAGCACTTGTAGGAGCCCTTCTCGTTCTTGCATATGCCGTTGCCGCAGATCTTCGGCTGCAGCATGCACTCGTCCACATCGTTGGCACAATTGCGACCCGTCCAGCCCCGCTGGCACTTGCACTCGTAGTCGCCGTTGGGCAGATCGAGGCACTCGCCACCATTCTGGCAGGGCTGTGTGGCGCACTGGTTGCACACCTTGTTCTCCGGGCAGATGCACTGGTTCTGGGCGCAGACCATCGGCTCCTGGCAGTTGAGGGGCGAACAGTTCTCCCCCTTCTCGCAGCGGTCGCCCGAGTAGCCAACGGCACAGTAACAATGGGTGCCATTCATTGAGCAGGTGCCGCCATTCAGGCATTTGCCGTTCGTGGCATTGCAGTTGATGGGCGTCAAGGCCAAGGCGTTGGCGCCATCGCCCGTGCTCTGCTGACAATTGTAACCTGAATATCGAAATTAAATTTTAATGTTAATTTGCTTCCCTTACCAACTGCACCAAAGCTCTACTCTTAGATCGAAGTGTTCTACGAGTCTAAGTATGTTTATATTTACAGTTAATATAATGCAATAGAATACACTAAGTACTAAATAAGTCTATATATGTATATATTTATATTTACAGTTAATATATCGAGGGTTGCACCACAAGTTGCAGAGGTTAAGCAGCTCATTCAAGCGAAATTCGACTACAATTAATTCATTCACGTTAAATATTTAGTTCATACACTATGATAGTTAAAGGACTTGCAGTGCAACCCTTTGTGATAGTTGTTGTTGCCAAACCTGTGTATCCACTAGCACATATACAGGTATAATTGTTACTATATCCTAGGCAGGTGCCACCGTTCAAGCAATTTTCTTGGGGACATGCATTCAGGGAGGCCGAGCGTTGGTTTTGTGCTAATTGTTGTTGTTGTTGTTGTTTGTTTTGTTTACTTTCTGTTGTTGTTGTTGTTGTTGTGGCTGTTGCTGTTCTGGTTGTGTTGGTTATTGAAGGTTTTTTGGTGGTAGTATAAGTTGTTGTTGCAATTGTGGGAATAGCTGGGTTTGTGATTAGCGTTTTTCTTGTTGTTGTTGTTGTTGTTGTAGTTGTTGGTGTTGTTGGGGTTGCTTGTTCAGGTGTCGGTGTGGTTGTTGTTGTTGTCGGCAGGCAATGACCAATTGGGCCTACATACATAAGTCGCATAGCCATATATACATATAGAGCATAGTTATATTTGTCCAGCCAATAAGTTAATTAGATGTAGGTGTATTTGTTTATGCGTGTGTGTGTGTGTGTATGGTAATTGAATATTAGTTCAAGCATTTTATCAAAATTTGTTGTTAAATATGTTTAAAGGCTAAATGTTGATGAGATCAATGTGTTTCTAGCTCACGAACTAAGTTTCTATTCGGATTTTTTACCTATTGAAGAAAATTTAGATTCTGGTTTAAATAATACCAGTGAAGCAGACTTTCTTCTAGCTCAAATATAATTGGTATATATTGCCTTTATAATCTATTTGTATTTGCTTTGTTCTAATTAATATTTGTTTTATTATTATAAATGTTGTGGAAAGGGCAAATTCATATATATTATATTTATATGGGAGCAAGCTCTATACTGTGGCTGGGTTTCTGTACATCTTTACTATAGACCTACTTAATTTGAGTTCACAACGCTTGCGCTTCAGCCACTCGGGTGATATGTAACGCTTCTTCTTGCCACTGGCGCACAGAGCGCTTAGTTCTCCTTCACCCTCGCTCTCGCCTTCGCCTTCGCCCTCGCCCGCGCCCACACCCTCTGCCCTACCATGCAAGGCCAAGTACAATTCAAGCGAAGTTGGCAGCGCCAAAGTGGAAGCTTTTGTTAGATTTCAAATGTGTACAGAGGGAGAAGAGAGATAGAGAGGGAGATATATATTTGATAATCATTATGATACCCACGCTGGAAAGCTAAGCCCCAAACTAAGCAATTACATGCGCCACACCATGAACCATTGAACCCATAAGGAGGCCTACATAAAGAGCCATCAAGTACTCACCCGAAGTTCCTGGCTTACACATACACACGCCGCCAACACACTCCGAATCGATGGGACACTGCTGGGCACAGCTGGGACCCAGCTGGCAGAGCTCGCCGCTGTACTCGGGCGCACAGATGCACTGGAAGCCGATGGCCTTGTCGACGCAGGTGCCGCCGTTGAGGCACTGCTGCGTCTGGCAGCTGATGGGCTTGTCGCAGATGTCGCCGTGCCAGCCGTCCTGGCACTGGCAGGTGTAGCTGCCGTACGTATCGAAGCACCGGCCGCCGTTCAGGCACGGATTGTCCTCGCACTCGTCAATGTTTGTCTGGCAGAAGGCGCCGACGTAGCCGGTGTTGGTGCAGTCGCAGCTGAATCCATTGACGCTATCGATGCAGCTGCCGTTGTTCTGGCAGGGCTGCGAGGCGCACTCGTCCATGTCGATTTCGCAACGCGCCCCCGTATAGCCCTTGGCACACTCGCAGGTGGGGCTGGAGCTGCCGCTCAGCACAACGCAGGCGCCGTTATTCAAACAGGGATTCGACTGGCACAGCGGATGTATGTTCACCTCCGTCTCGCAGTGCTCTCCACTGTGATTCGCATGGCACACGCATTGATAGTCGCCTCGTGAGTTCTCGCGGCAGGTGCCGCCGTTGTTGCACGGATTCTTGGCACACGGCGATCCGTTGTCCTTCTGGCAGTTTTTGCCCGAATAGCGGGCCGTGCAGCGGCACTCGTAGCCATCGGCATTCGAGGTGCAGGTGCCATGGCCCATGCAGGGATCGTTCAGGCAATAGTTATCCTGCAGCCGTGTAAATGTTTCGTGCTCGCTGCACGGCCCATACGACAGCGGACAGACACCGAACACGGCGTTCTGCTTGGAGGCGTTCACGAACTGCAGTCCAGGTCCGTCCAGCAGGCAGCCCGAGAACGAGTTGCCCAATATCAATATGGCCAACTCGTTGCCAATGTCCTGATTGGTAAGGAACTGGCTATTGTACGTCGAATTAGCTGCAATTACGAAAGGAAAGGTGAAACAGACAGATCGATTAAGAACTATTTTGCATATTTAACTTAAGGTAGTCAAATAGTTTTTGCAATTGCAGTTAATTGCCTTAAAATATAAAGCGAAACGATTCCATTTTCACCCTCAATATTCATAGGCATTCAATGTAAAGGGACGTGGATATACGCCAAATTCTTAGATCACGTAGAGCAGGCTCTTCTAACAAATAATTTAAACATTCTCTCACGATCAAATAAAACAAATATTAAATAGTTGTTATATAAATAAATAAATAAATAAAATTATTGGTAAACAAAAAAATAGAAATTAAAAAATAAAAAATTAAATAATAATTTAAAAATATCATAAACTTAGTTATAAAAAAAAAAAAAAAAAAAAAAACAAATTTGCTTTTCTTATAAAGCCTATCGCATTTATGCCAAAATTTTTACAAAAATAAATAAAATATATTAGCATTTACATTATAATTGCCTGATTTTAAATTATAAATTTAAATATTTATTTATATTAAAAGCAAAAGCTTAATCCGCAAGACTAGTCACGTCAGCTCTGATTTTAACTTGAATTTGCTTTAGCTTAATTAACGACTTTCCGCATGGAAGTGAATTAGGTTTTTGAAAAAAAAAAAAAAAAAAAAAAATGTTGTGGGTTTTAAGTCAATTTATTTTTTAGGCCGCATTGTTATTTACTTTTAACTAAAAGCAGAAATTTCGAAAAAAGCCACTATCTAACGGATATTTTGTGTCCAAATTATCATTATAATTTGTTTATAAATATTTAATAAAATTTAAATATAAAGAAATAGTTTTATTTAATAATTAATAGAAAAAATAGTTTCTTTTTATTTGATATTTAATAAAAATAGTTAAATAATTGCTCATTTTCAGATTTTATATATTCCTAGGGTTCGGAAAGCTTCCACAAATTTAACTGGAATGTGGTCTGTGGGATGTTTGCTGTCTGTTCGACCGCAATTTCTTTTCATTGTTGGTATCATTTCACGGAATGAATTGAAAGATAATCACTTACCAAAGATAATTGCCTCACGATCCACATGCAAATAGAGATTGCCGTACTCGTACTTGAACTGCAGCGTATGCCAGCGATTGTCCAACAGTTGGTAGGGCAATCTGACATCCAAGCGATTGTTGAGTCCAATCACGGCCGGGCCGGCCAGCGAGACTTGCAGGAAATCGTTGAGCACTGAGATTACAATTGAGTTTTTGTTATATTGCTGGGCGAGTATTTCGCCGCCGCGGCACGAGCGGAAGCTGATCGCCGAGTGGTCCCAGGTGGTCATCGGCGTCTGCAGGCGCAGATAGGCGGATCCATTGAAATACGCCTCCTTCGCGTGCACCTCCACCGGGGCAACATCTGTCAGAGAGCCGAGAAATACAGAGTGAGAGAGAAAATTAAGGTTAGCTACGATTTGATACAAGGCCAGGCGGCCGGTAATCGCATTTGAATGGACTAAAGAGACTTCGTGGACTTCCTCATTTGTCGCATTTGCGCTTATTGGGCACATGGCTAATTTAGCGATTGGCCCATTGGTTTACTGTCTTAGCGGCGCTAAAGTGAACCAGCATTGACCAAATTAGAAGAGATGGCAGCAAATGTTAAGCAGCGGCACCCAACAAACCATTTCGCGCACAACTTTCATTTGCGCTGGCGGCACAGAATCGATTCGCCTCGCCCCCCTCTGCCTCACCACATGTGCGTGCTCGAGTGGCAGCACCACCAGCACCAGCACCAGCACCAGCACCACCGGCAGCAGCCGGCACTATCCGCAACCACACGCTACGCTCACTTCAAGTGTTTTCCTTAAAGTTTAAAGCTTTTCAAAAGCAGCCAACAACAAACCAGCGAGTGCACAAGCCGTAAAGAAATAAGCAAAATCAAAACATAAGCCAGTTTCTTCATCTCGCGCCGCTGCAAAAGTTGAAATTACGAGAAAGAAAGTTGTACTTAGGAAGCCGATAAGGCAAATTTTTAGAAACATGAAACAGTAATTAATGATTGACGGTTTCTGCCTTCCGTTTCATTCGCAACTCACATGCGCTTACGAAATTAATCATTCATCAGCTGATGAATATTGAATAGTGTTGATACAGTTATTTTTAAATAATTTCACAGAGCTGAACAATTGATTAACATAAATGTGGGCAAGTAAATGTTTTCATGTCTACACTTTGAAAGTCACAAATCTTTGTCAAGTCTTTCTCGCCTTGTAGGTTTCTTGGTAGCTCAAAACATCTGTGTCACCTGGCCAAAGGTACGTGCTAAAAAGGTGAGAAAAAGGTTAGCCAGGGCACACCGTTAAAAGAAGGTTGTTGGCCCTTTAACGCGAACTCCCTGCCCTAAACCCTGACTTGACATAAATTTGCTCAAATTTCAATGTTACAATTTAATTATTATACATTTCATTTCAGGGCTAATGTTAAACAAGTAAGAAAGCTCTAGTCGAGACTGCTCGACTACGAGATCCCCTGAACCCTACAAGCAACTGATATTTCAATAATAATTAGCACCCACACACGCACTCATGCAAACAAATACACGCACACACACACACTCACATATACAGGCGATTTCGCTTGGGTTGCGCTGCAGTGTTGGCAATATTAGGAGAACTTATTTGTTGAATAATTTAATTTCTAGACGTACGATCGTAATGAAACTTTCAGAACGTAATCATAATGTTAAAATGTATGTGTATACCGAATCACAAGTCTCTAGTATTTGATATACGACTTTTACAAAGATGAGGGTGAAGGGGTGGATTTAGGGGTGGGGGGTAAATTTTAACAAAAACCGAAATTGTATGACATGCGTCTTAATATACATTTTAAATTTGGAGACTGTAGCTTGAAAGATGTAGGAGATATAATTTTTAAACTGATCTTCGATAAGGTTTTTATCGATAAAAAAGTATCGGAATGAGTTATCGTTTTTTAGTGATAAACTCGATATCCGCGTGATATATACGGACATTTTAAAAAAAAGTTGAAGTCTCTAGCTCTTATATCTTCTGAAATCGACGCGTTCAAACATACGGACAGACGGACGGACGGACGGACGGACGGACGGACGGACGGACGGACGGACAGACAGACGGACAGGGCTAAATCGACTCAGCTCGTCGCCCTGATCAAGAATATATATACTTTGTGGGGTCTGCCACGCCTCCTTCTGCCTGTTACATACATTTTAACAAAACCATTATACCCTGATTTCCCATTTTCAATGGGTTCAGGGTATAAAAATATATATATATGTATATATATAATTATTTTAATATTTTAATATACAACAAGTAAGAAAGCTCTAGTCGAGACTGCTCGACTACGAGATCCCCTGAACCCTACAAGCAACTGATATTTCAATAATAATTAGCACCCACACACGCACTCATGCAAACAAATACACGCACACACACACACTCACATATACAGGCGATTGCGCTTGGGTTGCGCGGCAGTGTTGGCAATATTAGGAGAACTTATTTGTTGAATAATTTAATTTCTAGACGTACGATCGTAATGAAACTTTCAGAACGTATTCATATTGTTTAAATGTATGTGTATACCGAAGCACAAGTCTCTAGTATTTGATATACGACTTTTACAAAGATGAGGGTGAGGGGGTGGATTTGGGGGTGGGGGGTAAATTTTAACAAAAACCGAAATTGTATGACATGCGTCTTAATATACATTTTAAATTTGGAGACTGTAGCTTGAAAGATGTAGGAGATATAATTTTTAAACTGATCTTCGATAAGGTTTTTTATCGATAAAAAAGTATCGGAATGAGTTATCGTTTTTTAGTGATAAACTCGATATCCGCGTGATATATACGGACATTTTAAAAAAAAGTTGACGTCTCTAGCTCTTGTATCTTCTGAAATCGACGCGTTCAAACATACGGACAGACGGACGGACGGACGGACGGACGGACGGACGGACGGACGGACGGACGGACGGACGGACAGACAGACGGACAGGGCTAAATCGACTCAGCTCGTCGCCCTGATCAAGAATATATATACTTTGTGGGGTCTGCCACGCCTCCTTCTGCCTGTTACATACATTTTAACAAAACCATTATACCCTGATTTCCCATTTTCAATGGGTTCAGGGTATAAAAATTTAATGTAGATCTCGGTTTTAATTATTTTTAAACAGTTTTAAATTGATTGACCTTTTCATATTTATGAAAAGTAAATTATATAATTTATTTCTATGTAAAATTTAATTAATTTTTTGTGCTATAAAATTTATTTTATCATTTATTCACCAGCCAAATTTTTTACAAAATAAATAAAACATTTTTATCTTTTACTCTGACGTTAAAAAAAAGTGAGCAATATCTCAACTTGGCAATATATCTTTTTAAACGTTTTTATAGCTTGGTCATTTGTTTATTATTTTTATTTACTTATCTTTCTTTGTGTTTGTATATTATCTTATAATCATAATAATAATAAATCTATATAACCATATATATATAAACTGCTGAAAGCAGTTTGTTTCATAGCAAACGAAACGTTCGAAAGTTTTCAGCCAAAATACGTGTATTTCATGGCTATTAACTTATTTATGTACATAAATGTCAATATATAAATATACATAACATGTACATTTGTCTGAGTATATATGTATGTATGTAGGTATATATTTCTTCGCGCTAATTTCAATGCCATTGAAATGACTGTCATAGCTGCTTGTGTCCGAAACAAGACTCAATACAATTTGCAGTTTAGAATATGTGTTAAGTGGCTGACGACGGGATTTGTCATAAATCTAAAATTGACATGTCTGAACAAAAACTGCCATTTAAAATGTGTATATTATTTTTATAAATACAAGTTTATGCATGTATGTATGTATGTTTGTACTTTTCTTATTAAACTTCGAACTTTTGGCCTGCCATGGCCCTAACTGACTAACAGGGCAGTTGGCTTAGAAAACCGCTTACAAAAAAGCAAAACGTGCAAAACTGCATGCAAAGCGTTGACCAGACCTCGAACTGGCCCTAGTAGCTGCTACCCCTACCCTCCTACGGCTGCTTGCGACTGCACCTCCGCTCAGGGCGACTACAATACGAGAAAGGGGCGAGAGAGAGAGGGGTGCGTAGACATTATGAGGCCATCGATTTTGTTGCACCGCATTTGAAACATTTTATTCGCATTTAAAGGCGATTTCGTTTGCCGGACAGTTGGAAATGGAGGGCTCTAAGCAGAGCTGGAAACGTTTTGGTTTTAGGCTTTCGGGTTTGGCATTTGTGTGTCAGCGCTTTGAGAGCTTCGTGCCCGCTCGCGTTGCTAAGTAAATGAGCCAGTAACTGAGCCGTAGTCAAAGTAGCTCATAATTATATTATACTCACGTACGAAACTGTGCAGAAAAATACTCAAAAGCAAACAATATGAATGTAAGAATGCTGAAAACTAGATGCAACAGCAAAAGGAAATACCCTATAATTTATTATCGTAAAAATTTGATAAGGAAAATTGAAAATACAAAAATTATTGACCTTATATTTTATAAAATTATTCATTATATTGAAAAAGTATTTTATATTCACTCTATATAAGTGTTTATAGTTTAGCGCTCTTTGAACTTTATTTAATTCTAAATCAATAAACAGCAAACTAATCGAAATTCCACATACATTTATGCAAAGCGTGGCATACCTTTATACGGTGTTAAGGTCTACAGGGTATTTAAATGCCATTAAGAGAAAAAAAAAGAGAATTACTTATTATATATGCGGTATGTGTCGACATGCTCTTTTGTATAACAGCATTGGCCTTTTGTGCTTAGCCGTAAATGAACGGAACGGAAATTTCATAATCATAAACGTTTCAAATGCGAAACAGCAAAGAAAAAAAATAAGAAGAAGAATTTTTGTTTTCGCATTTCGTCAACTGTTCTCTAACCTCTTCTGCTGCTTCTTGTTCACCGACTTGTGAATGAATTGACAATGGGCCGACAGAGACGGCGACTACGATGAGATCTTAAGTTTAGAGCGAGCGAATTTTAAGTTTTTAGCGGTACCATAAAAGAAACAGTATTTAATAGCTGCTTTATGCCCTGTAAAGATCGCGATTGGGCAGAGCGGGTATGATAGTTTTGGGCAAATGCGAGCATCGATTACTGAATTATCTGTATTATAGCTAAATAGTATGCATTAAAGATATAAACAGAGCATTATATCCGTATAAAAGTTTTTGTTTAATATTGTGCACGATTTTTTCATCCGTAAGCTTATTGTTTCTATTTCTATTTAAGTTATCAACAAATTCCCGAAAAACTATATTGAAGCAATACTTATTTATAAATCTATAGAGCTCTGAAACTATACTAATATATTTCTTTAATTAAATAGTTGTTGTCCATTCAAATTGCAGGGTATATGGTAGCCATCCTTTAACAATGTGACTTGTGTTTTTTTGGGAACCGTCTCAAACTGACTTCGAAGTTGAAGCTTAATGATGTCTAAATCGCTTTGTGCTTTAAGTTGGGCGTGTCAAAAAGCCACAAAGAAAAATTTAAATACTCCCAGCTTAATGGGCAAACACAGAATTTTTAACCAAATAGCATGAATAATAATACAATGAACAATTGTCACAATAGACACGTTTTAGAATGCCTTTCCACATTTATGTCTGATCAACAACATTTCCAATCAAGAAGATATGCTGAAGTAAAAGCCTAAGATCATTTAAATCATCCAGAGAAAGATATTTATGCAAAGAAACTAAACTTAAAATTTTCTTAAAATATATTTGCTTTAATATATTCATTTTGCTGGCAAAGCCAGGCTAAAGATTTCACAAAATCCCTTGTCAAAATCAGTAAACTTTTTGTTAATATAATAATCAATATATGCATATATCAGCTATTTTTCCTTAAGTTCCCGTGCATATCAAATATTTGCTCATTATTTCGAGCCCCAGAAGTTTTTTTATTAATAAATCATTTTTCCCCCGAACACAAATGGGAGTTTCTACTTTCATTTTAGGTTTTCGCCTAAACACAGATTTTCCCATGAGCTACATATGTATGCATTAATGCTGTTATATCATTATGATGCATTTTCCACTTCCCCAAAGTATTTTCACGTATCATTAAAATTCGAAAGAAAAAATTAAATGTATACAAATGGAATGTTTAAAAAACTGTGCTAAATACTCGAACACAATGAAAACAACAAAAATTGTCTTATATAGACTCCTGCCACGCCCATCTCAGCATAGGCGTCAGACCCAGTTAGCCAAACTCTCACACACATACATATGCGCAATTTGCATAAGTATGCATACATGTAAATTAGCTCAGCTTTGGGGCTTTGCCTTTGCATTTGCATTTGCATTGCATTGCACTCTGTGGCATGAGTAATCAGCGCCAGCATATACATGAGCCAAAAGCAACATGGCTCACACACACGCACACACACTTACACATGTCGACATGTGCATGCTTGACGTGTTTTTTTTGTCGCGATTTGTGAGCTGTTTTCGGCCCGTCTCGTATTCATTTTTGCCGATCTAGCGTTTTCGTCTTGGTTTTTGTGCTCTCCCAACTTTCTAAGCCGTTGTTTGTTGTTGTTGTTGTTGCTGTTGTTGTTGATATTGCAACTGTTAGTTCCAAGTAACCATCTCTTTCAGCATTCAACCCCCTTCGACCTGTGCGCCACCACCCACCCTTTGGCTGACCGAATGGCCACAACAACCAAAAGTCTCAAACGTTGCTTAGCTGCCTTTCTGGCTACGTTTACATACCCTTGCCGAGGTTATTATACTTAGATGTAAACATATGTAACTCATATAGTTAATATTAAATCTAAATTTACAGCTTTATTTATATATACTAGTTGCAGATGCTAACAGAGATTGCAGAAATCTTTGCATACTTCTTTTAATATGATCAAGTATAGTTTTGTATTCCTTCCAACTCAGCTGAGAGATGCAATAAAAACTGTCACGAGAAGATTAAGATCTTATTGTACAGCAACAAAGCTCAGTTTAATTAGGAATTTGAAATGCATTGTATTTTTTATCATTAAATTAAATAGACATTTTAGTGGGCCGTCAAGCTTTATTGCCTTTTCTACAATGAATAGTTAAATTTGTGTGTCAAACGTTAATGTCCAAAACCCCTTAAAACAAGTATTTTATATATGAGGCAAGTCAGTCACTTTATGTCTCAGCTGCAGTTGGCACGTGTCAACTAAATCGGACAACTATAATGTATTTCACATATATAGTATATATATTGCATAAGTATATCAACTTTCTACGACTCTGTCTCATGATGTCTGCAAGTGCATGATCTATTCGGCTTGCCGTTGTTGGCCATTCCTTCTTGGTTGGTCATACTTCAATTGTTTTGCCATTGGTTGCCTCACAGACAACCCACACAATCACAAAAAGTCTCACACACAGATAGACTGTGCTTTATTATTATTGCGGGCCTTGTTGTTATTGCTTTTAATTTCTGCTGTAAATACTTTTCAGCTTTTAATTTTTGTTTTTTTGTAGCAAACGCCTACGAATAAATTTCATTTTTCACTGAGTATTCAAGTGTTGTATTACTGGCTGTCGGATGCTCCCCAGTTGCATAAATTATTTATGCCGCTTGGCTCTTTCGCTGATGGGCTCTTACTTTTTAGCCATTTTTCTTGAATTTGCTAACAGCAATAGCAGTAACAATTTCGTTTATTAATTTTGAAAAACATTTTTAATTGCAATTTAATTGTTGCGTTGCTCTGTGAGCTCAGTTTCAGTTTCAGTGTTCGTTATTCGATTCGGAAAAGTGAAAACGTGTCGCGATTATTGTTTAATTATAGTTTGTTGATAATGCGATTATCGAAATGCTTTGAAGCTATAATATTACCCAAAGAAAAGGCACAGAACAAAAGGCAGAGCTAGACATAGAGATAAAGAGAAATCGATATAGATCTCTAGACTTTAGGATTGCTTGAAAGAGTTTATTTTATTTGTATATTAAATGAAAAATCACCGTTTACTGAATTATGTGAATGGAACTTATTTATCATTATTTTCAAGTTGCTTGCACGACATGTAAAGAAATTAGAAAACTGTGTAAACTTGTGTAAAAGAACTTGTCAAGACGCATACTAAGTGCTTTTAAATGGGCATTTGTTCAACTATTATCAGTTGGAGAAAAGTGAACTTTAAAAGAATCTCTTGTTCGAAGCAGCTGCAAACGAGCGAGACTTGTTCCCATTGGACGGCAAACACTTTGAGATCTATAGCATTATATTCCACACTTGGTAATCGTTTGTGCAACACCAACTCGGAAAGCAGCCAATCTAGTCTATCCTAACAAAATAGTTCCCACACAAATTTCCGCCTGCGCTGCTAAGAATGCGAGACAAGTTTTAAATATTTAAATAAATACGCTGCGTTGCTTAGACTGTATTATTATACAATAGGTAGATGATTATAACAAAAGCAATTCACACATGCGAAGTAAAACTAATTAATTCAGATAAATAGTCGCGTCACATGAACGCAAACGCGCTGAAAACGCTTGAGAAACGCGCCCGAAACGCCCAGCGGTTGCCCACCTTCAAATTCGGGACTGGCAACCTTTAGTCGGCGGTGCTCCACCTCGTTTTTATCTATGTATGAGTTGTTGGGCTAAGACGTTTCTGGGAATAGCAATGCGTCCAAAGTGCTTAGAATTGGGCACACTGTGGAACCACTGAGGTGGCGCCGCAGCCGCAGCCGCAGTCGCAGCCGCAGTCAACGCAACTCGCCTGGGAACCAGTTTTCAGTGGCAGCAACAGCCAACAGCCAGCAGCAACAACAATTGGACGCAACTCAGTTAGAGCCCTTGCTGTTCGAGCGCTCCAGAAGACCCGTTCGGCAAAGTAGCACAAAGCAATGAACTGTTGAAAAATGCCTGAGAATCTTTTCCGGTGACCGTGCCCGGGCCCCGACCCCGGTCCCAGCCACGGTCCGGAACAATCTGAACAAACACTGTCGAAAACGGTCAAAAGAACGGGCCTGCAACAATTGGTGGGCGTTGCACTGTGGAATGGAAAGCCGAAGCTGAATTTCATCAAAACCAGAATATACGAAACACATGTCGAAACTCTCTGTAGCCTTGAAGCTCTTTTATTTTATTGTATTTTATTTTACTTTTTATTCGTTTGTTTGGTAATATGCAGTGCTGACTCATGGGTTGAAGAATCTGAAATTCGATACAAAGAGCAGTCGAAAATGGGGGGAAAAGTGGAACTGGAACTTTGTTAGAGCATGCCTTACTTCACTTTATCTTTCATGTAACTAATGTATATCTGATAAATATTTGAAGAGCTTTCGCAATAAAAAATGGCTTTGAATTTTGTAAATATTATTTTAAGAATAAATATAATTTTTTATTAAATAATATCAATATGTTTTTAATGTGCCCAAAGCCATTTTAATTTATTATTATTATTATTAGACTCCATCATACACACTCTATTAATTTCACATTTCTTTCTATTATGTTTTCTATTTCGATTTTGTGAGGTTTTCATTCCACAGTGCGGATGCGAACGCTTTAACTTGGCTGAGTCAAGCCCAATGGCTGGCTGTTGCGGTCGGTTCGCTGCGTATGCAAATAGCGACAGATAAAACGCAGCTACGTGATGGCTCTGATAAAGACAATGACAATGACAACAGCAGCAGCAACAACAACAACAACAACAACAGATACACTTAACAACGCCCACAATTTAAACATTTGTTTCCAACTAAAAGCGAAAGTAGCCAGAGACATTTTCATTATGTGCGAGCATTTTGTTTTATTTCAATTTGGTTTTTGTTTATTTTTTATTTTTTTTTGTCTGGTTTCTGCTTTATTTTAATATTTCATTTGTTTGCGGTTTGTGGTCTTCTCAAGGCGCTTGAAAATCGATGCACCCGATGCTGAAGCCTGCAAACTGGCAGCGCTGCACAGGTAAGTCTGCCCTTTCTTCAAAACACAATAAATATGCCCTTAACATATGCAATTATGAAAGTTTAACGATCAAGGGAATGTACATGAAGGTAAAAACTGTCAATATATGTATATATAAATCAATTTTTATATATTTACATTTAATATATATGCAGAATCTAAAAACAATTGATTGTTAAAATGGAAAACGTGTTTAATAATATGCAATTTCCTGTAGTATTCCTAATCATTCCAATACGATATATATAACTAAATTATATCTATGCATATATGCAAGCGCAAATATCTAGTAAAATTGTGTTTTTAAATGGGGAAACTTATTAAGTAACAATCAATTTCATTTAGTATTCCTAAATATTCAAATATATTATATAGCCATAATATATAAATCATAAGCGAAGCAAATATCTAACAATAATTTATTTTTGACATGGCCAATCTATTAGGTAACATTCTAAAATAGTTAGTATTCATAAATTATTCTAATATGCTTTCGGGTAAATATGGCACACTTCTCTCAAATAAATTTAAAATGTTCTTTTAACTATACAAGGACTATATTTTAGTTATATGATATTATATATAAGCTATTCCTAATATGCGATCCTTGTTAATTGAGGTAAAACTTCTAGGGTTCCTAATTATATAAGAAGATTAATCTGTTTTTCTGCCCTCATCATCTAATCCATTTCTTTCAATTCATAATTTTTTCAGCTTCTAGTCTATATATACCCCATTTATGTACACATTTATGTACATGTATATATAGTTTTAAGTACATGGCATACATTATATTGACGACTTGCACTAATGGACATCGTCATGCAATGGCCGTCAGTCGGGTGCGTAGGCCCAGCGGCTGAATGGGACACGCGTTCCGGCCGATTGCGCTTTAACACTTGACCAGACCGAGGGTGACACACCCGCACCCGCACCCGCAGCAAGGGAACCACGTCCGCGGCGGTTCCGCGAGGTCACGTGTTGTTAACGTTAACAACGCAGGTAGCACAGGTAATTTTCTCTAGGTGTGTATGTGCGTTTGTAAATATTACCTGCGCTGCGATTTTTCCTCTGAAAATAAAGTATATTTTCACTTTAGGATGCATTTCAATGGAAACCCGACTTTGATGATCGACGAGACGACGTTAGCTACGTTTTTATGATGAGGCTGAAAAACCAGTTGTTGTTGTTGCATTTGCTGTTGTTGCACGTCTTCTTCTTCGCATCATCATTGCGAGGGCTTTTCCCAAGTGCAACTGTTACAACTAGATGCCAAGATTGGCCTCCAGCAATAGCGGCTTTATCAAATTACCAAACGCTGTTGCCGGTTGCCGTATGCATTTGTTGTGGCTACGATTACTTTGCTTTCCGCTAAGATAAGATACGCGCATAACAACAAATTGTGAGTACACAAACAAACGCATACATACGCATCTAATGTATTCATAAGTGTGTATTGTTAATAATAAAAGAAAAATACATTTTTGAGGTCGCTCTTTTGCACAATGTACGTTGATGACCAGGCAAACAGTTATATTTGATCTTTATACCCTGTAAATTATCGAGATGTGTGTACTCGAGTAGAAAATGGAAGCAAACATATGTCTGTTTGATAGGTAGATAAGCCTGTGTATGCACAGCAAAAATATTTATAAAATCTATGCGTCATTTTTTTAAGATTTATTATTCCGAGCTTCAACAACCTTGGCAAGCAAACAATAACTATTTATGATTTTTACAATGTTTATTCGTTAAGTAAACAAAGTAAAAAATCGAATGTAAATAGACTCCAGTATATATTTTACTGTCTGGGTAAATTTTAGCCTGTATTAAATGTTCAATATTGACCGAGCTTTTTTAGCTTGTCCAAAAACTAAATAAGTTATCCGAAAATGAAATTAGAATACATTGGAGATATTTTCAACAAACATTTGAAGCTAAAAATATTATATTGAATTTACACAAAAGTAAAATTTTACAAAATCTGTTAATATATGTATGATTTAAACCTATATATTCCTTGTATATAGCATACATACATAGACTCGAGCAGAGATCACTCAATGTGAACAGAGATTTGAAAATATATCATCTATTCATATCAAATCAATAAATTTAATAATCAGTATTAAATGACAATTAGTATTTTTTTGATGCAAGCGGCTTTGAGTGTTACTCATTCAAAAGCTATTTATGCTCAGGTATTATTACTGAAAGACCTACGCCGACCTCTTTACAGGTATTGGCACATGTCGCTTTGTAAACAAGCAACAATAAGCTCAATTATAACACAAACAAGAACAACAACTACAGCTAACACTCTCCCCAAACACAATGCACTCGAAAAGTGTACATACATACATATATATATACGTAGGTATGTATGTGGCTCAGCAGAAAATTGGAGCCCACAATGGTGTCATATGAAATTTTATGTATTTATGTTGTTATTACAGCAGCTCTCTCGCTCTCGGTCACGCTCCCTCTTTCTATCTCAAATATGCTCACACACACACTTGAACGATTGTCAATATTCACACACTTAGGTCCAGACCATGTGCAGGCGCGCTCACACACACAGACTCACCTGTTGCTAAATAAATTAATATGAAGAGAAATATCCATTGGGGCGCTGAGCAAGCGCGCTTGAGCAGCAAAGTCGACTGCGCTGTCGACTTCAGTTGAGCTGCGCTTTTCGTGCGCGCACGGCTCAGTCGCCGCTGCTGTCTCTGCTGATTTGTTGTTGTTCGTTGACGTCGTTGTTGTTGTTGTTGTTGTTGCTGTTGTGTGACGTGCGCATTGTTGGCGGTTGCTGACGCATAGGCAGCCGCAGCAGTCATAGCCATGATCGTTTTTCGGATTGGAATCGTAGAATTTCAAATTATTGTTTCTTTTTCCCAAAAGATTGAAGGGTTTTCAATTCACTTTATTTTATTTGTTATGTATGTATGTTTTGGTTTAAAGGATCGCAGCGTACATTGAGCTTCAGTTTTCTTTCGTTTGATACTTGTTTTGGTTATTGTTTATTGCCTTTTTCTCTCTTTACACATGGATTCACGCGCGTATGTGTGTGTGTGTTACTTGCACTTGGCGTCTAGAACAGGTTTTAGTTTTTTTTTTGCAATATAAAAAAGTGCGCGACTGCTGCTGCTGGTTTTATTTCAACACTTTCGCACGCGACACTTTCTAGCATGAATATGAATTTGAATTTGAATTTGAGTATGAGTATTGAGCACACGGCAAATACTCACGGATAGCGCTGGCCATTATAAGAAGTTTGATTTGTTTGTGTATTCGTTAGAACAAATACACACACACACGCACTTAAGCTCACTTACACAGGCACAAACATAAACGAACGAGTTGGCTTAAATGCTGTTTTTGTTGCCTTCCATCAGGTATTGTTCTGCTGCTGCTTCTTCTGGTCGTCGCTTTTGTGTGCCCTTTTGAACTGCAAGCAGCATTGGCTGCTCCACCAATACACGGTTTCTGGCTTGCATTGGCTAACACACACAGTCACTAACACCCGCGCACACCTGCATATAATGGCAAAATAAACAAAAGCTCTCGGCGTTCGCTCAAATAACTAAAAACGTCTAACACGGTCGAGAACGAAATGCGAACTGAATGGCGCGCTCGTTTGTCATGTAGAAGGCAGACTTTGAGTCAGCCGTGCTCGAGCGCTCGCACTTATCCCTAGCTGACAATGTGTGTGAGAAAGACAACTACTGTCTGTGAGCGGGCTGGTATTATGAGTATATGAGCACAACAGGTAGCCATGGGCAAATCAGAATTGATCGATTTATAATCTCGGAAAAAATCGAAATGCAAAATGTGTATCGGCAAGTGCATTGAAGCTCTAACGCCAAAGACGAAATGTATTTTTCATGTTAAATTGAATATTAAATAAAACTATTGATTACAAAATCTGCAAAAACGAAAAATTATAAACACAAACTTTATATCTATACATGAATAGTTTGTGATATTTATTCTATATGTTTTCAATACATTTATGTTTATTTTGAATATGCCAACGATTACATTACAATTATCGATAGTCAACTACAATAGTTTTTGTTATGTATCGATAGCTTACCAAAGCCATTTTACAGCACTGAATCGTTGATCAAAATTTCAATCTCCAGAAGCCGTTAAAGAGTGCTCAGTTGTTTAAATCGTAAATTTCGCAAAATCTGCGACTGGCTCCTATATTTGACACAAATATGCACATGAGCATAAAATGGGCTGCATAATGACGGTCATAAATCACGCACTTGGATATGCAGCCGTGCGCAATACAAATGAAGCACAGGTGATATCATCCAAATTTCTTATCAGCATAAGTACAAACAGAGCCGACGCCAAGTCGGCAATTTTTGAAGGTCTAGGTAAGAGGAGCTGGCCTTTAAGCGTATCTATATATAGTCGTGCACTTTATTAAAGCTACAACAGTCTGTGAATTTTGCAAAATGGCAAAGTTTAGTCCAACCTTAACAATTACTTTGGTTCTTTTTAGCATCGTTAGTAAAATTGATGCAGAGACGGATGATGAATTTATCGATCTGTCGGAGATGGGAGAAGCGATATATGGTAATCCTGATTTGGAAACTACTGGAGCTTTAGTTGACGCACATGGGCAGGAATCAATGGAAAATCCTGAAGAGCTTGGCACCTACCACGAGGGCGATATACTAATACCTATGAGATTTCGCGAGGACACACGCAATGGGCTCTTGGCATTGAGTACACGGTGGCCAGGCGGTGTGGTACCCTACGAAATAAAGGGAACATTCACGCCACAGGAGCTGGACAATATACATCATGCCTTTAATGAGTACCACAATAAAACCTGCATTCGCTTTAAGCAGCGCACAGTGGAAAGAGATTACATATCCATAGTGAACGGTAAATCTGGTTGCTGGAGCAGCATAGGGCGCCTCGGTGGCCGGCAGGAGGTGAATCTACAGTCACCCAACTGCCTACGCACCTACGGCACTCCCATCCACGAACTGATGCATGCGCTGGGCTTTCTCCACGAACAGAATCGCTACGAACGGGATGACTACGTGAAGGTGCTGAGCGAGAATGTGAAGCCCGGCATGATGAGCAACTTTGAGAAGGGCAGTGCCAGGACACACTCAGCATTTGGAATCGGGTATGACTACGCGAGCGTCATGCACTACTCCAGCACCAGCTTCTCGAAAAATGGAAAGCCAACATTAAAAGTCTTGCGCAACCATCCTGATGCGCGGCAACTGGGCCAAAGGCGTGGTTTCTCGCCCAGCGATATCCGCAAGATAAACCTGATGTACAAATGCAAGATCTGACTCTTCTATCATTATTATTATTTTTTTACATTTTATTTAAACACAAAATATAATAGCATAACAATTACTACGCGTGTGTAGAATTCTGAGTTGAGATGGTGCTGGTCAATGATGTGGGAGATTCTTGTTTGTCTCGAAGAAGACGTTGCCCTTCATGGTCAGCTCCTTGCAAAGCGTCGAGAAACGTCTGATGGCATTGTAGGTGCTGTTGCCGTTATCACTGGCGATGTCATTGCCACCAGCCGCATCTTTCACATACGAAACACACAGAAAGTTTACACTTACGTATATATGTATATATAGATGTAGACATAGAACTTAACAATCTATATCTAGCAGCATGCAGGGTTAAGTATATGTATTTCTAGTTTGTATCTATGTCTGTCGTGCATTCAGGAGTTGCTCCCGCGCAGAGGTCTCGTTTGTTAGTGTGGACGCGCCTTGCAGAGCAGCTTCATCTGCTTACCTGCGCCCAGGGCGCCATCGCCACTGTTCTCGCAGAGCTCCATGTTCATATACAAAGCCATATTGGTCGTTGAGCCGGGATATGAGCGATTGTTGAGGAAATCTCGGATATGCTGCACAATCAAATCGATGGCCACTGCAAAGCAAAACACAGTCAGAATATCAAGATGTCTTCAGTAAAATGTGCATTGTCTACATTTTTTGTGGCATTTAGCAAAATATCTATTATATATTAAATGATATTTAACGCTGCAACTCAACAAATGAAGCACTTCAATTTAAGTCTAAATACATTTCGAGCACTTACCTTGTGGCTATGGCTGAGCCCACTGGAACGACTTTTGATGCACTTGAAACAGTTTCTGTACTCACTTGACTCAGCTTAATATCCAGAGATCCAATCGTTAGACTATACATAACTTTCTTTGCTTATTGTTTTCTCTATTGTTATTCTCTACTTATGGGTGTACATGTGTGCAAGAGCTTTTCTATTTCCATCTCTTCTACAGTAAATAGATTTTACATGGCTTAAAGCTTTTAGCTTAACTATTTAAGCATTAATGCTCCGGAGTTATTTGTATTCCAAATAAACCACGTTTAAGAACTTAGTTTAGCTTAGTTAGTGTAATAACATAAACAAGTTTAGCTAAGGAATAGAACTGTGATAGCCAATACAATATTATTCTGCAAGTATTAGAGATTTTACATCTGTAGCTTTATTTTCTTTGAAATATTTTTTTAAGAACTTTATGAAAAACTAATTATGATTGAATATGATAATATTAAGGTTATAAAAACGGGTCAACAAAATTTAATAACAAAAATTTAACAATACCTTTCAAAAAGTATTTGAGAAACAGTTACTAAATTCTGTTGACCTTTACTATGATATTAGATTGTTAGATGGCTTAAGATCATAGCTAATGACTGCAAAATTATATCATCTTTTCAGCTAATTTATATATTAAACATATTCCTGAAATGTGGTTGATTGATGTGATAGAACATATAGACACAATACCATAGGGATAACTATGTGTTTCTGTATGAATTGTAAATTATAAATTGTGTATTCGAATAGAATTAGTAAAGGAGCTTAAAACACTTGGGATAACAATATATTTATATATATAAATATATAAATATTTTTGTTTAGTTTTATTATAACATTAAATATATATTTATTTGAGCCCGAGTTAAGGTTGATGAAACGTAAATTAAAGTTATATTAATAAAACGTTATAAGCTTATACACTTTACTAGCTTAATGTAACGTTAATTGGTTAAGTGTGATTAGGACCATAGCGAACGAAAGCGAGGCATCTAATCTGCCTGGCGACCTGCGCTCCACATATCATTTGCAATTAGTGAAAGCTCAGCACATTTGGTTAGGAACACAAATATTTTGTTTTGTTTTTGCTTAAGAATTAAAAACAGAATATATATACATATAAACTCATATATGTATATATGTATATATATATATATATATATATTGGGGAATATTTTTTAGTGATCGCGCTTCATGCTGGAGGCCGTAGTTCGAGCTGTGTTGTGCTGTGCGATGTTCGTGGCTGCGAGAATTTCTCCGATATGGTGTACAATGAGATCAATGGCAACTGCAAGAAATACATTGTAACAGAAACGAAAACAAAAAGTAGGAAAGAGGAAACGAGAAACGAGTAACGACAGAGGAATATGGAAAGACGGAAATTAACGTCAGGCACAGTATTATCAAAGTTATTGTTCTATATCTGTGTTAATTGAGCTGGGAAACAGAAATTGGTAACAGTAAAACCCAAAAAACAAATTCAAACGCATTGTAACATAAACTAGATACATGTATGTATATAACTACATATACGAATATATATATATACAGGAAAACTAGGTAAACGTTTTTAACTAAACACTTCAATAATTTCACAGGAGTTTTTTTAAGTGTCAGTGTATTGTCTGTGTGCGTGTTGTTTAGTGTGGGTGTAGATAAAGTTCTCAAATTAAGCAAAGCACGTGTTTATGTGGCTGTTGGCGCACATTTATATCTTACCTGTATTGTCCGCTCCTCGTGGGATTATGACATCAGCAAATTTTTTAGTCTGCAAGAACGAAAGAACGATTTTTGTTGATAAACAGAATTTATAAATTGCAATATTTGGCTTACCGGCGAACAAAATTCCTCGAACGCGGGCTTCACAAACGTCATATACTGGGTAAGCACAGCGTCCAGATCTCTGCCACGCTCATTGATGTCACGTGGCACTAGAAGATTGAAGTAATCAGTGAATATCTTATGTTAATCATCCTACTTACCTCGTCGTGCTAGCCGCGTATCGGAATCCGTATCCACGAAGAGCTTCATATGAAAGAGATCACGTATTTTGGGAAAATAGAATACCAAGATGCCCTCAAAGAGCACTACGTCCGCAGGATAGATGACCAGCTCGTTATCAAAGTCACTACAAACAGAGAAATCGCATTGGCGAATGCCGTCAATATAACCAATTGAGAATGTTTGCTTACAGCGAATTGGTGCGGTAATCGTAGCTGGGGATCTTGGCTATCTGACCTTTCAGAATGCGCTGCAACGTCTCGTACATGAGCTCCTCGTTGAATGCATCCGGATGATCAAAGTTGAATTTGCCCTTTTGCGCTTTTATCTTTTCTGTTGGCGTTAGCTCACGATAGAAACTGTCCTGGCTAATGGACACCACTTGCCGCTGCGTATGATCCATCTCGGCCTGGCCAAGTTGCTCCATTATTTTCTTGCATACAGTTGATTTGCCACTGGCTGTGCCGCCGGCAACTCCAATAAGGAATGGTGATTTGATCTCACCGTTGGGCAGCGCATCGCCGTTGAGCAAGACAACCGACTTTTCTTTGTTTATTGTATCCATACTGGAGTAAATGTGCAAACAGCGAATTACAGAGGGGAGACCGTAATTTGCTATTTCGTCGATAGATATCGATAGGTTTCACAGGGACTTTATCCTATCAATTACAATTATTTTAAACTGTAGCGAATTCGCAAATAGCAGACAATAAAGACATTTTAAATGGTTTTTATTTTCATTGGCCGAAAAGAGTTCAGCCGCTTGTTTCAATTTTTAAAATAGCTATCAGCGGAACTACAATCAGTTATCGGAACTCTTCTTGATATCGAGCGAACCTGCTACTGCTTGTTTTAGTATTAACAGACTCTGTTAATCACATATGCTGTGAACAGTGATTGTTTACTGAAGGAAATGCTCTATTTGACTTTTGAATAATTACAGGGTATATTTAATCTTTTTATTGTTTAATTTAGCAATCAATTACTTGAATTGGCTTTATTCTTTTTAATTTTATTTAATTTAACTTTAATGTAAGATATAAAGTCGATGGGAAAGCATGGCACATAACTCTTATATAAATAATAAATGACTGATAAATTTACAAAAATACATTCAAATGTACATACACATGTATAGATTAATGGCACCGGATCATATTGCTTTGGCTACTCATATTTCTATTTATAAGAATGGTAGCCTGGAAACCAGATTTTTAAATAGAACCAGGCTGAAATAATATGCCAATAGTTTGAGTGAAGCACTATAAATAGCAAAGACTGCAACGAATTGGACATCATATTCATTTTAACAGTTTCAACAAGCACAACCATGAAAGTCTTGGTTCTATTGGTCGCTCTGGCAGGGATCGCCACAGCTGTGGACTATTGCGCCTTGCCTACATGTCTGGACAAGCATATTGCTTGCAACAATAAGGGCGTGAGTGGTGGTAGCTGATCCTTACATGACTATATCGATATGCAATTTTAAATCACTTTGCAGAACTTTAGCGAGGAATGCCCTAAGGATGTTCGTGAGATTAAGTTGGATGGACATCAGAAGCTGATTCTATCATTGTTTAATGATTTGCGCAACAAGGTTGCCGGCGGCACATTTGAGGGTCTACCCAAGGCTGCACGAATGGCCAAGATGTCCTGGTGCGAGGAGCTCACTCATTTGGCCCTACTCAATGTGAAAACTTGCCAGTCCCTGCCAGACAAGTGCCGCAGCACTGAGCGCTTTGCATACGCTGGCCAAAACAATGCCATCTTCAGTTATAGTGGTCCCGAATCGGAGTACACCGATGCGGAGATCATCAAGGAACAGATTGAGAATTGGTTCTCCGAGCGCACTCATACCTCTCCTGAAATTCTTGCCAGCTTCCCTGAAGAACTGCCCAACAAGGCGATTGCCAAATTCACCATTGCCGTCGCCGAGAAGAATACCCATGTGGGATGTGCCGCCGTACGCTTCTCTCGTGACTTTTACAACCACTTCGTGCTCACCTGCAACTTTGCCACCACTAACGTGATTGGACAGCCCGTCTACACACCCGGCGATCGTGCCACAGCCGGTTGCAAGAATCGCTATGGCGCTGCCTTTGACTATCCCAATCTGTGCTTCGCTAAGGAGATCTATGACAATGAGCGAATTGTTCCTGATATTAAGATAAACTAAGCATGTAACCACAACAACAATCGCATAGCCAATAAAATTGACGACCCACCACTCATATAACTGCTGTTTTCTTACATTTGATACCTCTTACTGATCCATCGACATTAGAATTTTAGGCAGAATTAAAACATGTTTTTTTTTTTTAATAACTTAATTAGTTGCTTTTAATTATATGCATATCATTTACATAGGAGGTATTTATCGTTCAGACCATTCCGACAATTCGACAGTTTACATGTGTATGTAAATATTTTAGATAGTATTTTTTGTTTGTTTTTATCAAACACGCATTATCACAATCTTACACAGGCATATAAAACATTTACCATCTTACATTTAAGAATTTGATCTAACAATTTGTCGTCTTGTGTTTTTTACAATTTTCGTAAATGTATGGTAATAAATATGTAATATTAAATTGGTATTAAAACTTTCGTCAAAGCCTCTGGCAATGTTTTGGATGGTGTCTGGGGAAATGTGCGGGCCAAATCAAATGTGTACTAATTATGTAAAGACTTCAAACTAAAAAAAAATGAAATATTTGTTAAATAATGACAAATATACAAAGCTGAGATAATTCGCGATTCTCGGGACGCATCTGATAATCCAACAATTCAACTAGATTACAATTACAAAACTACATTTAACATTTAAGTGAATGAGTTAATATAAAATGAAGCATTACTTCTCCTTGGGCTTCTTGTCGAACAGATACTCCTTGGCCATCTGATAGCCGAGTCCAACGGTCAGGCAGCCAACGACTGTGCCCTGCGCTGCCACACGCAGCTGCATAAGGAAGACGCTGGTGCTCATCGTGCCGCGATTTTTGTATTTGTACGCTCCAATCAGACCCGCTGCCACGAAGCCAGCAATGCCTACGTAGAAAAAACAAACAAAAATTGTATTGTAATTGTATTTTGCCAAAAGTGTCTTTTGTTGTTGCTAGCTGATAATCACCAGACGGCGGCAGCTGACGCACCAATACAAACGCAGTACACGCGCCAAGCGCGACGTCATTGATGTGTTAATACACAATACAATTGATGTGCCCATGCATACACACACTCACCTACATACATATGTAGGTGTTTAAATGTTAACCCTTACAGTGGTAAACCGTTTAACTGTCCAGTTGCAGCATCAATTTCGCACACATACACACATAAAATTACATTATTATGATGAAATTCACGTGTTAATGAACGTTATGTCACTGTGTTCTTAGCACGTATGCACATACATACGTTTCAGTGTATGTATCTATCTAACCGAAAATCGCCAGTTCACCGCGAAGGTCAAGGTATGCATGCTTATCCTTGCCCACCCACACACACGTATGTATGTACGTATCCAATAGAAAGTTTCCGTGACGTCACAACACAGGAAATGTTTGAGAGGTTTGCCAATCCGCATGCAACAAAATATTGATAGTAAAGATTTATTTGACTTACCGACCAACATAAAGGGCGAGTCCTTGGCCTTATTCACAAACTTGTTGGCCTGCGCCACATCTTCTTCGGTTTCAAATATGGATTTGGAACTCATGGTTCTTATGCCTTTTCCTCTTCTTTCGTAAGCCAAAAAATTTGCACAATGCTAAAATTTTGGCAAAGGTTGTCCGCCACTGAATGCAAAAGTGTTACTGAACTTGAACCGAATATTCCCACTTTTTTTATTTAGATTTCATTTCACAATATTAATCGATAGCAAATCAGCTGTTTTATGGAGAATGAAAAAAAAAACGAAGCAATTTCGTTATTTTTCAATTAGCGAGAGGTAATAATAATATATTTATGCTTGTGCGCAGCTGATGGCATTTGTAAAATTGTTTTTATTTATATTTAGTTATTTTTAAATTGTTTTTATTTGAAACTGATTTTCACTTTTTTATTATTCATATATAAACGTTTAAAAAATATCAAAATTAAGTCTTAGTTAAATGTATTTTTAAAAATCAAAATGTATTAGAACACATTCCGCAGCTAAAATATGTTGAAGGTGTAATAATTTGACCAACACTAAAGACAGTGTGACCGCAGTATGCAAGAGAAAAATTCCGCGCTCAGCTGAGAGTTTAGCCATGACATAAGAAATGAACATTCGTTAAGAGGGGAGAAACGCTGTTGGATTGCCGTAGCCCCAACACAATTCTTAGTTTTAAAATTTTCGACAAAAAGTGCTCACACAATCCAACAATCGCAGCAGCAGCGGATACATAACGACATCCACATCAATGGCGGGCATTATTTCAATATTAACGAGGCAATTGCCGCGCAACGTGCAAACCGTTGGCCTACAAGCTGTACGGAATCATGAAGTAAGCGAAAGGAACAGCCTGAATTGTGCACAATCAATCGAATATTCGACTCAGCATCAAATTAATGAATGGCGCTGAGAGCGGAGCCACGGCCACATATTTTGCGAGTATTTGGATCAGTTGTTGTAGCTGCTGGCGGCTGCTCATAATGCGATTATGTAATTGAAAAAATGTTTGCACTGCAATGGGGCGCAATCAGCGTGGCACTGCCACGCCTCCATAAATTATTCACGTGATGAACGCAATCTTGATAATATATCAAATTGCACAATATTTGCTTTTCTTTTTTAAATATTTGTATGTCTATGTTATAGTAATGCTCTCCTCCATTAACTACTTTCACAGCTCCAGCTGAGCGCCCGTCAGTATTCCCAGCTGGCTATGGTTGCTGCATTGCAGCAACAGCAGCAACTGTTGCGTCGGGAAACGAATCCTACTCTGCGCTGCCAAGATGCGATGCGGTAAGAAATGACAAGAGATCCACTTCATTTCTTCTATAATATCTACATATATATTCGCAGTTCTTTGGGCTGGCAGAGTTTTCACACCACTAGTAGCATGTGGTCAGAGCAAGTAGTGAAGGTGCCGCCGTTCGCCGACTCTATCACCGAAGGTGACATTAAGTATGTTAAACTATAAGTCAGACGATTCTATTGTCTGTTGATAACTTATCTGTTACCTGATTTTAACATAATTGCTTCAATCGTTTAGATTTACCGTCAAAGTGGGTGATTCGGTCGGTGCCGATGAAGCTGTCATGGAGATCGAAACGGATAAGACAACTATGTCTGTTCCTGCACCCTTTGCTGGCAGCGTGACGGAAATTCTAGTCAAGGACGGTGATACGGTTAAGCCCGGCCAAGAGCTTTTTAAAATAAAGCCCGGCGCAGGTCCTGCTAAGCCAGCTGGAGCACCCGCCCCAGCCAAGGAGGCACCAGCCCCAGCCCCAGCTGCAGCTGCTCCACCTAAGCCAGCGGCGCCGGCCGCTGCTCCTGCACCCGCTGCGCCAAAATCAGCTCCACCACCGCCACCACCTCCAGCAGCGCGCCCGCCACCAGCTGCTCCCCGTGCTGCCGCTCCACCACCAGCTGCTGTCAGGCCTGCCGTAGCCCAGGTGAAAGTGCCTCCTGTTGATGGTTCCCGTCAAATCTTGGGTACGAGATCCGAACAACGCGTCAAGATGAACCGCATGCGTCAGAAAATCGCGGCTCGCTTGAAGGACGCACAGAATACGTGCGCCATGTTGACCACTTTCAATGAAATCGACATGAGGTTAGTTAACGAAGCAGCCGCTAAATTACTTGTCTTATGTACCTAAAACTCTCTGCCTCGACAGCTACGCTATGGACTTCCGTAAGCAAAATCTTGATGCATTCACCAAGAAGTATGGCATCAAACTTGGTTTCATGTCCATCTTCTCGAAAGCCAGTGCTTATGCGCTGCAAGACCAGCCTGTTGTCAACGCCGTCATCGATGGCCAGGTAAATTATATTCCTGAATCACTTGTGACGTATAAAACTAGAGGCTTATCAGGCGTTAATTTGTTTACTCGTTGGGCTCTCTGATAAGCTGATAAAACGCGGTTGTATTTGCTATGCAGCTAATTGATATAAAATTGTTTTCGTCACCTCAATAGCTATTTAGTATTTGTTTGAATAGATAATTCTGTTTCGTAATTTCTTTGAAATCGAAATGGCCTGAATTTCAGATTATGTCATTTTACTGTCTCAAACGTAATTGAATCAAATTTAAAATTGATTATCTTTAAATATGTTAAATCTATCTTTAAAAAGGTTATTCCGGCTTTAAAGGTATATCCGTATATACTTTAGCCCCACAGATATAAACAATTTAGTAAAAGATCAGTTCGATTGAAAATCAACACAAATTAAAATTTGTTTATATCAGATAACATATATTAACAAAATATGTCGATATATATAAACAAGTTATATAGAACCAGTTTCATCAAAACATTACGTACGTTAAGTATCGAAATTGGTATACGATAATGTCTCGAAAGTCTTAAACCACTTTTAAGTTCAACAAAAATCTTATTGCTTTTTCCTTTTGTTAGTATAAATAAAATTGTTGAATATTACATATATTTTCACTTTTGCAGGATATTGTTTACCGTGACTATGTGGATATCTCAGTGGCTGTTGCTACGCCCCGTGGTCTGGTTGTGCCCGTCATTCGTAACGTTGAGAGTATGAACTATGCGGACATTGAGATAGCTTTAGCTGGATTGGCCGACAAAGCCAAACGCGATGCCATCACCGTTGAGGATATGGACGGTGGCACCTTCACCATCAGCAACGGTGGCGTGTTTGGATCACTGATGGGCACGCCCATCATCAATCCACCTCAGAGTGCTATACTTGGCATGCACGGCATCTTTGATCGTCCTATCGCTGTCAAGGGCGAGGTGAGTTTCATAGAGATTTCAAAAATTTGATTTAATTATCAAGAACCTTTAATGTATATTGTAGGTCAAGATCAGGCCAATGATGTACGTTGCCCTGACATACGATCACCGAATCATTGATGGACGTGAGGCTGTGTTGTTCCTGCGTAAGGTGAAGGCTGCTGTGGAGAATCCAGCCATCATTGTTGCCGGTCTGTAAGGACAGTCTGTGAGGTCGGTTAGCGCTGCGTCCACGTTGTTCTAATGATATTATCGAATCGGTGACTTAAAACTGAAGCACAGCCAAATTCATTGTATAAACAGAAACTTTTAATTTCATGTATTTATTTAAAAATTAACGAGTGTCACAAATTGACTTAAATTTTGGGTTTAACTATAGCAAAATATATATACATATACACAAAAAATACACACATAATAAAAATAATTACGACGTGGATTTGTTCTCAAAACGTGAACCAATTAGATTTATTATTTTGCACATTTCATACTTTAAAAGAGCACTTGCTGAAAAGTAACATCGTAAATAAATACGATATCGTAATTGATACTCGCCTAATATAAAGAATGATTTGCTTTTCTACTGTTTTCTTGGTTTTCAGAGTGAGTATTGTAAAACAGTGTGGGTTTGAAAAAATATACTGAAGAATTTAAGTAAACTGTAGCACACTTTGGGAACTTACCTAATGCGTAACTCAAAGTTAGAATTAAATTATAAAATACTTTATTCGGAGACCACACTAATATAATCGTAATTACCGATACACTTTACTAAAGTTAGCTTCGGGAGTATTTTTACAGTGCAGGATAGACTTATATGTTGACATTGACATTGTTTACAAAGCTACTAATATCGTAAGCATATCATTTGCCACAATCGGATATTGTATGAATTATTATGTGTTTATGACTAAAATATAAGGATATTTATAAATAAATATTTAAATAAAACTTTTTAGAAGATTTTTTCTACTGAAATTGTTTGAAACTAATACCTTGTTAGAAAATAGTATAATGGAATAGAAACGAAACGGCATTAATTAATGGTTTTTATCAGATATTAGACTAGACTGCATAAAAAGTTAGAATTTGAAATGTTTGCCCGAAATTTAAGCCGATATTATATTATAAAAAAAAAAAAACAATAAATATTATTATATACAGAGAAATACTTAATTAAAGGGATATTGAATAAAGCCAATATACTCTTGTCACATCGTGACGGCATATTAAGAAAGTTTGATTATCATCTAGGTAGCTTTGCATTAGCTCAAACCTCAATTTGGATTTATTTAGGGATTTTTTTCGCTTGAATTATACCATCTAGCTAACGATGAGTGCTGCCTCCATTTTAAAAAGATCCTTGCGGCGTAATATTCACTTTTTATGTCTACGATCCGGGATATGGAATGTAAGTACAAGTTTGAGCTAAAAGGCTACACGGGAAGCAATTGACTCTTTGCAATTTCTGATTTAGCGCCAACTTTTCAATCGTCACTGTAGTCGGATGGCTCTTGGAAAGGCACTTTATCAGCCGCATAAGCTCTTGTGCCTAGAGTCGAATACTGCTTTGCGATTTCAGGATGTAGTGGGGTAAGGATCGTTTCGCTCGACTTCGTCTATCCATCGTCCATACGATGGACTCTAAAATTACGAAATAGTTTAAATGACATTTTATTGCAGCTACTTGGAGTGGAAGGGCTTTCACACCACCAGCGTCATGTGGTCAGAGCAGGTGGTTAAGGTGCCACCGTTTCCTGACTCCATTTCTGAAGGTGACATCAAGTAAGTAGCTCGCACAGAAAAAAATCACTTTCAGCTGAAATCCTTCGGGATTCAGGTTCACATGCAAGGTGGGCGATTCGTTTGCTGCCGATGATGCTGTCATGGAGATTGAAACGGACAAGACAACGATGCCGGTGCAGGCGCCCTTTGCTGGCGTCGTGACGGCGATTCTTGTTAAGAGTGGCGATACGGTGAAATCTGGCCAGGAGGTATTTAAGATGAAGCCTGGCGCAGCTCCGGCCAAAGCTGCTGCAGCCCCCGCAGCTGCAGCACCAGCCCCAGCCCCAGCGCCAGCAGCTCCAGCACCAGCAGCTCCAAAACCTGCACCAGCTCCAGCTCCTGCACCCGCAGCTGCAGCGCCAAAGCCTGCTCCAGCACCGCCCGCCGGAGGAGGTCCGCCTCCCATAAAGGGCACACGCACCGAAACAAAAGTCAAGATGAGCCGCATGCGCTTGAAAATTGCGGCTCGCTTAAAGGACGCACAGAACACCTGTGCCATGTTAACCACTTTCAATGAAATCGACATGAGGTTGGTTCTCATTAATATGTAATTTATTAAACTCTACATATATAGGCCTTTCTCCTCAGTTTTGTAATGCAATTTCGCAAGGAGAACCTGGACGCATTTATGAAAAAGAATGGAGTCAAGCTCGGCTTTATGTCCATATTTTCAAAAGCTACTTCTAACGCATTGCAAGATCAGCCCGTCGTTAACGCAGTCATTGCTGATAAGGTATAATTATTAACTAAGGGTGTAGTCGTATAATCCTATTCCGAGTTTTTTCCCACAGGAAATTATTTATCGTGACTATGTGGATATCTCTGTGGCTGTCGCCTCGCCCCGTGGCCTCGTGGTGCCCGTCATCCGCGGCGTCGAGAGCATGAAGTACGCAGATATAGAGAAAACCCTGGGTGCCTTGGCGGACAAGGCGAAGCGCGATGCCATCACCATAGAGGATATGGACGGTGGCACCTTCACCATCAGCAACGGTGGCGTGTTTGGATCACTGATGGGTACGCCCATCATAAATCCGCCCCAGAGTGCTATACTTGGCATGCATGGCATCGTGGAACGGCCCATTGCTGTCAAGGGCGAGGTGGGCCCCTGCAAATTCAATTAGTAAAATATAAGTTCAATTAACTTTTGCATATTGCAGGTAAAAATCAGGCCAATGATGTACGTGGCCCTCACATACGATCACCGAATCATTGATGGACGTGAGGCTGTGCTATTCCTTCGGAAGATCAAGTCCTTCGTTGAGACGCCTGCTGAGCTAGCAACGGGTTTGTAGGATAGCGTTCTATTTGATCTGTGATTCACGTTGTTCAGTTGATGTTATCAAAATGGACGTCTATGTCAAAGCTAAGCCAAATTTTTTGTACTAATTAAACTATAAAGGAGAATTCAATTTTATAATATTATAGCATATATATTATGACATTTAGTTTTCTGCTATTTAAGGGTTGAGAGAATCGCAACCACAAGTATAGGCCATAGTCATGAGCCACTTCAGAACTTGTCTTTACTTTATAGGGAGTATATTAATATTTATGTGGAGTATACTAATGTTCGAAGTATATTAATATTTTTTTAATGTTTGTGAATTTAAGGTAATTATTATTGATAATTTGAAACAGAGTTTATGTGGATGATTAAGAATAGGCGAGCGGAAGAATGATAGGGCTGGCTGGATATTACTGTTTATTTTTATGATAAATATATATACCATGTGGTTTGGCTTTTAACTTATTTGAGTAAACGAGCTTACCATATAAATTGAAACAAATTTCAATATATCTGAAATCATGTATTTATATGTACATATTCCTGAAATGTTTAATAAAGCTAAAAAATTGAATAAAAAGCATTTGTTTTCTTCTTTTTTTTTTGTTATTTGAGCAAATTGGCTTGTACAATTTTATTGATTACTTTTGTTTGCTTTTGTTTAAGTATCAACTATTTTTAATGTTTACAAAATGATTTTAGTCTTAAGTCTGGATTTGTATTAAATAAGAATTTAAGTAAAATGATTGATTTTAAATAAAATTATTATTTGTTGTTAGCTTAATGAGAAAAATATGATTTGGTTTTAGATCCATCAAAGAGATTGAATAACACAGTTTTTTTCTTTTCTTTGTTTTTGTTTTAGGTTTAGTAACTATACATAAGTAGGAATGCTAACCGAAAGAACTGAGAACATTTGACCTATTTGTTTGTAAAATGCTGATGGGGAGAAATTAAATCGAAAATCATATAAAATCTTTTCTAAATAATATATCGTTTACAAATATGCTCATATGTATATAAAAAATGCGACAATCGTTTCGTCTAAAACATTTTCCACAAGATTGTGGAAAATTAGAAGAAATAACATTTTAGACAAAACGATTGGCATTATCTACATTTTATACCCATTCATTGTTGGGTTTCCTTTTTTTTCATTTGCTGAAATTGTGAATTTTTTCTTTTTTTTTTTTTTTTTAGCTTAACTAAGGGGATACAGAGTGTAGTTACATAATTAAATTTACTGTAGCCGTACGCGTGTATTTCTACCAGAGACTTAGGAAAGAATTCTTAATAGTATTTGCTTGTGCTTAGCTTGCATTTTTTGTTTGTTTGTTTGTTTTTTTTGTTTTTTTTTAATAATTATTTGAATTTTGGGTATCTTTCTATAGGCATTTTTATAATCTGGCCCTGGTTGTTGGGTCTTGCACTTGTCTTCCCGCAAGTACAACACTCTTAAGTCTAAGCAATTACACTAGGTATCCCCAACCTTGTGTCCGAAATACTTTGTAATATCTTTGATTTGAGTCGTTTTGTTTTGTTTTGTATCTTTTGCTATTTGGATTTTAATTTTTCATTCTTTCTATCTCTTTGTATAGATCTTAGAATCCCAGATTTTGGGTTTTCTTTTCTTATTTTTTGTTTTTGCTTCTAAATGGATTTTTCAATAGAAATATTGTACAAGATTCCATTTGCTGCGATTTGTTTGTTTTGGCTTCTTCTCTTGATGATTTTGCAGATTTCCAAAATGCATGAAACGTGTCAGTTTGTTAGTCATTTTTTTTCTAAATGGTTGGTTCTTCAAGTTTTGTTGTGTGTAAATAAGATATGTAACTTAATTTTCAGTCAAGCCGTCAAATGGTATGGAAAAACGGTATGGTCTGCCTTAGATTTGGTTACATTTGCATAGATGCTTTCGCTTTTTGCTGCTTTTTGCTGCTTTTTGCTAGTTTTTGTTGCTTTTTTGGGTTTTTTGGGCTACAATGTTGTCGTTGTACAAGTCGGAAATGTGTAATTTCATAAAGAAAGATGGTTTTTTGCTCATGTTGCTGTTGCTGTTCTTGTTGCTGTTGCTGTTGTTGTTGATGCCAAGTCTCTAGATGATGGTTGCTGTTGTTGTTGTTGTTAGTCTGTTGCTTATGCTGCCGCTTGGCCAGGCAACTTTCGCAATGAATTTCTAAATCAAAAATTTGTCTGTCTGGTGGTCGTTGGGAGTTTTTGACTTGATTGAAGTTTAGAGTTAGAGCGCATATGAGCTACCTACCCACGATTCAGCCATATTTTATTTATTGATAGCAATTATGCTACGACCTCTCCTCTATTGCCAGTAGTTTATATAAATTTACAGTTTTGTTTGATGTGCTTTCAACTGCATGCATTGGGGGACTGAGTTGCTGTTGTTGCTTTTGTTGCTGCTGTTGCTGCTGTTGCTGCTGTTGCTGCTGTTGATGGGGTTCGAACTTTCTTTGCCAAAGAAAACTAAACTAACCACATTGTTTAAAGGGTGTAGTGGGTGCTGATTTGCCTGATATATGTCTTTCGTGTGTTTAAAGTTCTGGCTGCTGGTTCTGTGTTTCTGTTTTCATTTGTCGCTTTTGATTTTGATTTTGATTTCGATTTGGATTTGGAATTTGAATTGGATTTTGGTGAACTCTGTATGTTTTTTGTCTTCGCTGCTGTCAAGCGCAAATAATGCGTCCCGAGGACTTCTTAGAATCGCTTTCAAATGTTTACAATTTTGAGCTATCCAAAACTATCGTTGGCTTTGTGGCTTGTGCGTGTGTGTTTCTATCTCTGCCTCTGCGTGTGTTGTGTGTGTGCATGCGTGTGTGAGTGTGCTTGAGGGATTTTGGCGTATGAATCTGGCTACTGAATTTATTTTCAATTTCAACCCCTTCTATGCGAAAGTTTTTACAATAATCGTTGTTGTTTTTGGTTCAGAATTGTTTTGTTCGCGTTGATTTATCTGCCTTGTCCTATTTCTCTGGCGAATGAGTAGGCCGCCATTTGTAAGATTTTTGCCAGAAAGTTTGCCAGGACAGTTGCTTGCTCCTTGTAGTCTTGTTTTTTTTTTTTTTTTTTTTTTTTGTTATTTCTTTTTGCGTTCCTCTTGTTTTTGGTGTGTTATGATAATGATGCTGCTGATGATGATGATGTTTTTTTCTTTTTGTTCTTGACTTTTTGTCGCATTAAAACTTCCGTTCGTGCTTGTAATTTATAATGCTGCTTTTTGGGAATTTCGTTGCAATTTGTCATCTTAATGTGTAATAATAATAATTATGCGCCAAAGGGCATCCGAATGCTGCGACTTTTCAGTTAATTTGTCTTTTGCTCTTTAGAATTGAATATAATTTTGTTGTGGTCTTTGGCGGAACTGCTCAGAGTGTTTCGAAAGCTAAGAGTTTACTGGACTTGCTTCTTTTTGTTTTTGTTCAGTTTTTCTTTTATTTTTTGGGGTTTTGTATTGAGTCAGAGCTCTGTATGATTTTTAGGTTTTAATTTCGGATTTCGCATTAATTTTGCACAGATTTTGATCACCTGAAATTGAGTTGTTTTGGATACTAGAATTTTTAAATATTGATTTTGAATTTTGATTGCCGGTTAGTGTGGAATTTTGTAAATTGTTGCTTGCCAGAGTAGCCGAAAGTGGAAATTTAGAATTTCTTTGGATATTTTGAGCTCTAAAATTAAATAATTTTGATAGAAATTTGTTAAAAGGAATATCTAAAACAGTAAATAGTTTTTGTATATATCACAATTTTCAAGAAATAAAATTTTAAATCATTTACATAAAATTATTTGTTTTGTTTTTAAGAGTTGAAAAAGATAAAAATTGTCGGGAATATTTTTGTTTCTAAATATGCTCGCAAATTATTAAAGTATTTCGAGTTTATTAAATGTTTTAATGAAGTTTTTATGTTTTGATTGCATTGAATTTGTTGTCATTTGAAATTTAAATTTTTGAGTATGAATTTGAATTAAATTTCATGAATTTGGGCTTACTTATCAAATTAAATTTTGAATTCAGATTTTCGTGTAAAAACTTTAAATTTGTTGCCTATTTGATGAAATTTAAAGGTTTAAATTGAACTTTTGTTATATTGATCAGTGTTAAAAGGTTTTTTAGGTAAGTAATTTCAGTAAGCTTTTCTCTTAAATTTGGTCAGTCAAAGAACGATATTTTTAAATGGGTAAAATTTTAGGCAGAAGATGTAGTTTCAATGTGGTCTGAATTATGAGCTTTTTAATTCGATTTAAATTAATAAAACAATAGTCCTATTCTATTTAATTTTGGAATTTTTTTTTGCTTGAGTAAAGCTCAAAAAAGTCTAAAATAAAAAAATTGCGATACTTAATTTTAAAATGTTAACTTGTATCTAGATCGATTTTTAAATTTATAATTTAAAGAATTAAAAGAAAATAAGATTCATTCATAAAAATATCCAAACATTTAAAATTTTTTAAATCAAATTATTTGCTTTTGCTTTGTTATAAGGACATAAATTTACTAAAAGCTTTACTGAATATTAATGATTTTCTTGTTTGTTTCTTTTTGGTTGATATGAAATATGAATATTTTTTGGTTTAAGGCGAAGATACAGAATATATAAAATAATTTGTTTAAGCTTTGAATATAATATAACTGAAGGTTTGTTCGAAATAATAATATTCAGAACGAAATTTTAAGTCAGTCTTATAAAAATTATTCGAAAAGTTTTTAAATAGCAAATGTTATAGACTGTTCGATACTCTGTTCATTTTTTGTTTGTGATCAAAATAAGCTTTTGGATGGAATTAATTATGTAAAATATTGCGAGAGGTGTATTTTGTCTTTCAATGAAAGGTCTGAATGGAATTATGTCTTCTTTAGTGGCAAAGGTTTGGATATTTTCGATATTTAGTTATGAATTTAATATTTTTAAACAAGATTTTTCTAAACCCATTTTTCTATAAATTTGATCATCGATTTAAAGTTTTTATTACATTTCAAGTTTTTGCAAACTTGGTTAGTATTGTATTATTTTGCATAGGAACTTTAGAAGTTCAAGAATAGATTAATTTGGTTGTTTATATAAACGATTTTAGGATTTCACGTTTTTTGGATTGATTTCAAATTAATTGTGCTAAACATTAATTTAAGAATTAAATTGAAAATTAATTTTGTATGATATTATTACAAATAAAAATATGTTAATATTTGATTTAATTTGAGTTTTGGATTGTGTTTGTATATATTTTTGGATATTGATTTTGAACGAATGTATTTTGAAATGTGAAGACACTAACTCACTTCAAATAAATATTTGAGTATCTAAAAATGTTAATTCTGATTTTTTTTCTATTTCTTGTAAATATTAATGTAATTTAGATTTGAGTTTAGTATATTTTTGTTATTGGTTTTGAATGCATTTGTAAAAATTATTGGAGCAACTAATTTTTGTTTATCCATTTTAGTATATTTTTTTAAAATCATCTTCTAAATATCAGTCTTATTTTTTGTTTTTTTGGTTGGAAATGAAAGTTTTTCCCTATATGTATAAGGCAATAACATGAGAATCATTAAATGGGTTCGATTTTGGATTTTGAGCTATAAATATATAAGATTCACTTTCTAATTGAATAAATATGAATTTGATTGAATTAAAAATTTGTCATTTTGTTAGAGTTTTGTGTGTTTTGATTTTGAGTTTCGTCAATATTTGCCGCTTTACCCATAAACATAAATAAAAATTTATAATTAATAAAAATAAATTCGATTTTAGGGGGTATTTCTTTCGGTTTGTGTTTAGTTACCAACGACCAGCAGACGATTTATGTTTCAGTTCTTAAGTGTTTGAATGAAATTGGCAACGATTTTTTGCTACCTACGAGTATGTATCATTTTTGGTTCGTGTTTTAGGATTTTTTTTCGTGAACATTTTTGCGCATTAAATATTTTTTTTTTTACTTTCAAAAATGTCGAGTTAAAAATTTCTGCAACGCCTTTGCCATCTCTAGTTTTTTGAAAATGCGAAAAAAATATTGAAAGCGTCAAAAATGTTTAGAATTAAAATATTTCTGATACTTTTCGCTATCAAAATGTGTGTTTGGGGTCGGGCTATTTCTTTTCTTCTTGGGTATCGTAGAAGCAGCTTCCTTTGCAGCCATTTTATTACCAAAGTGGTGTGGGTATATGTGGTGCGTGTGTGTGAGTGCGTGTATGTGTTTTGTGTGCATGGGTGTGTGTGAGCGTGTGCCCCTGTATAGGTATATATTCGAAAGTATGTGTGTGTGTTGTGTGTGTGTAAGTTCAGTGCCGAATTGGTGGTTGGTTTATGCCTGAAGCTCTTGATGTGCGAAACTTGATTTTCGTAGAGGTTTTAATAACTTGGTTTGTGAAAACTAAAGATTCATAAGGACGAAACGCTAATTTGAAATTTGGAACATTATTCGATTTGCGTTTTGATACACAAAATGAAAAACTATTGCATTGTGTGTGTGGATTTTGGAGGTTAACAGGGGCCCGGGTTCGGGTTGGAAATG